>NC_136371.1:7500-377500 GCF_037039965.1 Doryrhamphus excisus | reverse complement strand
GACTAAGCTGGATGTTTAAAAAGATGCCATGAAGAGGTTTTGAGAAAAACATACAAAAAACAACACTTGAAGTGAGAAAAGGGTTCAAATATAGAGAAAAAATGATAATGTTGTCAAATTGTCATACTAGAGATGCTTTAGTTTGCTATTTTCCTTCTTTTTTTTTTTTTTTTTTTACAAAAAATTTAATTATTTATGAAGTGCGTCCCACAAGTCATTATCCTTTTTGGACGTAACAAATGTATTTATTAACATTTTGTTCAAAAGAAAATAAATCTAACTTATGTTACACATTATGGATGCCTTATTTCTGAGTGTGCGCAGACGAGATGACTGTTTCGGTGTCGCCACTAGAGGGAAGCAAACCACCAAAGAGCTCAATTGAAATACTTAGTATTCGTTACTTTGCTACTTTATATACTCCCCAAAGGGGTACCATAATGGTGACAGAGAAAGTACAAATTAAAACAATTTTGTAACCAATATGCATATTAAAATAAAGTATCCGTTGTTCTGTTTCAGTTAATAAAGAAAAGCTTGCAAGAAAATATGACATTCTGGTATATTTTATGACAGGAGGGCACTGTTTATTGAAATCTCAATTGTAATATTTATCTAAAAATGCTGTAATTCATTTACTGTTTTATAAGTGCTTTCATTTTAAGGCTTTTTGAAAAATGTTTGAAAATGGAAAAATATGGGGAAGGGGAATATATTTCGTTTTAATATGGTTTCTGTAGAAGGAAAAACATGACACAAACATTCTTAACGTTTTCCAACGCTGTAAAAACGTGTAGAGTAAATATTACATTTCAAAACGTCTATCAACGAAGATTTACGTCATAGCCTGCGACACACGTTTCTATCAGCAGGGCGGGATGCCAGGCAGGTGCCTGTTGGAAACAAACCGGCGGCTGTGTGATGGGCCATGGATCCCACAGGGAAAAAGAGAAAAATAACTGAGGAGAACAGAGGATTAAACGCTTCTTGTACCGAATAATTTGCATTCATTGTATTCATCTTACATGCCCGATGTTGAGAAGCTGACCAGTCACGTCTGAAAACAGACGTCACATTAAACGGGCAAGAACACAATCCTGTCACAGGTACATATTTAGTAAGAAAGTGGCTGTTTTTATAAAGTGCTTTCTGGTTTTCGTCAATTTATATTTGGTATGACGCTTAGGGATATTATTGTGTTTTGTTGCCCATGTCCGAGTGTTACAGGCATTTGCCTTGGACAACTATGTACGGGGAACTTGCACGACCTTTGAACCAGGAAGTTCGTCCGGTGTGAAATACCTCGAGCCTGGAATGTTTAAATAAAGTTGGTTGGAAGCAACAAGTTACATTTTTCCCCCCTACTACGGTTCGGACCTGAATAACAGTAACAAGTTACACAAGGATAGCTACGTTTGTCAGTTAGAAAACCTTTCATAGATTGGAGAACGTTCTAAAACAATTCACATGAAGAACAAGCTTAAATGACATGTTTTCTATTGTTTTTATTTTGTTGTTCTTATTTTCAAGCAATATCCCTCGCACATTTCTTTGTTATTTACTTGTTCTTATTTATGTTGATATTGTTCTGTAGAATTGCACTTTTATGCTGTAATTCTCCTTATATTGTTATTGTTTTGTACAATTGAAGTTTGTAATAAAAAAAACCTTCTTCTGCACTATACGAGGCTGTGGCTGTTCACATGAGGCGTTTGAGCACATTGCGTAAATCTGAAGTTTTCAGTGCTAATGTACAGTCAAGCCGTTTTTAATCGTCCTGCGTAGCCACATTTAGGAAAACTATACATTACATTGCTCTAATAGGGGGAATAAAAGTTTTTTGATAGGAAAGAAACAAATATTTCCAAAGCCTTTTCGTCAGTGAACACAAAATGAAGACGCGAAGACAATACTCAGCATAACGTTGACGCCGTGTACCGTGTCTCGTGGATTGGCATGTGGAGGAACATTTTTGCTGATCTTGCGTGACCACGGCGGTGCGTTGTGGCACACCTCCTCCTCCTCCTGCTTCTCCTCCTTCTCCTTGCTGCCTTTATAAGGAGAAGAGGGCGGAGGTCATCTTGTCCAAGAGACCCTTTTGACGGGGCACCAAATGTCCACCAAACGATGACTTTTGCTCGCTGACCAGGTGGACCCGTGGTGGACAAAGTTACATGGCGTCGGGCTCCTGAAGGGCCCTTCACACCGGAAGAAGAAAGTTCCATCAATGACGGCCATGTCTCCCTTGCAGCTGTCCGTCTTCTGGCGTCTGTCGCTCATCTTCTTCTTCAACCCTTTCCTCTTCTTCCTCGACATATTTACCGCCGCAGTCGTCGCGAATAACTGTCACCATGGCAACGTGCAAACACTCCACGGAAGGACTGTGGCCGGCAACCAATCAGAGCTCAAGACACTTTTAGGGAACGAATCTGATTGGACGGCTGCAAGTGTCGCCCAAGACGTGAGTGAATGTTCTCTAGCTGAAATACAAACAAATGACATATGCAGAGTTTTGCTAATATTTTATTGGCCATTTATCATAGTTGGTATTTCACTGATATTTATGATATCCATGCTGTGCTGTTTGGGGTCATTTTAAGTATGACTGAACATGGATTTCATATCGTAAGACAGAAATGAAGTGAAAGTAGAAAAAGGTGTTCTAAGGCTTGTGAATGATTCCAAAAAAGTGCAGCTTTCCTTCAAGCAAAGTCCTAAACAGTCGCAATGAAGAGTTAATATGCAACAAAGCTGTTAATGCTAACTCATTAGGTCAAACGTCCGTTTTAGGGCGTGTCTCTCAGATGCTAGCAGTTTGTCACCCAGGCAAAATGAAAGCAAACGTGAGGGAGGAGTTTGCAAGTCCGAGTAAATTTAGGAACTCAGTTGCCAAGGGCCTACAAGCTAGTGGCTAGTGGCAGCCATGACAAACATGTTGGAGGGGCGGGGCCGGGCAATGGATGGCTCAAAAGACCCTAACCATGAGTAGGAGATGAGTTCTAGAGTTCTAGAGTTCTAGAGCCAGACCCAGGTGTGGGGCTCAATGAGTGGTGGCCGGGCCTGCAACCAGGGGCACAGCCCGGGCTTTGTCCCCAGTACCACCGGGAACGTCTCGGGGTGTCCCTTGTCAGAGTGGGCCACGTTCCACTGACGGGAACTGCTGATGACTAATTACCAATTGCTGAGTTCTTTGCGATGATGTGGCCTTTGATCGGGTTGTTCGTGGTAAGGACGGAGCTGAGTCCAAATTTCCGAGATCTGTGTTCCAGTCCTGAAATGAGTTTCCTGCTTGGGGTGTCGGGGGTCTCCCTTAGAGAAACTGTACGCTCCTGTAGGCGGAGCTCAGAGTGCAACTGCTAGCCATTGGCATTACGAGGCAGGGGGCTTGGGTATCTGGTCACGATGCCTCCCGGACGCCTCCCTGGGGAGGTGCTCAGGGGGAAGACCGTTGGGGAGATGTCTCTCAACTGACAACGCCTTGTGATCCCCGAGAGGAGCCGGACGAAGCGACCAGGGTCAGGGAAGTCCTGGTTTCTCCGCCGCCCCCCTTGAAATGAAAACAAGGAACCAGTTTCATGTGTTGAGATCTGGAGGTTCTGCTGTGTTTGATCCCGTTTGTCCTCCATGACGGCTCCTTAACCCTTGGATGGCTGACCACAAGCTAATTCCCAAACGGAGATGAATGTTTTCCCTGTGTGTGTCAGTCGCTGTGCAGCTGGACTCAATGGTTGTCGTACGGCCAAACGGCTTTCATGGTGGGCCTCCTGCTCGGGACGCTGATGGGCGGAGCTCTGTCTGACAGGTACCACGCACCAAACAAAGCAAATCCACAGCTCAGCAAGGTCACAGCTCAGCCACGCGGCCATGTTGTGTCGTGCGAGTGTGCAGGTACGGCAAACGTCCAGTGTTGCTGGTGTCTGTGTGCGTGCACGCCGTGTGCGGCGTGGTGCCCGCCATTCTTCCTCAGCCGCTCCTTTTTCTGGCCGTTCGCTGCCTGACGGGCGTCTGTTGCTGCTGCATCAACATCTGCTCCTTCAGTCTGGGTAAATATCACAACACCACACGTTTCTTTGGACCAGGACGCGGTCTGATAGAGGATCACATGTCCCTGATAAAGCCGCTGGCCTTTGACCGGCTCGAGACCGCAACAGATTCAGGGTCGCTGATGCGGTTAGTCAAGAGACTCCAGTCTTCTTCTTATTTTATTGCTTCTTTTATTGCTTCTTTATTTATTTTATTGCTGGTTGGAGAGTAGCTTTTATCAACTGGCTCTTTTTCCCCAAATAGTGTTGGAAATGACCTTCACCTTCACCTTCAAAAAGCCGAATGGACCACTTTACTATTTAAATACCGTATTTTTTAAGTGGCTCTTTTTTCATAGGTTGGCTGTTCCTGTGACTTATACTCTGGAGCGACTTATAAATGAAAAAAGTGTTTATGTTCCATAAACCCTGGACACCTTTTGTGTTCATGTTTATTTTTAGTGTATCTGAATAAGCATTGTGTTAGCATATCTTACACCTATTCAGCCTGTTCTCTATTCTTTTATTGGTACAACTTGCCTTCCAAGAGGACCTAATGTCTGTTTTGGTCAAGTAGTTTGGAAAATAAATTACCCGCAAAAAATGCCACTTATACTCCAGTGCGACTTATGGATGTTTTTTTCTACCTAATGATGCATTTTTGGCCTTGTGCCACTTATACTCCGGAGCGACTTATAGTCCAGAAAATATGGTAGTTTGTAAAATAAATGACCCTCAAAAAAGCAACTTACGTATACTCCAGTGCGACTTATGTATGTTTTTTTGGCCTTGTGCGACTTATACTCGGGAGCGACTTATAGTCCAGGAACTACGGTAATGAAGACATCACAAAATGGTTTCATTTTACCGGCAATCGGTGCTGCTGGTTTTTCATGACCTCCAAACTGAAGGTGAAAGATAAAGTCAGGTGGTTTCATGACGGGCGAATGATTGACAAGTAGTTGACAGCAGTATTATTTGTGAAATAAGCGCTACCATGGAAACGTCACCATAGTGTACTGGTGCATTGCAGCCGTGGAATGGACCGCGCCCTCCGTCCGCCTGTGGCCCCCAGCCTTTTTGGGCTTCTGCTTTAGTCTGGGGACAATGGTGGGACCCCTGCTTGCCTGGCTGAGCCCCACCTGGACGCAGCTTCACCTGTTTGTGGCTCTTCCACAGCTCGTCTGCTTGCCGCTCTACCAGTTTGTGTCCACCTCGCCTCTCCTGTCACACTCGACTTCTCCATCCCATCTTTGCTTCTCTTTGTCCTTGCAGTTCCATTCCAGAGTCTCCGAGTTGGTTGGTCTTAATGAGGAGAACGGATGTTCTTGACTGTTACCGTAGTAAAAGTGTTGCAGACAAGGAGTGTGTAGACCTGGTAGAGATACACACACACACACACACACACCCCACCCGTTATGACCCTCATTGGGTATTTGACATCCTTGGTCATCCTGGCAATCCTGAATGGTTGAATCGAGGCGTCTTGTTTGTTGGAGATCCTTCACCTTTGCTTCTGGAGTAGACACCACCAGGTTGTTTGGCCACCAGGTAGGCCTGGTAGGGCGGGTCACCATGACGACCCTATTGGTGGCAAAAAGAAGAAGAAATATCGCCAACGAACCAGTCGCCTCCATTCGACCTTTGCGGACTCAAACTGCTGTTTGAATGTTTGTCGTTTTTTCTGTCTGGATAGCTTTTGGCCTCAACGTGGTTGATGCAGCAGAAAGCGGCGGAAGCGGCGAAAGACCAGCCACCTCGACGCAACGCCTGCTGTGACCTCATTCTCCTCCGACACCCGACCGTCCTGCTGCGGCTTGGCATCATGAGCTACCTGGGGTGACATGTTTCTTTTTGGACTCGCACATTAATCAGTCACTTAAGAGTCAAACATTAGCTTCCCACAATCTCGTTATGTAACATCACAAACTCACGTGTCACCCTTGAGTACCACCCTGCGGGTGTCACTCTTGAGTACCACCCTGCGGGTGTCACTCTTGAGCACCACCCTGCGGGTGTCACTCTTGAGTACCACCCTGCGGGTGTCACTCTTGAGCACCACCCTGCGGGTGTCACTCTTGAGTACCACGCTGCAGGTGTCACTCGGACTAAAACTGTGCTTCCTGTTTGGGTGGGTCAGTGCTGCGTCGGCGCTGACGTACTTTGGCATTTGCATGAACATCGGCTCCTTCGGCGTGAACGTCTACTCCGCCCAGTTGTTCTCCGGCCTATCGGAGACGCCGTGCCTGCTCATCCCTCTGGTGCGTTTGGGCCGCCGGCCGGCCAGCATGCTGACCCTGTTCCTGAGCGGCACCGCCTGCTTGCTGTCGTTGATGCTGTCCAGATACCAATGTGAGGCTTCAGCTAATCACCATGACCCCCCTTTCTTACTGGCCCACATGCCCCCGCTTAGGGGTTGAACCTGGTACTGATCCAGCATTCCAACTGGTGTTGAACAGGTCTTAGCGGCTGTGTCATCAGGTCTTACTTCTGCAGGTGACGCCAAGCTGGTGATGAGCTTTGCACTGATTGGCAAATTCTGCATCCTGGCCACCATCTTCATCTTGGCTCTCTATGGCATCGAGCTGTTTCCCACGGTGGTCAGGTGATGGATGATTGATGGATGATTGACAGGGATATTTGTGTGTTTGAATGCGTAGTTTCTATCCACTGGCAGGCAGCGTTGCGTGTCGCTGGTCAACTTGTGTTTCCGAGTTGGCTGTCTGGTCAGCACGCTGCTCCCGTCCAACCCCAACGGTGCCATCTCATTGGCCGCCATGCTCCTCTACAGCAGCGGACCCATTATCGGGTGCGGCTTGTGTCTTCTACTGCCTGAGACCAGTGGATCTCCGCTTCCAGACTCGGTGGAGGACTGTCACAGGCCGTCCAAACACCCACTCGCCGTTTGCACCCCCTAAATGACCGGGTGAGAAAATAGCAGCCTGCCAACGAAGAAGACCCGATGTTGTCAGGACGACGACTCACGATTAAGCGTCTCCATTTCCAGGAAGGCCGAGGCCAACACGTAACAGTCCTCAGGCAATGGGGGGCTGCTTTTTGTCTGTTTTTGTATAATGTCCTGATTTGAATCTTGAAAAAAACTAAAACTGTATTTATGAGACACCAACATGCATGTCATTTTTGTGAAGGGACAAAAATATAATTAAAAAAAAAAGATATGTCGATACGGGATCACCAACCTTCTTTCTTGTTCCATCTGCTGCTTTTGGGAACAAACAAACTTGTACACAAAACACAAAAAACAATACGAGTTAGCAATGCGTTCACTCTGAACCGCAACAAAGTAGCGATGCTAACGAGGCTAGCTAACGAGGCTAACTAACAGGCAGTTAGCAACCAGCCAGACGACTGGACATAATGGCACAAAAACACTACAATAGCGAACTAGATTGGCGGCGTCTAACATTAAATGAGTGATAATAAACTTTACTCACGTTTATAGACGCACACAGCTATACATATCATCCACCACGACGTCCGTGTGGGCACATCAACACCCAGGGCTAAAACAGTTCGAGTGACATCAACTCAGAAGCTAGCGGCTACCGCGGTGCGTTCAGGTACCCGACCAGCGTAGTAATTCCGAGTCACGCCCACACACGTCAGCCTAATTAAACCAGAACAGAACAGGGTATAACAAGGAGTCTTTTGTACAAAACTGAAAGAGTTTGTTTTGCCACAACATTCACAAAATGTTGCTTTCCACTTCCTCCCTTTGGTACAAAGACATCAAGAAATAGTTCATCTCCATCTTGTATTTCAGTATGCATTTAGTGTATGTATGTATGTATATGTCATCACTGTTACAGCTGCTTTGGGGGTTGACTACATATATTGGTTTTGGTACCTGGGGCCTTCAGGAGTCGGAAGTCATTTTTTGCACCAAACGGTATGAGTGTCATCAAAACGTATCAAATATGAAAATGACAGTAATTGTGTGCTTCAGTGGGGTATTGCTGCTGTATGTCCTCACTTGCTGTTACATATACTCACCACAAGAGGGCGCTACTCGCCACCACACTGGCTCGTGTTAACAGAACAACCACAGCATCATTTGTTATTCACTCTTCAAATGGGCCAATTTTAAAAAGTTTAAAAATCAATTGCCAGTGTGTGATTGGAAAACTTTGGGAGGCTCCTGCCAAAATGAAATATTAAATTAAATAAGTATGAAATTATGGTGAGATTTCAATGAATAAACCAATAATCAATCATTTTAAAAAAGGTAATGATTGTTTCTACTCACTTTTTTCCTACAGTGTTTTTTCCTACAGAATATTACAACATATGCAAATGTTATGCAAATTTGACGAAAACGTCATATAGTGACTTCTAGGAAGGCCAATACCTATTTTTGTTACTGAAAAGCAAGCAGCAGGGGGTGGGGCTTTCCCGGGAAAGGTGCATTAAAGGTGGCTATTCTATTATGTTCATTTTCCGACCCCTTCTATGGAGAGATTTCTTCCACCCACAGCCCGCCTCCGGGCATGCCCACTCCAGTGATTGGTCACACGCCCAAAGTGTGACCAGTCCCTGTGCCCCATATGCTGCTTGAACAGCCAAGTTAACAGAAGTTTTTGTGAACCATTTTATTCACTTTTAACAGTTCTTCATTTTGATACAAAACACGATTTTTATTTCTAAGTCAATTTTGGTTCCAAACTATAGAATTCTTAACGGCGACATAACGTTAGCGTTTTGAGGGAACCGATGTCTGACATGACGAGCAGTCCTGTAACCGACTTGGTGAAAGCGGTCAATATGTGACAAAGTTTGCAGGAAAGATGCCCACCCGCCCATCAGCCAGTTGCCCCTCCCACCAGTCGTACTGGGACTCGGTCTTGGTGATGACAGTGATGCGGTCACCGGGTACGAAGCTCAGGTCACCGGGCTTCTGGCCAGTAAATGGGTGAACCGCGGTGACCACTAGCTCTCCGCTAGCTCCAGCTTGTGGTGCTTTTCCAGCTGGAAAATGGAATTCAATTGGAATGTTGGGATTAGTTCCCTGAACACAACCAGGATATTGTCCACCAGGAGGTTCCGCAGTGAGGCTGTAAACTCACCTGAGGTTTCAGATTTGTAGATGGAGATACTCGGGTAGAGGGACTTTTTACCTGCTGCTCCTGCAGACGCAGCCATGTTGTCATCTTACGGCAATGACAAAGAAGAAACATGGAGCAAAGAAGGAACATGGAGCAAAGAAGGAACATGGAGCAAAGAAGAAACATGGAGCAAAGAAGAAACATGGAGCAAAGAAGGAACATGGAGCAAAGAAGGAACATGGAGCAAAGAAGGAACATGGAGCAAAGAAGAAACATGGAGCAAAGAAGGAACATGGAGCAAAGAAGGAACATGGAGCAAAGAAGGAACGTGGAGCAAAGAAGGAACGTGGAGCAAAGAAGGAACGTGGAGCAAAGAAGGAACGTGGAGCAAAGAAGGAACATGGAGCAAAGAAGGAACATGGAGCAAAGAAGGAACATGGAGCAAAGAAGGAACATGGAGCAAAGAAGGAACATGGAGCAAAGAAGGAACATGGAGCAAAGAAGGAACATGGAGCAAAGAAGGAACATGGAGCAAAGAAGGAACATGGAGCAAAGAAGGAACATGGAGCAAAGAAGGAACATGGAGCAAAGAAGGAACATGGAGCAAAGAAGGAACATGCATTAAACGGCATGCAGGCTTTGGTTTTACCCGTGTCTGCTGGTGTCTGGAAGCGGGTCGCTGCTCGCTGATGTGAAGGAGCTGGAGGTCTGGCGGGAGGACGGGACGACTGAAAAGACAAATACTCAGCGTGTACAGGAGCTCTCAAGAGAAAATCAGTAGACTTCCATGACAGCACTGCAATTTATATGAAAGTGTGACTCGTATTTATGAATATATGATTATGTAACTGCTACAACTCCAGAACTGTGTTTGGACTGTGGGAACTTTTGTTTGAAATGTTGTCTTTCTTGGCCAACCATTGAGGAAGATGGTATTGTTGATCTCCAGACACTTTCATGGGGGGGCAGCAACCTGACAGCGAGCAGAAACTAGGATTTGCTAATAGTTCACAACATTTGGTGGAAAAGGGACTTTGGTAGTTTTGGTTTCTTCCACTTGTTCCCCTTTCCTGGCTTCCTTTCCTAGGCATTTATCCTAAGCCATTCCTGTCAATAAATCAATAGTTTGCAGCGATTGTTTGAATAAATCAGTCACACTCTTGAAAGTAGACAGAGAATAATAATAAAAAAACAAAAACCTTTCCGTGTGCATTCTTGCTGGTCCAGTCATCTACGTAGGCCTCGGTGTACGCGTCCAAGATGTGGTAGAGGTCATAGCACTCCATCGGTGGCTCCACGTCACCATTCAAAATGCCAGATGCTCGCACATCCCGGGAGTAGAACCTGCAAGTGCAAAACGACGGCTGGATAGGAGCTCAAATAGTAACTAACACCGCTTGGCACGGCCGGTTCAGGAGAACCGGGCCGGTTCAGGAGAACCGGGCCGGTTCAGGAGAACCGGGCCATACACAACTGTCTTACTTGCGGTTGGTGTCTTTGCGTTCAATCAGGTACGAGCCCTCCAGAGAGATGCCAGCAAACAATCCCCTGGATTTGCAGTAGGTGTAGACGGCAGAGATGTTGCGCAGGGCAACATCGGCTTCAACGTTCCTGGAAGCACAAACAAACAATCTTAACCGCCACCGCCACATTCCGGAGAAGCGTGTTGTCGACCGCTGGATCAAACCAACCTGCCAACCGGCCCCACGGCGACGGTGCAGTTTCCTCCCAGCGTCAAGTTCCCGCCTTTTGTGAAGGCATCAATGGCTCGCCGCTGGTTTAGGATGATGACCAAATCAGACACCTGAGGAAGACGAGGAGGTGAGGAATGTGATGACATTTCCGTCCCTTCATGGAAGCCGCTCACCTCCACGCCAATTTCAAAGCCGCCACCCAGGCCAGCGATCCCGATTGCAGAAGGAGCCGACCAGCCTGAGCGCAGGAAGCAACCATTAGCGTGAGCAACATTTAAACGTGTTCTACTTTTTGCACGATTTTCTGTGGCGACCCCAACAGTCTGGAGCAGCTATTGACATGATTGACATGTTGCCGTGCCAACAAGTTATGCCCACCGGAGCCGGCTTTGGCTGACAAAATGACAAAAGCAGTCATTGGCCACACAAGAGGCAAATATGGCAGATAAAAGTGGTGTTCGATGCCCATCCAAGCCCACGGCTAAACGGCCCCTCCCCTTGGGACTTACGTCTGTCCGCCAGCCTGGCGATGACGATGCCGCTGCCTCCTCTGGCTGTGATCACAAAGCCAGCCTTGACCACAGAGATGATGGCCAGCCCCTCAGCCTTTGCGATCACATGAGCTGCAAAACACTCACACGTTAGATCACGAGTGGCCGCACATCTTTAAGAAAATTCATTATTGATGACACCTTGGATTCAGTATTATAACAATATGCACATCAAGCTAAAATGACCATTTTGTACACCTACATTTGATTGCATTTTGAATTATTAAGAATAAAATGCATCAAAGTGGCCCCCAGCATCCTGCAGCTTTCCTGTGGACAAACGTTAGACACCCTTGCCTTCCCGTGGGCAGCCTGGATGACACCACTTCACCTGGGTAATAATATTAATATTAATAATAATAATAATAAATGCCAGCCTAGACTGGGTTATGGTATGTTGGTACCTTAGGCCAGAGAAAAAACCTAAACAATCAAATACTTGGAAAGTGAAAGTGGTTAGCGCGCAGGCCTCACAGCTAGGAGACCCGAGTTCAATTCCACCCTCGGCCATCTCTGTGTGGAGTTAGCATGTTCTCCCCGTGCATGCGTGGGTTTTCTCCGGGTACTCCGGTTTCCTCCCACATTCCAAAAACATGCTAGGTTAATTAGCCACTCCAAATTGTCCATAGGTATGAATGTGAGTGTGAATGGTTGTTTGTCTATATGTGCCCTGTGATTGGCTGGCCACCAGTCCGGGGTGTACCCCGCCCCGCCTCTCGCCCGGAAGGAATTGGAAGACTGTACCAAAATACAAAAACTATGGCCCAACCCTAATCAGTGGCATCAGTAAGTTACATACGTTTTTCACCAGGAGCCTTGAGAGTGACTGTCTGAAGTTTAGAGTCTTCATCTGCAGGGACGTCACCTTACCTGGGATGAGTTTGTCCGGCCCGTTCCGATTGGAGATTTCAGTGAATTCTCTGAGGATCTTAGCTGCTTTCTTGGTTTCAGACTTGAGGTTGGAAGGAAGCGGGTTGTTCACTG
This sequence comes from Doryrhamphus excisus, assembly GCF_037039965.1. NCBI lineage: Eukaryota > Metazoa > Chordata > Actinopteri > Syngnathiformes > Syngnathidae > Doryrhamphus > Doryrhamphus excisus. Next base: position 365,186 of record NC_136371.1, on the reverse strand, counting down.
GAGCAGAGACATGAGTGTTAAAAGGTCTGTGGCACCACATTATGGAATAATAACTACATTTTCACCTCATTTATGGAATAACGCTGCATTTTGTAATAATTAGCCAATTGTGTTGTACATTTCTTGTTGAATAAGTGAATTGGATGGGTCTCGACCAAAGACAGCTGGGATAGGCTCCAGCACGCCAGCATCCCTCATGAGGATAAGCGGTAGAAAATGAATGAATGAATGAATAATTGGGCGGGCTAACTCGTTTTTAGTCCCATCAATCCATAGCACCTTATTCCAAAAGCATCCTTCCCTTTGAATCAAATGTCCGTTATCTGACTGGAATAATTCCACAGAATCTCCACTCTAAAAGAACCACTACCCCCTTCTTCATAGCATCAAAAATAATACAAAAAAACATACAAATAATACATACACCAATAAAGCCTCATTTTCGTATCTCCACTCACAATGACGTATGATGCATATGATACGATGCACACAGAGCAAGGAACAACTTGACACGGACTCACTGTGAGGCATTCAGATACACTTGGAATTTTGAGTGTTGTTTTGCATTTTTATTCACATCCCCACTTTGGCATTTGACGTACACCTGGGGGTACACGCGTACCACTGCTGGAAATATATACACATGTACTTTACACTGCAACCTATTAACAGTAGCATCTATGATAATTAGGTTATGATACGTCTTTATGTGAACATGTCAGAAATGTACTTGTCGTCATGTACGTTTACACGGGATGCACAACCCCACACGGCTTGACATTACAACCGGACGTATGTTTGAATACGGACCAGCACAGAAAAATACAAACAATATTTGTGTCCATGCGGACGTGGCCAAAATGACCTTCTAGTAAAGTGTCAGGGTGACTTCCTGTGTGTTCCTGTGGGCGTTCCAGCGGAATTCACAGGCTGCAGCAGAGGGAATGTTGGCAGACTGGCCGGTCCGGATCTGCTGTCACAGTTCAAACAGGAACCCGTCGGTGCTAGATCACCACACAAAGTGGAGTTTCCGTCCCACCGGACAACTCTGGCTGGTTCTTTGCAACAATTCTACTCTTTCTATTGTGGGTCAGAGAGAGGTCACCGGAGTGTGGATATTAAAAATGAAGAATCTGATGGGGGTTCTAGCGGCCTCTGCCACCTTTCAAGTATTCTAATGATCAGGCGATTGAAACATTTGAGCACAGCAGTGCATACACTATCCTTCAGAGGGCAGGAGAGATGATAGAGTGATAGATGACAGTAGAGAAGGGAAACTACCGAGGCAGATGACAACAGAAAACAGCGCCGCCCTGCGGCCAATTATCTTCTCGGTCATAAACAAGCTCATTATGTTTAAATAAGTTTACTGTCACCCTGAAAAACCTCTGCCAGGACCTGAACAATGACATATGAACTTATTTAATTCAATAATTTTAAGGAAAAAAGACGAAAAAGAACTATTTGTGTAAATAGTTTGACAGCAAAGAACGGACAACTTCCAAGCCTACAATAAGCATTAACTATCAAATCACAAACACTACAACTAAAAAGGACTAACGGGCTAAAGACCACCGAAAGCTTTCTTAGGATAGAAGTATTCCGGTTCGCTGGTTCATCATGTTAGAGCTCTCTGATGGCACTTCCGCATTGTTGTTGGGTGTTCGGAACAACACAAACAAAACAAAAGTATTTTTATTCATCAATTGACGAAGACCTTAAACGGAACTGAATGAGCCATGTGGTTAAAAAACTTACTTTTCTCCTCCTCGTGCTCAGGATGTTTACCTGCGACAGGTGAGGCTCCGCACGATTATTTCCTTCTCTCAAATTGCTCTACTTCCGCCTCATCTGACGTTTTCACCGCTGCGCGCGCATTCACCAGCCACTCACAGGCCCCCTCCGGGGACACGTGACAGGTGGACACGGCCCACAGCTGATGATGACCGTTGATGTTTAGAGGGACCCCAAGCAGGGAGGGTGGCGATACCACGTTCGAGTCCAACGTATGACAGATTCGGGCCATTTAATAACGTTAGTATGTATTTTCCAACATATTAGCATAACAATTTACACTATATTATTTTTAAACAGTGTAATATAACTATTTTAATTGTCAACATGTCCACTTCAAAATTCATGACGTCAAAAAACCAAAAAGTATTTGTCTGTAAATCAGCCTGTAAAAGATGCCCCAGTCGAGAACCACTCACTTCTGCCATAAAATAAACTCAACCTTATTTCCCTGAAAAATACATTAAAATGGGAAATTAATTTCTCTTAAATAATAATAATAATAATTACATTTATTTCCACCCATCCACTTTCGATGCCGCTTGTCCTCAATGGGCTCATGAGGGTATGCTGGAGCCTATCCCAGCTGACTTTGTTTCACACTGATTGGTCGACAGCACGTCTAGCAAGGCACATCGACACAAACATTCACTTATTCAATTCTAATTCAAAGTAAACCCAAACTGCAGTTTTGGGGGAATGTTGACCATCATGCGAATCACAAACACATATTTCTTCCCCTTTTCTGTGCATTATAACACAAAATAATCATATGAGCTAGCTAACAATGCACATCACTGGGACACAGCTAACTGGACACTTAAGCCCTAGCCTAGCCAAAAACCACCAACAGTGTCCTTTAACTGAGCTACAGCGATATTGTTATTGGAGCAGCAGCTCCACACATCTCCAGTTTTAGTGGATTGGGAGGGTACTGGTCTGGATTGGGAGGGTACTGGTCTGGATTGGGAGGGTACTGGTCTGGATTGGGAGGGTACTGGTCTGGAGGAACATTCATGGGTCAGCAGCAAACTCATTCTGGACCCCTCTCTCATATCCGATTTTGGTTTCCCGATAAGCCAGGCAGGCCGCCGGGAGGCGTCTGTTGGGGGGTGGTGGTGGGGGGGGGGGGGGGTTCTGTTGTTTTCCCTTAGATCCAATGACAGTGAAAGCCGCGGATTTGTACAATAATTGCTGCCACTGTGTGCTAGTCGGGAGGCAGGGAAGATCTGGATGAGAGGCAGCATACAACCTGTCACCTGTCACCTGTCACCTGTCACGTGTCACCTGTCACCTGTCAGCCGACAACTTGAATGTGTTCCTTTGGACACGTTCATGTTGGGAGGAGCCTTCAGTGTGATATTCATCCAAAAGATATTCATCCAAAAGAAACATTTGCTAGGCTAAAGTCAACAAGCGGCCAGCAATGTGGTTCTGCCTGTCGCCAACGAGCCGAGGTGACTGACTGTTCAATCCTCTGTTGGAACACTTTAATCATCTTCTCACCACGTTACAGGAGCTCCATGAAAACATCCAAATCACCACAAATTACTCCACAGCAAAAGTCCATTTGCACCCACTGAATTTGAGACCATTTCCAAATGAGATCAACACTTGTGATTATGAACTTATTCACGTATATGATATAAACACACAGCAGTCGACAAGTCGGCAGGTTTGGTCAAGTCCACAGCCGTCGTGTTATGTCAACCTCCAGTTTCCAGTCAGTCCAGCTCAGATGATTGGTGGTGGTTGCAGACATCAGAGCTAAATAAATGAGCCAGTCTGTCCTGTGGATGAAGAAAGAGGCTTGAACTCATCAGTCAGGTGGAAAAGCAGCCATTAAGATGTTGTTGCCAATGGGAACTAAGGAAGTAGTAGGAAAATGTAGGAAGAGTCAAAGAGTCATTTTCTAGATTTCTAGATACTGTATTTTCTGTACTACAAGGCACACTTAAAAGCCTTTCATTTTCTCATATAATCCCACGAGGATTAACAAAAGAACTCCAACCGCCGTCCACAAAATATGGTGAGTGTATTGCTAAATTCTTTATTATACCTTATAATGCCTTATGTATGTGTTCAGAAATAGACCCGATAATTATAATCCGCTGCATCTTATTGTGCAGAAAATCCGCTCGTCAAAGGCACAAGTACTACAGTACAATGCAGAAAATGAAGCGGTGACAAGGTGAATGAAGCAATGCCACCGGAAAGGTTTTTTGACGTACTTTTTTGGGGACTACTTTGGGAAAGTGTTCCAGAGGGTGTCGGCAGAAATTGAAAGGGCCCCAGGACAGTGCCATATCCCATTGCTTTAATGTTGTTGTTTGATGCTTTGGTATTATGTGTATTGTACTACATATTTACCGTATTGAGATTTGTAATTTCATATAACGTTGTTCTTCTTTTCAGCACTCCTCTCTCCCTCTTTGTTCAGGCTGCATTTGTAAATACGAATTGGTTCTTAAATGGCTTGCCTGGGTAAATAAAGGTCAAATAAATAAAAAAGAGGTTGGCAACCATGACGAGGAACCAAGCCATTTCCAGCTGGAAGCCCCTGGTGACTGCTTGTTGATGAGTAAATGCGTGGCGAAACAAACACTTCCTTGCTTTTTTTAATGTGCTGTTGCCGATGTATTCAAACAGAAATAATAATAATTGAGTGCATGAATGGGACAGCCCTTCCGCCACAGAGAATAGTCTAGAATCTTTCCTGCATGGCTGCAGGATCCATCACAGCTCGGGAACAGCAAGTTTTATGACTCCACTGTAATTTCTGGGCGCATATGCCATTGAATTAGTCGCACTGTACTGCCCTGGTGAGCAGCTGAGCCATTCTTATTAATCGCATTCAAAAATGGATTGGGCCATGCTTGATATCCCAGTGTGGCGAGTGGGAAGGTTGCCCCGGGCGGTGAAGATGGCTTCACGGGGGGCATAAAACTCATTCTGGCTTTTTGTGGTCTTAAACGTGTGATCAGCTGATGAACATCCTAGTTGACTTGAATGGTTTGAAATAAATGGCAATTAGAATATTCTAATATTAAGACGCAGAATTTGGGGGTTTTCCTGAGCTCGAGTATTGCATAACAATCGAAATCAAAAAAGGTTTCGGATCTTTCTTTAGAATATGTGAAGGTTTCAGAATGTGAAGGATAATAAAACTTTGACGTAAACATGGCTCTGATCCAAATCCAAGCTGCAATCCTCCTGGAGTCTCTTTCTCCACAACACATTCATTCAGCACTCCTGGAAGGATTCTTCATCCACGTCTTGAAAACGGGTCACCTGTATGACCGTTGATGTTGGGAAAGAGGAAAAAGCCAGACTGTGTGAGCACGGAGGTTGCTCCAGCACGGTGATGTTCTTGATGTTCTTGATGTTCTCGGCCAGGAAGTGTTGGCCACTCGGGGCGTTGCCCTGCTCTAACTCCCACTTCTTCTTGTGGACTGAAAGATGTCTTTGTAGACGTACTGGCTGGTCATCTGTCCCTGTGGCAAGAACTCGCCGTGGACGATGCCACTGACATGCATGCATGTCAAAGTTTACAAGTAATCAGTCATTGATATGAGATGTATGAGCGATGAGCAAAGGAGGGATTAGCATTTTAGCATTTAGCATTTTGACATGCTTTTGAATACAACCCATCTCTTTTTCGTATCTTCTTCACCCCTCCTCACAAAGCCCTGAGCATCAGGCTGTTCTTGGCCGAGAAGAACATCACCGTGCTGGAACAACCTCCATGATCACCTGACCTTTTTTCTTTTCCTCAAGCTTAAGGGGTCATCAAGGGGACCCGTTTTGAAGACGGGGAGTCCATCAGGAGGGCTGGAAGGCCAGAGCTGAGGGGCATTCCAGAATAATAATAATAATAATAATAATAATCCTTCCAGCACAGCATAGAAGCATGGCAGAAAATTAACATTAGAAAATGATTAGTAGTCAAAAGACTATGCAGACAAAGTCAAGGCAACATATTAAAAAAGGTTTCAGCAATGGACACATTTTACAAACCATCACGGAAACGTGCGCGGTGGCTGGTCCCACTCCGGAGTGTTTAGAAGAACCTGTTGGCTAGAGCTAGCTAGAGCCGCTAGCTGCCAACCAACTTTGTTGGCTCCCGAATCCAATCCAGAAGTAGAGACTGGACAGTCCCACGTTTCTCAGGAAAAGAGGTTACTTCAAGACGCCTCTCGATGGTGAGTAGCTTTGGCATTTCACTTCCTTCTATATACATACGTACTTCCTCCTGGCGGCGTTTAACACGAGAATACAACATTCCAACTACTTTTATAGGTCAGACCAAATCAAGTCTTCACCAAATCAAGTTATTCAATGTGAATAATTGGAATGGTGTGAGGTTACAGCAACCCGTTAAAGGAAATGGACGACGTGTGGAGCCTCCTACCGCTGCAGCTTTCACCTCTCTGCACAACGAAGGCTGTGGGCCAGTCGAGTCAGCAGACGAGCACATCGTTTGAAATCTGCTCCAGGGAGACAACAGAAGAATGTTTACGAGAGCGGAGGCTATTATGAGTCAGCTCCGTTTCATCCTAACGTATTCTTTGGCATCTTGGTCATAGGTCTAGGTTCCAGTACTCACAGGCTGGTACCACACAGTCCCTGACGTTGTGGTAAAGTCTGTGGAAGTGACTCCTGCACTTTGGGTTGAAGTATAGAGGACCTGCAGACAAAAGGATGACGTTAGTGTTGGTGTTTGTGTATTTTATTCAACTTGCCAATTGTTGGATGCCTCGGCGCTGAGATGAAGAACCTGACCTGTCAGGTGTTTGATGATCTTGTCTTTTTGGCGTAGAGCTCTGCTTTGAGCGGCTGCAACTAAATGGACAGATGAGTACAAGTATACACACAATCAGGAACATGGCAAATACACAACGACTTATGTCACTCACATGATTGACTACTGGAATGAACCAAGAGAGGCAACTCTGTCTGTTTGACGGCTGATGGAGCAACCACAACTTCAAACAGACACGGGCAACATGGCTGACCTAGTTGGACGTTGCTCCTGCTTTTCCTTTTTCGCGAGTGTCCATCAGGTCTTGGCTTCATCTCAAGGCTTTCCCTGGAATAGTGTCCCACTCGCTTGAGGAGGCCACAATCTTGACGGCCACAGCTTCTCAGCATGGCGGCAGCCAGCACCAGGATGTACAGCACGGAGATCAGCAACCAGCGGCCCATCATGACTGACGTACACACAAACACATCCTTAGCCTTCGTGACAAACATCGTCTTACATTCTTACAATCAAATGTTAGTAAGCGTATTCGCTTTGTATTTCATGACACACTTTTTGCATCTCACCAATGATCATGATATGGAATAACTCCATAATAGGTTATTACTGGATATGTACTCAACAAAAATATCAATTATTATAAAATATTTTTTTTCAGGAGATGGACTCAAAGATTTGGGACCTAGCTTGTGCAGCTGCACTCGCTCGTAAGTTGCTATGTTATCACATGGATACTGCAGCCAGCGATGCAGGAAAGATGACTACGCTCTGTTACATAAGTGCTAATAATCCATCATTATGGTAATCAATTAGAATTGGTAATCAATCATTTCACTTAAAATGTACTGTAAATGGCTGCACGGTGGGCAAGTGGTTAGCACGCAGACCTCACAGCTAGGAGACCTGAGTTCAATTCCACCCTCGGCCATCTCTGTGTGGAGTTTGCATGTTCTCCCCGTGCATGCGTGGCTTTTCTCCGGGTACTCCGGTTTCCTCCCACATTCCAAAAACATGCTAGGTTAATTGGCCACTCCAAATTGTCCATAGGTATGAATGTGAGTGTGAATGGTTGTTTGTCTACATGTGCCCTGGGATTGGCTGGCCACCAGTCCAGTGTGGAAGACAGCTGGGATAGGCTCCAGCACCCCCGTGACCCTGGTGAGGATAAGCGGTAGAAAATGAATGTACTGTAAATATCCTGATTTCAGCCTCTCAAATGTGACTATTTTTAAATGTCTTTAGTCATCCATGACAGCGGACCCATTATCTTTGATCGTCACAAACAAGATAGTCAGCTTGGACTTTGGAAAAGAGCAAGCAATATTTTTACACTTGTAAAAAAAAAAACCTGCCCTGAAGTGTATTTTTGTATTTATTGGCGATGCAGTGATGATGCCAGTGGTTGTTGATTTGCAGAAGAGGCTGTGTGTTTGTCAGTCACTTGTTTATACTATATACCATACTATATACTATATACTATATATACACTACTATATGCTATTCATCTATTTCAACTTCAGTGTCAGAGAAATTCCTCTTTCTTGCCCTCTTTGCTATGATTTTGGGGAGGGAAAAGCTCATTCATGCATTCTTGAAAGTGATTGCTGCCAAGAGGCGTACATTTAAAATGTTTTTTTAAAAAAGAAAAAAGATTAATTGAAAAAAATAATTGACAGATGAATCAGTTATTCATATAATACATGTTTGCAGCCCTATTTGTAAAAAAAAACTTATTATTGACAAAAAAGGATTGGGATCAGATTGGCAAGGCTATTAAAAAATCAGGTGAAAATTGGGACATCCCTAATACAGTGTATACAGTATACATAATACAGTAACATAATACAGTACGATAAATCAAGATATATTGTGAGGCGGGACTCAGTGTTCAAAATTGACATCCCGGCCACTGTCACATTTAATAAATTGTAATAAATCTACAAAGCATTTATGAACATTAATGGAAATGCTGTATGTGGGGATCCTAACTACTACTACTACTACTACTACTACTACTACTACTACTACAATAGCTAGCAAGCTCGCCCATGGTGTACTATGTAGTACTATGTGGTACTATGTAGTAGTATGTAGTCTGCACATCACAAGCTATCACCTTTGCAAGTGAACTTGATTTCTATTCATGGCTTCATTACATTTTTAAATCTCTAAACCTTTGAACGTGTATGTCCAATAGTTCGATGTTTCATTAAGTTTTAGCCCATCTTGCTGTTCCCGAACAAGAAGCCCAATAGCAAAGTCTATGATTCCATCAATACATTTGGTATATGGATATTAATATTAATATATAATATTAATGGATATTCATCAAACCTATTTACTTCATGAATTCTTCAAATGGTCTTTGTGACGCCATCATATTTAACACGATATTAAATCAACTTGGAGCTTACCTTGTCTCACTTCTGGTGTGCGCGTGTCGTGTGCGCGTGGGGATAACCTTGTGGACTCAACGCGTCTTCGTCCTCATGTTCATCTTCTCGTTCATCTTCATCTTCATGTTCATGTTCATCGGATGGCTCCCCAGACTTTTCATATCTGCTGGAACAAGTTGGCCGACTTGTTGCTGGTCCCACGATGAGGTCCTTCCATCCTACTCCTCCCCTCTTCTGTCCTCGACCCGAGGAACTCAAGGCAGGAACTAGCCGCACGTGCAAGCGCGGGGCTGAACCTAACCACGCCCACTAGACTTGATTTCCTCTGTGTGCCACCTCGGCTCCTTTCCTTGTTCACTTAACAGTATGTTTCCTGTTCTCTTTAAGTACCATTGGGTGTACCATTGGGTGTACCATTGGGTGTACCATTGGGTGTACCATTGGGTCTACCATTGGGTCTACCATTGGGTCTACCATTGGGTCTACCATTGGGTGTACCATTGGGTCTACCATTGGGTCTACCATTGGGTCTACCATTGGGTCTACCATTGGGGGGGGGGGGGCATTAATAAGAGGAATAGGAGCGTCCAATTACATGCATTCATATCTGTTTTTGTGTGGTTTTAGCCAAAGAAAACAAAAAGATGTAGATTCATGTCTCACATTCATGACCAAAATTCCCCCCCCAAAAGTGCAATTTTCCTTTAAATGTGACCGCACATGAATACAGAATATAATAAAAATAATAAAAAACAATAGAATAGAATAGATTTTATTGTCACTATGAACATTGAGGTTTAAAGAAACTCGTGTGTGAAAAATAAAAACATATGTAAATATATGTACAACATGGAATATAATAAATAGTAGTGTAAGAAAGATGTTTTAATGAGGAAAATATGCTGAGGGCACGGCTGCTTTGCTCTGTGGAGGTGGGACCTCTGAGAAGAAATCCTCAGTCAGGACCGATGCCTCGTACAAACACTCATGTCAACGTGACCTCACCTCTGGGAAGCAGACTAGCAGGAAAGTAGACGGGAACGCCGTCGTCTTGCCTCCCAAAGTACTTGGCGTCCAGACCGGCAGGTTCGCTGCTGGTATTGAAACGGCCTTCATTTCATTTCATTTCTATTCATTGTAGACTTCATGCGGGAGCAGGAAGAGGCCACAACTCACGTGTGCTTGGGAACTGGGGGGAGGTCAGGAGCCACCACGGGAGACGGCGCCGCTTTGGGGGCCGGCGGATAGAGGTGCATCTGGAAAAAGATGGTGACAGCGTGGAGGACGGAAAAACAGCGTTGATACTTTGGGTGCTGCTCTTACCCAAAGTCCAGTGGAGGAAAAGGCAGACGTGCTCTCCAAAGCTTGTGGAAGGGGTGGCTTCATGGACAGCTCCTTCTCGTTGAGCTGCTTGTTCAGCCAACTGATGACTGACAAGACCACATGGACACAACATGTCAAACTACGAACTATATGAAGGACACCACATGGAGAACGGATGCAAAAATCAAAGAATGTCCTCACCGTTCTCGTTGTCTTTTAACAAGTCTTTGGCTTCGTTGAGCTTCTTGTGGCTGACCTCCAGCTGCTCCGTCAGCTTCTCTACCTGCCAGCACACACACGCGGTCTCATATGATAGCGAGATGGAGATAGAGAGACGTACCCCTTGATTCTTAGGGGCAAAGGGGAAGAATTCCGTACTTCCTCAGTACGGAATTGCACAACTTGAGACACAGCAACAGACACGAGCGGCTGCCAACCTGGAGCTACCCTGGAATGTCAGGTAGCACGTACCTGCTTCTCCTTGTTGGAGAGCTCCTGCCGAGTCTTGTGGATGTCCTTGTGAGCACACTCAAGCTTGGCTGAGGTCTCCTGGACGACCTTCTCCTGGGCCACCAGCGCCATGTTCTGGGCCTTGTTCTTGTCCCGGACAGCTCGCAACTCACCCTGAAACTTCTTGATGATCTCAACGCTCTGAGAAGAGGAGCACAAGTCCATGTCAGCATGCAGCAGGCACCACCACCGAGGGACTGAAAGTAAGCTTATGGTTCTGGTTTCAAGGGGACCTTTTCCGACCTCTAAATGTAGTTCGAATGTTGTATTCTCGTGTTGGTGCTGGTCTTGAATTTCTATAGCATGTTCACGTTATGTACAAGTGTTGCACACACTCGTTAAAAAAAATCATAATCACAAACCTTGTTCACATCCTCAGACAAAAACTTGACCTCTGCCTCAAGTTTTCGGACTTGAAGTTCTTTTGTTTCTGCCTTTTCTTTCATGGATTCCTGGACCCCAGAAGTGTATATTATGTATTATTATTGATTATCTATTAATACTGGCGGAAGCAAGCGCTCACCTTCTGCTGCTGAGTGGCCTCCAGCACCTCCCTGGTGCGGCTCATCAGCTGATCCTTGTCCTTGACTTCCTGCTCCAGCACAGCCACGGTTATCTGGAGCTGGTTGGCCAGACGCTCCGTCTCGTGGAGGCCTGCGTCCAGAGAGCCGTTCTCCCTCTTCAGAGACGTTACCTGCTGCTTAGAGCGCTGGCACTCCTGCACACAGTCCAAGACCACCTCCGTCACCTTCTGGACCCTAATGGTTTCTCAGATATGAAATGCTGGCCAAATAGACAACCATAAAACCACAATAAAGAAGTAAATATTGGTTAGCGGGCAGGCCTCACAGCTAGGAGACCAGGGTTCAATTCCACCCTCGGCCATCTCTGTGTGGAGTTTGCATGTTCCCCCCATAGGTCCATAGGTATGAATGTGAGTGTGAATGGTTGTTTGTCTATATGTGGCCTGGGATTGGCTGGCCACCAGTCCAGGGTGTACCCCGCCTCTCGCCCCAAGACAGCAGGGATAGGCTCCAGCAGGGATAGGCTCCAGCACCCCCGCGACCCTCGTGAGGCCAAGCGGTAGAAAATGAATGAATGAATGAAAGTAAATATGAATGTGCAGTCTTACTTGCTAAGACATGAATTAAATCCCACCAGCATACTCTCAGGTCGGTTCTGTTCTGCAAAGTTAGTAAGTTCCAGTGAGCACAAAGAAGAGAAGGATGCTGTAGTCCAACAATGCTTCACCCACCTCCTCGGCATCCGCCAGCTTGGTCTTGAGGAGTCTGATGGTCTGAAGCTGCTGGCTGCTCCCCTCGTGAGCGCTCTCCAGGTCGCGGCCAAGCTTCTGCATCTCCTGCTGCAGTCGGCTCTGTAACTGTGGGAGGCCACACGACTCGTCGCTTGCATCCTCCAAATCAACTGCAAGGTGTTCTCAGAGGGGGGAGGAGTCTCACCGCCGCCATCTTCTCCCTCTCCGTCTGCAGCTCGTCTGAATGACGGCTGGACAACGAGCTGGCTTGAAGGGTCCATTCTGAACGCAGCTTGTCCAACTCCTTGGTCTTCTCTGACAGAGTCTGGCAGACAAGATGTCAATAACATACGAGGGTTGTCAAATGACTCAAATGTTTATTTAGATTCATCTGTTTCCAAAAATGAATTCATCAAGGTTAATCAACATTTTCAACTATGCCTGTTTTTATGATATTTTAAGTACGATCAGAGGGATACCCAATAAAATACAGCAGCTGGATCATCAATCGGTCATAAACAAACACCTGCTGAGCGTCCTTCAGCTGTCTGGACAGATCCTCTTCAGTTTTTTGAAGCTTCACCTCCAGGGCTTGTTTTTCCACCTGAAACAGACGTTGTGCAGACTTTAGTTAGCTATTGTAAAAAAAACCTTTTTAGACAGGACTTGATATTGTGGACTGGTATTTTGCCGTTTTTGTGTGTGCCCATCCCATTCCACCCCCCCATTGTTATAGTGTACGCCATCAACTGCAGCTATCACATTATTCAAGAGCGCTGACCTTAAGAGAAGACAGGCACCCTGCCAGATAGTCCTTGGTTTGTTTGTCGGAGCCCTGAGTAAGCCTCAGAGATAGGTGGTTCAGGTGTCGGAAGAAATTTCTCTCCACCACCCTGAAGTGGGCGAGGCCTTCAAGTGAGGCAGAGTCACATGACAGGAGCAACTGGAACCTGCGGCCGTAAAAACACAACAAACATTTTCAATGGCGGTCAGCGTGCATGCCATGTATGTTTAATAGAAAGACATTAACAAAACGGATCTTAACATTCATATTACATATTTTAATTTGACAACTGTAGGGCTGTCAATTGAGGAAAATATTTCATCAAGACTAATCACATTTAATCCCTAGGTAACTCAATTAATCGCACTTAATCAAAGACGGCAACAAGTTTTTATGTATAAATAATAAGGGGTGATGTAAATCTCTTTGTGGTAAACGCATTTCATGTAAAGGGATATCAATTTTGGAAATATGGGCCATTGTTTTATTCACAAAATAAAGATAAGATAAGATATGCCTTTATTCGTCCCTCAGTGGGGAAATTTGCATGAAATCCAAGTTTAATCCAAACTTAGAAATCCCCGTTTTGTGTGCAACGTTTCTGCCCCACTTTGACGGTCCTTTACCGCTGCGTTTCTTCAAACTAATGGGGGGGGGGGGGGTCAAACAGGACATGCGGATGTTAGTCACGCGTCCAAAGAAATGAGCGCTGTTAAAGGACACATCGGTTAATGCTTACACGTTAACTTTGACAGCGCTAGCTTGTTTATTTACATTCCTACCTTGGATGACTGGAATGCTGCTCGGACTGACACAGATTAAGTAGTTCAATCAGCTTTTCGGGGAATGACGTAAAATCAGTGAGTAGGTCCTGCTGCACTTTCAAACTGCACATACGGAAGGCAGAAAGAAAAAGTCAAAAATAACATTTATGGGTGGAAGGAACTCTTTACGGGTCTTCCGACACAAACCTTTGATAATCCTCCTCTGAAATCGTGAGGTTGAAGAGAAAAGATGGATCCACATCGTCTGTTAATCTCACCAGAAGGTCCTAATGGACACACAAAGAGCAGAGAGAAAGGTATTTTCTGTCATGCCGTCTGAAGTTTCTCAAGGAAAGAGGTCACTTTGAGACGTCTCTGAAGGGTAAGTTGCTTTAGCATTCTTGAGTTTAGCGCTTTTCTACAACATCGGTAACTTGTAATGTGGTCATTTAGACATTTTTGTGGGACTACTGGTGTTTAGAAAACATGGGTAGACCAACTGATGGTGGTGGGAAAAGGCTAGAAGCAACTCCAGACTCGGTGACCTTGTAATTTGCACCCTCAATAATGCTACACAGACAACTGTTTTAGTTCCATTACTTAGACCGCTTGATAACTGTGCTGTTATTTATTGACCGGTATTCGATCATTGAGACAAAAAAACATAATTATCATTAAGATTATCATTCAAAGATCATTGTGTCAAGTCATCATTGCGTCATTGTGTTTTATTTGTTATGTAGTAGTAGCAGTACAGTACATTCATGCTGGCGGCAGTTCAACACACAATAAAAATAGTTTTATACAGGGTTTCATACTCACTCGTTTGTGAACTGCACTTTTACTTGATTGAAGCTCAACTGCGACGCGAATATGTGCTTTTCTGGGTAATTAATCAATAGAAAAGGAAGAAGAATGAGGCGATGAATACAATCACAAAACTGAGTACAACCTCATATTTCAGCAAGTGTTTGCACATTATATCTTCTCAAGTGACAATACTATTGAAATGTAACTTTACCACACACTCATTTTTGTCCGTCTACAAAAGCGAGTGCAAACATCAGTGTGTCTAGCCTACAGTCAAGCATGGTGGTGGCAGCGTCATCATCTGGGGCTACATGAGTGCAGTCGCCGCTGGGTAGCTGCGGTTCATTGAGGCTAAACATCAATTCTGAGCAGTGCACCGCATGATTCCCCTGCATGGGAGTGTTCCAAAATGATAACAACAGCAAACACACCTCCAAGGTGACAAGTGCTGAGGAGGAGCGCTAAATCTCTAACATTCACCATCTCCACTGAGGGAATGTTCACCTGTTCACTGCGAGTTATCCTCATTGTGTTGAGTCGTTGTAATGGCTGCATGTTGAATCAGTTTCAGTGGATAGTAAATGTGTACTGCTATACATCGACTATTCCAAGTCTCGTTGTCGTATTTTGTCCATTGATGTTCACTGACTGGTGATTTGGGAACACTGCTGTACTCTTTGAATTTGATATTTCGCCATTGGCCACCAGATGTCGCCGTGGGGAGATGTTTCGAACCTTCCAGCAGATCGATTATTTTCTGAATCAATTGTTCCAAATCATTTGATCGTTTCAGTGTTCCATTTCTACCATCCCTATGCATCGCATTGCTTTTCATATTCTATTTATCAGCGGTGACAGCTTTGTCATTCAAATATTCTCAAACGACCCGTGTCTTAGCTCCGCGCGGCTAATAAATATGTCTATTCTGGTTAATTCGGTATTTAATATCAACAGTCCTACCTTTCTTCGCAGTCTCTGCACCTAACGTTGACTTGGACAACTTCACTGAACACCTTCTCCATTTCCACCTTCGATTTCAGCCGCCAATGAAACCGTTTTTCTTCTTCTATTGGGGTTTCTTCTTCTTCCGGTGTCGCTGGAAGAGGCTTTTACTGCGCAATGCCGCCATCTGATGGCATGGAGTGGGAGTGTAAATTGGCTGAGGTATTCAGTTTGCAGCGGTTGACGTGTTCATCATTTTGTGTTCAGTTATGTTTTGTTTTGCTCATTACGTTAAGCGGTTGTTGCGCACACTACTATTACCTTTTTCTGTGAACTTCCGAAAGCGTGTTAGGCTTAATTTAGGCAGTAGATGCCGCTCTGGGGGTGCGCTGTCCCAACCGGCTTAGTGTATGCACTTTAGGGGAGGACCAACCATCGCACGTCTGCACTTTTACTTGGTCCAATTGGGAGTTGGTGTTTGATTTAGGTTTTTTATTATTTTGTGCTGTTGGGGTTTTGCTTTTGTTTGCTGTGTTTTGTTTTTTTTATTTCCATCCCCCCCTCCCAATTAGTGTCTTAATGTGTCTAGCCTTTTATATTTCGTAGCTAATAAAATCACGATTTTAAATTTCCTTGGTTGTAAAATAAAAATCTCATATATTTGCCAACTACTACCCCCTGGTGTTTTGTATTAGTTTGCCAGATGTTCTACCTGGTGTAGAGGGAAAAACACAAACACGCTTTTCTTTTGCAATGCCTTCTACACCTTTTTATATAAAATGTATTGCTGTTTAATGGCTGAGTAAATACACGTTTACTGCTACTAAGGTACAGCTTCCACCCTGATTGGTTAATGGCTGAGTAAATACACGTTTATTGCTACTAAGGTACAGCTTCCACCCTGATTGGTTAATGGCTGAGTAAATACACGTTTATTGCTACTAAGGTACAGCTTCCACCCTGATTGGTTAATGGCTGAGTAAATACACGTTTACTGCTACTAAGGTACAGCTTCCACCCTGATTGGTTAATGGCTGAGTAAATACACGTTTATTGCTACTAAGGTACAGCTTCCACCCTGATTGGTTAATGGCTGAGTAAATACACGTTTATTGCTACTAAGGTACAGCTTCCACCCTGATTGGTTAATGGCTGAGTAAATACACGTTTACTGCTACTAAGGTACAGCTTCCACCCTGATTGGTTAATGGCTGAGTAAATACACGTTTATTGCTACTAAGGTACAGCTTCCACCCTGATTGGTTAATGGCTGAGTAAATACACGTTTATTGCTACTAAGGTACAGCTTCCACCCTGATTGGTTAATGGCTGAGTAAATACACGTTTACTGCTACTAAGGTACAGCTTCCACCCTGATTGGTTAATGGCTGAGTAAATACACGTTTACTGCTACTAAGGTACAGCTTCCACCCTGATTGGTTAATGGCTGAGTAAATACACGTTTACTGCTACTAAGGTACAGCTTCCACCCTGATTGGTTAATGGCTGAGTAAATACACGTTTACTGCTACTAAGGTACAGCTTCCACCCTGATTGGTTAATGGCTGAGTAAATACATGTTTACTGCTACTAAGGTACAGCTTCCACCCTGATTGGTTAATGGCTGAGTAAATACACGTTTACTACTACTAAGGTACAGCTTCCACCCTGATTTCACTTGTGCTCGTGGCTACTAAGTAAAGAAGCGTAATAAACACAAAGCACAGTTGACTTCAGTAGACTTCAGAATCTGCAGTATACTACATTACGGTACAACCATGACCTCTAATTTACATTAGGAAAGCAGGAAGTGAACAAATGTAACAGTTAGTGATTGTAAAAGTACCAGATGGAGGGGTAGGATTTAATAAGCTTTGCTTCTTCCTACTCCTTTTGGACACGTGGAACTGGGAACTGATTATGGGATGCATGTTCAAATGAAATCCAACCATTACCATAACGATGATGCTCTTGTGGCCCTAAAATGATCAGTCCAATCACATGATTGATTTAGGGACCTGCAGACGACACCATTCATGTTAGCGTTTCCTAAGGCGTCATACTGTACGTGATTGCCAACCATGACACCGCCATCTTCCTCGACTTCCCCCTCAATGATGGGCGTCATGGGAGCAGCAAAATGGCGGCAGCGTGGAGGTCGCATGGCCGAGGAAGAAGAGGGGACAAGTGGCATGTGTGGCACTTTCCGCCTCACGGCTGAGGAAACGGGCACATCTGAGCACGCCGGTGACGCCGGTACATCATGAGTGTGTTGCGCAATGGCCGCACTCAAGTTTGGGGTTTGGACGGTGGGAGCAACGACTACACGAAGACGCTCCACAGCCGATATTGGAGATGATGAGTGCATGTGACTCCCCTTCCTCAGCAGAAGTGCCTTGAAGCTCTCGCTTCTTGATGATCTCTGACTGTTGAGAGTTGCGAAGGTCAAAGTTTGTAGCGTTGGTCGAGGTCGGCGGTCGGCTGAGGTCATCAGACTGCGACTTCTTCCAAATACTTTCCGTTTTGACCTGAGACCAAACAAGATGAGACATTTTCACATTCCGTTTTGGCACTCGTGCAAACATCAAGGGGAAATGACTCGTGACTAGAGAATAGTGTCGGGGGAAGACGTGGACTGGAGAGGGAATGTCTAAGCCTTCGGGATCTAACCTCTGCCTGCTTGGCGTTACTTACAGTCACATGTCAACTAGCATGCCAATCAGGCCGTTCCTTCCCATAATGCACTGCTTCATGCAGGAAAAAAACACAGGAGTCAAAGTTGATGCTGATGTGTTGTGTCCTGACTGGTCGTACCTGTGGATGGCAGTGAAGAGGTCCTCGGTTGTTCGTGGTCCACTTGGAGTCATGTGACCCGCTGACTTGGCTGGTGCACATGCACGAGAGGAACTGTCAGTCATATCGCACGTGTTGGTGATATCAAACAATGACTAATGGAACTAGCGTACCATCGGAACACCTGCCGGCGTCCATCATCTCCCCTTCGTCGTGTGGCTCTTCTATGAGGAGGTCACTCAGGGATAGTTCCCTTTGGAGGTCCTCCCTGGGCAGCACGCCGCCCAGGTTGCAGCTTCTCTGTGCCATCAGCGTACAGGACCTACTGAACCTCTCCCTGGTTAGCGTCTGTGATTCCACATCTTCATCTGAGGATGAAGACGATGATGATGAAGAGGAGGTTGAGGAAGAGGAGGAGGAAATCCTTGCAGATGTCATTAACAGGCATCTACTTGCAGTCCTCCTCTTCCTTTTTGAGGCATTTTGTCGTGTTGGTGTCTGCTCATGTTCTTCGTTCTCTAATGATGACAACCTCGTCAACTTTCCGTGACATTGTACGTCCACTTCCTGCCCAAGTGATGTCGCCGCACTGGTGTGGACTGCTAAAGTGCTACAAAGGTTGAACGTCTCAAAGGTGCAGCCTGGCTCTATGGTGCCATCAATGGAGAGCAGAGCTTCCCTGGTAGCCTGGTAGCTCCCATTGCTCAGCCAGATGTCACCGTGAAACTCCTTATCGGTGGGTCCGGTGAGACATTCTGTGGTATGGATGGTCGGCGAGGGGCACTGACATGATTCGTGTGGTTGTGTCTTTTGGGGGAATGTTGCATCTGGCATCCGATGTTGAATAAGAGGAGAGCCAAAAGGTGACGGTGTAACATCATCTGGTCTGTGGGCCTTTTTGTCCACAGTGGGGCTTGTCATGTGGTTCCCTGTCAGTCCCAGTTTGGACTGGGGAGACGCCATTATCCCCAGGATGCTAAGATCAGGCTTCTTTGGAAGAACAGGCTTCTTCTTGAAGCTCACGGCCCCACACGGATGCTGGGTTGGATCATGGACGGTTATGGCATCTCCCCTCTGATGCTTTTTATGTTTTGTCATGTGATCATCTTGGCTAGCAGTGTGGAAATGGGAATGAACAGACTCATCCACGGACACCCCCTCAGGACATGGCAACATTCCGGGTTGCTGCTGCTGTGAATGTGTACAGGCTGGGATACGAACATCTGCCTCTGATTTCCCATCATCAGCATCAGCATCAGCATCAGCATCAGCATCAGCATCAGCATCAGCATCAGCATCAGCATCAGCACGGCCGCTTGGCCCCACGGGAACCTGGGTGTCAGCAAGCGGGGTGGCGGCCTGGTGTGGAACTTCCTGTTTGGTAATGGAGCGGAGCCTGACGCTCTGCAAAGCCTGTGATGTAACGAGGGGGCACTGGGGTAAGTTGAACCCTTTCACGGGGCAGTTTGGGGCTCTATCAGTACCAAGGCCTGTTGGAGGGGACCACCCAAGTGGGTGTGTGACGGCAGGAGGAGGAGGAGGAGGAGGAGACTGGGTCTTTGACAGCACAGCATGATAGGAGGACTGTTTGACTGCATGGGAGTAGGGTGGAGGAGGTGGTCGTGAGGCCAAATGAAGAGGGAGAGGGGGAGGCGGAGGAGGTGGAAGTATTGTAGGGTGAGTAATTAGAGGAGGTTGAGGAAGGGATGAGGATGAGGATGAGAGGGAAGGAGGAAGGGATGAAGGAAAAAGAGTGGAATGAGAATGAGATGGAAGTGGGGGAAGAAGAGAACGGGATAAAGATGAAAAAGGAGGATCGGGATGTGTTGAAGATGATAGAGGATGAGGAGAAGTTGGGAGAGGAGGTGGATGAGGAATACTAGATAAACGTGGCAGAGGAGGAGGTGAATGAGGAATACTAGATAAATGTGGTAGAGGAGGAGGTGGTGGAGGAATACTAGATAAATGTGGTAGAGGAGGAGGTGGAGGAGGCGCTAAAGGTGGTAGAGGAGGCGGAGTGGGAAGAAAACTGGCAGGGGCATGAATGTACTTGGCAGAGGAGTCGGAGGAGGTGCAGGATGACAGGGAGGAGGTGGAGGAAAAGGAGGAGGAAGGGGAGGAGAAGAGAGATGACTTCCTCTCTGGTGGGTGGGGTTTAGAGCTTTTGGGGGACAGGGGGAGGGTGGGTGCGTGGTCGGGGAGGGGGCAGGTTTGAGGAGGAGAGAAGGCCCCAGGGCTAGCTGTGCCGGGGGAGGGAAGGGGGCTGTCGGACTGGCTGGAGTAGCCGCTGGAGGGGGAGGTGAGATGATGAAGGCTCGCTATGGAAGGAGCGGCTGGACGGGGGATGACACCAAAGCTCAGCTCCTCCTTTTTTGAGACGGGAGAACCAGGAGTGAGGGCGGGGGCGTGATTGGGGCTTGACGAAGCTGCCTGACGGTCTACACTTAACGGTTCAAAGGTCGTGACCGTGCCACCATGGAGGCCACTCTGACGGCGTTGGGTGCGATTCCGCGGCACCCATGGGTCATTCAAGGTCAGCGGCCATGAGGGGGGGCCGGATGATGGACAGGATGACTTGCTGCGGCCAGTTCGATGCCTGAGGGAGTCGCATCGTACGGGTGGGGGAGGCGGACGCTTGGCCTTGCGAAGGGAGACGCTGCGGCAGGAGGAGGTACTGGATGATCTGCTTCGAGTCTGCAAGGAAGATGAGCTCCCATCCTCTGACCACACCGAGTTGGCATCAATGTTACATGGGGAGGAGCGACCAGAGGAGAGCAGGAGAACTGGACTTGTCTCCTGGTGGGTGGTGCCCCAGTTGCCACCAGCTGGCATGCCATGGCAGGACCAGCGGCTGCTGCAGAGAGAAAGGCTCATCCCGCCGTCCTGAGACGCTGCGTCAGCAATGGAGGAGAAAGGGGAGTGGTGGTGGCCTGCATCCTGGAACCCGCCATCCTGATCCCTGGGGTAGGACCTCTCACTCTTCTGGGGGCTGGTAAGCATGCTGAGATGTGATGGAGAGACGGGGGAGGAGAGGGACTGAGGTATGACCCTTGCGGTGGGATCAAAGGGTAGCAAGGGCTGAAGGTCGCTAGGAAAAGCCTACACATAAAAACGGTCTTAGTTTTCCTCGGAGTATTCCAGGTGATGTTGGCAATTGGAAACTGACCTGGGAGCAGGAAGAGGAGGCGCTCAGTGTTCTGTATGAGAAGCTGTTGCAGCTGGCCTCTGAGTCCAGGGAGGAGTTGGTAGCCGTACGAGGAAGACTGTGGCGCTCTGAAGAGGGGGCGGGGTCATGGCAGGAGTGGGCACGTGGCGAGGTAAGGGACGCCATCAGGCTGGATATCCCCTGCCCTTTGGGGGCTCGGATCTTCCTCGCCAATGACTCCCTCTTTTTCCTGACCATCTCCTCTTCTTCCTGTTGGCAGGGGGAGGAGCCAAGTGGAGCATCCGTGGAGGACGGCCCCACAGGCGAGTCTGAAGAAGAACACGGGAAGAAATCTTATGGAATAAAAGTTAAATGATTGATTTTGGTGGCTGCACGGTGAGAAAAGTGGTTAGCGCGCAGGCCTCACAGCTAGGAAGCCCGAGTTCAATCCCACCCTCGGCCATCTCTGTGTGGAGTTTGCATGTTCTCCCCGTGCATGCGTGGCTTTTCTCCAAATTGTCCATAGGTATGAATGTGAGTGTGAATGGTTGTTTGTCTATATGTGCTCTGGGATTGGCTGGCCACCAGTCCAGGGTGGAAGACAGCTGGGATAGGCTCCAGCACCCCTGGTGAGGATAAGCGCTAGAAGATGAAAGAATGACAGCGTTGGACTAAGTCTGTACCTGGTTTTTGGATGACACCAGGAGGGGAGCTGGCTCCGGTCTTGCGGCAGCTGAGGTTCCGAGAGCGGCGGGATGAGGAGTCAGCGTTGGAAGTGACTTTTCGGAAGCTGGCCTGGCGATGAAAATGCTCCCCTGTCACCAAGTTTAAGACAAAGTCATTAGATGAAGCCTCATCAGCTCAACTTACAAGACATGGTTCGAGTCGTGGAGGCTGTG
Organism: Doryrhamphus excisus; assembly: GCF_037039965.1. Classification (NCBI taxonomy): domain Eukaryota; kingdom Metazoa; phylum Chordata; class Actinopteri; order Syngnathiformes; family Syngnathidae; genus Doryrhamphus; species Doryrhamphus excisus. Next base: position 343,009 of record NC_136371.1, on the reverse strand, counting down.
GTCAAATGGATGATCATCGTGTTTGGAGTCTGACTTCAGTCTCATCAAGTCAAGTCCAAAGTCCTGCTTGACCTTTCACTTTACCAATTGATAGTTCCCACCTGTTATGTTGATGGGAACTATTTCGGCAGTGATGGCCTCGGCCTGCTGCCTCATCCTCTCCTCCGGGGTTGGGAGTCGGGCGGTCGCCTCCGTCTTCATTCCGAGCTCCATCTCACAAGTGAAGACATCCCAACAGGTGGAGAGATCGACCAGTGGGGTCAGAGGTCGCGTGTTGTTGACAATGATGGTTTCCTCTTCATCCGAGGACACTGAGGACTGTGATCACATCTTCGTTTACTCATCTTGGCATGTCTCCGTGAAATTCCATCTAATTAGGGTTCGGGTCAGTAGACTCAGCCAGATGATATCAATAATCATGTATACATTTTGTCCAGTCTGGTTTAACTTGGTGGCCACATGTTGTAGGCTTTTAACTGGAGAAAATGTCCATTAAAGCTTAAAACCTGAATTACATTTCTGCAAATGTAGGTGTGTTTGACGTTTAAGTATAAATAATCATTTTATTCTTTGGGAAATTAAAGTTTCATTTTACCTTAAAGCGCAGAATTAATAATTATTCATTTATTCATTTTCTATGCCACTTAATACTCATTAGGCCCGTGGGGGTATGCTGGGGTGGGGTGCACCCCGGACTGGTCACCAGCCAATCACATTCATTCATTCATTTTCTACCGCTTAACCTCACGAGGGTCACGGGGGTGCTGGAGCCTATCCCAGCTGTCTTGGGGCGAGAGGCGGGGTCCACCCTGGACTGGTGGCCAGCCAATCCCAGGGCACATATAGACAAACAACCATTCACACTCACATTCTTACCTTTGGACAATTTGGAGTGGCCAATTAACCTAGCATGTTTTTGGAATGTGGGAGGAAACCGGAGTACCCGGAGAAATAAAAATAGTAATTATAGTACTTGCACCCCTATAGTATTCATTTAACTTCTTGAACAATGCAGTTATCATTAAGTTATCGTTAAGCTTAAGACCAACCAGTTTCCATCTGGCATTCAACACTAAATAGAGACTAGTGGACTTTGACCTGATGGGAGTCAATAGACAGATAGAGTCAAATAGATAGAGAGAGATAGATAGATAGATAGATAGATAGATAGATAGATAGATAGATAGATAGATAGATAGATAGATAGATAGATAGATAGATAGATAGATAGATAGATAGATAGATAGATAGATAGATAGATAGATAGATAGATAGATAGATAGATAGATAGATAGATAGATAGAGAGAGAGATAGATAGATAGATAGATAGATAGATAGATAGATAGATAGATAGATAGATAGAGAGATAGATAGATAGATAGAGAGATAGATAGATAGATAGATAGATATCTAGATATAGATACCAGATAGATAGAGTAGATCAATAGAAAGAGTGAATCTATCTATCCACATGATGAACAAGGAACATTTCTAGGTCATTTCTACATTTCTACTGGGGAGTCCGTGTATACCTTTCTTCTCCAAACAGACAACTTGAAACAAACAGAAAAGCACGACTGAGAGAGAAAGTCCCAGATTGCGGACCTCTGAGAGAAGAGAAGGGCGGACAAAAGAAGAAAGTGAGGGGACAGAGAATTTAACCAGCAGGTGGCAGCAAAATGTCTCCACAGAGTGTTTGCAAATGGAGGCACACAACATTAGATTTTTCACGTGTTTTCCCTTCCTGCTCCATTGAATAAAATAAAAATATAGCAACTTGTAAACTTGGATCTTGAAAGACGCTCACCATTTTCCTGGTTTTGTCCCGCCAGCGTTGGCGCACGCCGCTCTCTGATTGGTGGATTCCAGAGGACGAGCAGGAGTCAGCGGTTGGGGTGCAGAGCAGTGAGGTGGTCGGTCTGCTGCTTCCATGCTGAGTCAGTCCACAGTGGACTACATCCACACCCAAGCACAGGGGAAGGACACCAGTCTAATTAGTTTTAGCGCCCCACATTGTGTCTCTTTTCTGAACCAGTCACACTTTGGATTGGACCTCTGACCTTGCAAGTCTTCAGTGGGACCAGGCTTTTTTCCGCTGATGAAAAGCAGGCCCTGCTGGGGATTCTGGGTAGTGTAGTGAACAGACCACTTGTCCCCATCCCGTGCTGAAGACAAAAGGAGACAATTAAGACAGCCTTCTGTGGTCCTTGAGACGGTTACTGAGGCTGTTGCTATGGTAACCAGCAGCATGACACACTTGCATCTCCCCAAAAGTGGACACGCACGCACACACACGCACACACGCACACACACACACACATGACCCTAGCATGCACAGATAAAAATGAACTCACCTCTGCTTTTTTTGAGATACTTGAAGACGCATTTGATGGCTGCACCGATCAGAACCATCCTACACACTCACACCCGCACAATACTGCAGCACACAAGTAATGCAGGCAAACGCTACTGCAACGTGCTCCTCGTACTCCTCCTCACCCCCCCTTCTCTCCTTCACACACACACTCTGGCAGTAAGCCAGTACACATGCATGTCACCAGGTGATGAAGGTTATTCACAGATGCCGCATTGACACACACACACACACACACACACACACACTAACTCCAATGAGATAAAGTATATCAGTAATATCTATGTTGAAAGTGTGTGACCCAACTGACAACAGCATGACAACAGTATCATCAAAGGTAACACAACCACAAAGTGACTACTCACAACCATTTGTATTACAGTACAGTACAGTACAGTACAGTACAGTACAGTACAGTACAGCCATCCCAAATTTTGGTCCATCATGGTCTTTCAGAAATATATTCATTAATAAACCATGCTGTTTTGTATTTGAGTCCATCTAAATTTCCATCTAAAGAAGTACATTTGAAACACTTCTATGCTAGCCATAGCATTTCAGTATGTGGAATCAAACTATGGAATGGATTGAGTAAGGAAGTCAAACAATGCACAACGATGAGCCAATTCAAGAAACAATACAAGCAGTTGATGTTTGCTAAATACAAGGATGAAGAGTCTTGAACCAGTCATGATGTGCTATATATATCACTATATTGACACGCTCTATGGTACCCATTATGGCATTGGATGCTCATATCACCCAGTACTTCACTACGGGACAAAAATAAAAAATATATATTTAAATTATATTGGGAAAGCAGGAAGTGAACAAATGTAAGAGTTACTGATTGTAAAAGTACCAGATGGAGGGGTAGGATTTAATTAGCTTTGCTTCTTCCTACTCCTTTTGGACATGTGGAACTGGGAACTGATTATGGGATGCACTCAATTGGAATCTGATGCATGTTCTTCCTCGAGGTCTGCTAGCGGTTGGACATGCCTCCCCAGGTGAGGCATCCAGGAGGCATCCCAACCAGATGCCCCAGCCACCTCATGTGGCTCCTCTCAATGCGGAGGAGTAGCGGTTCTACTCCGAGTCTCTTCTGGATGACAGTGCTTCTCATTCTCTATTAATGTAGTGCTTTTAATTTGAAGTTCTTCCTGTCATGGTCTTACACAATAAATAATAAATAAGATCAATAATAACGCTATAATGTACATATGTTGAAAATATTGCCCAGGGACTAGCTAGCATGCGGCTAATGCTGTTTACATCCATTCTCATTTAAAAAAAGGTTTGGTTAAAGGAAATGTAACTGAAAGTTAACCTTGACAGTCATTGATTTAGATTGTTTATCATTTATGTCTATCGTTAACTTTTACTTTGGTTCCTGGAAGCTGGTGATGGAGTTATCTAGCGCATACATACGTAACCTGTATCTCCAACCGTTCTCGATGAGAGTACCTTCCAGAGTTGCCACAAACTGAGATGGGAACCAAAGTGTGCCAACTATTGAGGGCAGTGGAACAGCTAATTACTTCTGTCTTTATGCCTGACAGACGATGCTGGTTTAATTAGGTTTAATAATTACACGGTAAGTAGGTCATGTTGTTACGTCACCGCAGTTACTACAGTAATTGCGAGCAGAAACTCGCTCCACTTCAGTTGTGTTTGTTATTTATGTATTTTCAATTGATACCATGGTAGAAATGGTTGAAAAGGTTCAATAAAAGTGCAACACCTTCAGCAGATTCAGGTGTGGTTTTGCCGCAGCCAAATGTGCTTAATGGCTGAAGGCTGACCGGTAAAGCCGGCAAAGTAGCAGCTGCTGAATGGTAAAACCATCTGTCTTGGAAATGAGCTGTTAGCTCGCGTATGAAGCTGCAGCTAATCCCTGCAAACACACACAAGCTGACACAAAGCAGGGTTCCTTCAAGGAGAACCACGTCTGAGTGGAACGTTATCTGGGATCATCGTTCATTCATTCATTTTCTAACGCTTATCCTCACCAGGGTCGCGGTGATGCTGGAGCCTATGCCAGCTGTCTTCCACCCTGGACTGGTGGCCAGCCAATCCCAGGGCACATATAGACAAACAACCATTCACACTCACATTCATACCTATGGACAATTTGGAGTGGCCAATTAACCTAGCATGTTTTTGGAATGTGGGAGGAAACCGGAGTACCCGGAGAAAAGCCACGCATGCACGGGGAGAACATGCAAACTCCACACAAAGATGCCCAAGCAGAGAATCGAACTCAGGTCTTCCCGATCCCCTGACTGTATGGCCAACATGCGAACCACTTTCCACCGTGCAGCCCTAATATTAATATATGGCAGTGCCTACAGGAGTCAGTATGGGTGACACTTTGCGACAAGCCAGACTGGATCAGGACCGAAAGCGCAATGGATTCAGTGTGAACCTGGGTTTCTGGACTGTTTACATGAGAAGGACCATTTTGTTACTTTGTGTAAAGTGTCATTTGTGCACTGATCACTATGGAGAGAGGCGCAAAAGAAACATGTAGAATTCCCACACTAGCAGCGTACTCTTCATATGCACATTCATACACTTTGCTGGAGGATTTTTGGCAAGATAATTATCTTGAGCGATTGAAACCTTGGTTAGCATCATTAATCTGTTCCAGGAGGTCCGACTCCAACCAAAAACTTACTCTAATCAATTTTTCTCATAAAAAAATAATCCTCTCCTCTGGAGTTCTGTTAGTACTATTAACAAGTTTTAAAGCTTAACAATGATGTTTTACATGCAGAAAACAATTGAAAGGGCATATCAATGACTATGACTATGAAACGTCATACGGGAACGGGATACGTGAACATAAGGGCTCTAATTTGGTGGCGCAGAGTGGTGGAGCCTGGCGTAGCCCACCAGTGGTCATTTGGTCCGGTATGCCATCAAATATACCAATCTCTTATTTGGCCATGTAGAGCAGGAATGATGGTGGAAAACAAGCAAGATGCTTGGATTAGCCTGCTGCTGTGTTTAACTGTCAGGAACAGTTGATTTAAGGCAATGAGAGGCCTTCATTTGATTGGTTAAGATTACACTCGGCTGTGTTAAACCCTGTCACACCTTCTCGCCTCCCTCTTTGACACTTGCACAGGTGGGAGAATGGAGGCGTGGGTGCGCCAGACTGCGCTGCTCACAAAATTTGCAAAGTGTGCTGGCCACACCCTGTTGGTGCGGCGTCGGCCTGTAGCTGGTCTACTAAATTTTACCTTCACTGGAGATGTAACATGATGTGGCAACGAGATCAACACGGACACCACCTCCATGTTATTTCTTGAATTGGGGACTGTTTGTCACCTTAGGTTTCTGCTTTTCTTCTGATCGGGACTGCAAAATAACATACATTCAATGGAGCCAAAGAAAGTTGCAAGTTGATAAAGTAGGAGAGAAACACTATTGAATAAAAAAAGAGCTTATGGCAAAACACGAAGGTAGTGTCCGTGTTGATCTCACTTCCACATCATCATCATGAAGTAACCTTAAATAGACATTTATCCCTTAAAGTTGTAAATGTATATGCATTTAGATTCGTTGTATGCATGTACAACTATGATGGTTCAAACTATAAAAACATGTTTCGTGTTCTTGAGCCTTGTGGTGTAACTATGTTATTAGGAAAGAACAACAGTCAACCCCTGATGACATCATAGGAGGCGATGGAGCTGACTTTCTGTTTGCATGTTTAAGCAAGCTGCTAACAAGCGACATTAACCCAAGAACATGCTAGGCAGGCCGTACGCTGACTGATATTCCACTGTCCATACATCATTTAGTGTCTAGACCAGGTTGGCAAACTACGGCCGGGGGCCACAGGCGGCCCATCAAGCGTTTGAATGCGGCCCGCCAGTTGCTTTCTAAGTATTTCAACTTTTAACATACAACCTGGCAACATGACTTGCAAGTCGGATGTCTTATTCAGTAAAACAAAAAAAAACAACAAAACTGCAAAAATATAAACATAAAATAGTGTGTGTGTGTGTGTTAAATATATGTTCTGGCCCCCCAGACAATTTTGTTAACTCAATACGGCCCACGAGTCCAAATATTTGCCCACCCCTGGTCTAGACAATAATATCACCATTATTATAAAAAAAAACGTCCACTTTGGTACTGTTTTTTTTTTAAGTTGACTTTCTCCCTCCAGGAATTGTTGTCATACCTCTGTGTAAGAGGGGCGTGGCTTCCTGCTTGGGGCAACGCGGCTGCTTTTTCAAGCAGAAAAACTTCTTGCGCCTCTTGCTGGGATGGTAGCGGTACTGCGGCGGCACCTCTGGCTTCCTGGAAGGTGATCTTAGTTCAGGTGGGAGCCCCGGATGAGTGTATCCGGGGCGGGGCTCCGGGATGGGAGGGCAGGAGCTTGTCCTTCGCCACTGGGTGAGGGCAGGGCGAGGCACCTGATGGGATTGCATAGCTTGCTTTCCATGAACTTCCGGAGTGAAGAACAGTTTCCCATGAGCCTGTGATGGGAGACTTGTGTGGATCTGGGCTCGTGGTGAGCAGTGCTGGGCGTACAACCAAGGGCTGGCATACGGAGGGTGAGGTGGGGCGGGGCTTTTGTCACCTGAGGGTGGCCAGCCAGCGCTACGTGCGTTACTCCTCCAAATGGCTTCGTGGTGCTGATGGATTTTAGCGCTCAGCAGCCGTCGCCGAAGACTGCCCTCCGTCTTTGGCTGCAGGGTGGCCATCTTCCGTGGAAGAAGCTCATCCTGTTCCTCATCGGGCCCCAGATTCCAGCAGCGAGAGGCCACCCCAGGCCCCACCCCCTCTCCACCCAAACACTCCACATAGGAAATCATTCTGTCATGAACCGATTGGCTGGTGGGAAAATGGTTCCAATACTGGACAGTATTGCAATATCAAGTACTTCTTGTTTCACAACAAAAGCCAAACACAATTTACTACATTTTTGCTCCCAACATACTCACAGCTTTTCAAAATAATGTTATAAAATAAATGTAAAGTTTGTAGAGTAAAAACAATAATCCAAAGGAAGCCTTCGACCTTTTCCAAATTCAAATATTTGCTTTACACAAAAACGGTTCCTTCAAACAAACGTCCATCTCTTCTCACAATCAATTTTGTCAACTGCAACCAAAATGTCAAAATCAAAATGATTTGGCTGCAATGAAAACGACAGTCCCAACGTGTCCCCATCCAGAAGCGACAAAAAAGGAAATGATGTTTCTGCGAGTGCCGCCTGCCTGCCGCCTGCGTTTGGCTAATCTTCTAATGAGGATTATCCTGGTCTGCAGATGGCGAGTGACCTCACCATGTTTCTCCAGCCTCAAATCTACGCTCACACGGGCTGTTCCTTCTTTCCAACTCACATCCTGACCTTCATCATGCGTCTCACATGCAATTTGGAATTTTGGAACGGGGGGGGTTGGCGGATCAATCTAAATAGTATCAATAGCAAGGGTAGAGTATCAGTTTATTCTGTTTATTTTCACAAATATCTGTTTTTTTCTGTTGTTCTAATTACTTTGGTGATACTGTATATATTAATATGTTGTTATGTTGTTTACAAACTCAGGGAGTAAGTCTATGTGAAGCCGGTCTGCACTTACACTGGTTCAAATTCAACTCTGCGTTGTGTTCCAATGTGGACAGACGAGGTGGGAGACTGCAATTCCTTCGCCAACCGGAGGGGGCGTTTATTTCCCCTGCACACAACAAACAAAACGTACAGCAGCGTCAACACACGTTTCCTACAAAAAGAAAACCACATAAAACAACGAACTCCTTACAACTTAATTATCTAACAAGAGTAACGTTTACAAGGTGTCTTAACATACTGTACATCATATAAGCACATACTGGGGTGAAACCTGTAACATATTCACACTTTATCCAATTATGCTACCACCGACTAGCATACCTCGTTCCTCAGCAGTCCAAAAGGCGACTGAAGAGAAGCGCGCCAGAAAGACAGGAAGTGACATCACACGGTGTTATAGTTCACACAACAAAAATAAGTGTAAATAAAATAATGGAGTATGTAAAAAAATGCATATAGCGACAAATATATACAAGAAATGAATTATTGGTGAAATAAAATTAAGTCAATTAACACATCGGTTACATGTGGACTCATGAAGAAAAAGGATTTGAATGAGCACCAAAAGTAGTTTTTGCACTATTGAATGTACAATAGTAGTACAACAATAGTATGTTATAAAAGCCAATAAGGAAAGAATTTTATTTTTTATTTATTTATTTTTATATATGTCCATTTTGTTCCTCCCACATTCCAAAAACATGCTAGGTTAATTGGCCACTCCAATTGTGTACCCTGCCTCTTGCCCCAAGACAGCTGGGATAGGCTCCAGCATACCCATATACAAAATAACAGTGAAAACACAAAATATATGCTTTCACATTCAAGACAGAAATTCCCTAATGACCCCAGAAAAAGTGGTAAATTAGTCGCTAATCGCTTTGGAGAAAATATGTCGTCAAGGGTTGTTGAAAAGTCGCCAGATTTAGCAATAAAATCACCAAATTGGCAACACTGCTTACTAAGTCAAACACCTTTCTCAGCACATTCATCCATTTTCTATGATGCTTTCTATGCTGGAGCCTATCCCAGCTGTCTTGGGGTGAGAGGCGGGGTCCACCCTGGACTGGTGGCCAGCCAATCCCAGGGCACATATAGACAAACAACCATTCACACTCACATTCATACCTATGGACAATTTGGAGTGGCTAATTAACCTAGCATGTTTTTGGAATGTGGGAGGAAACGGGATGTTTGTTCCTGGAAGGATATGTTGGTGGTTACTTTACGGCGTTGGGGGAATGCGTGTCTCTCATGACTCAACCAACACAGGCAGCCAAACACGGTTTCCCCTGCCTTCCTTTTGTATAAGTGGCAAAACAACATATGATCAGGTGCTACTTTTCCCATGCTCCCCCAAAGATAGCCTTTGAGGACCTATGAGGGGCGGCTGCCGATGTATATGACCGCCCCCTCAAGGCTGCGCTGTAAATGGATCCAAAATGTGCTTACTTCCATAAAGTAAATAAACCTTTCGTATAGGTGGCGAAACAACATATGGTCAGGTGCTACATTTCCCACGCCCCCTGATAAGATGGCCTTTATGTTGGGCTGCTGATGTATAAAACCCCGTGAAAAGTATCACTACTACTACCCAGTGTGTGTAGTAGCAGCTCTACTGTACGGGTTGGAGAGAAAAGATGGCCGCCATGCAGGTTATCGCCTTGACTTTGCTGTCTATCCTGTCAGCTAACGCTCAAGTCACCATGCCAGGAAGATGTCCCAGACCCGCTGTCCAGGACGACTTCGACATCACCAGGGTGAGTCCAACATCCCTCTTCTTGACAAAGCTTGGTTGGAATGAATCTCACGTGGATTTGCATGACAGTACCTGGGGAGGTGGTACGGGATCCAGAGGCTACCTCACGCCTTCCAAAGCAGCCAGTGCAGCACTGCCACCTACACCTTGAGGAGCCCTGGAGTTGTTGGTGTTCTCAACAGGGGGCTGCTGTGAGTCTGCCAAATACTCTCACCTGGACACTCCATGCCCGCCACGCTACATGTGCCTTTACAAATACCATCAACACTTAGATAGGTGGTGTGAGAGAGACAGATGCAGAAGACAGGGTGGGATGGAGGAGATCGGTTTTCCCAAAGAGAAAGAAGATGTACTTCCTAAATCCTCACCCTAGCTCAGACCCAAACCCTAGCCCAAACCCAAACCCTAGCCTGAACCCCAACTCCATTAAACTCTGCTGGTGTACTCAATGAATTGCTTTACACTAGACGAGAACAACTTTCGGGTGTTACCATTGTTTGTCTTTTCCATCTAAAGTGCTGATGGGACCATCACCTCAATAACCGGGTCTGCTACGGCCAAAGACCCCTCTGAGCCCGCCAAGCTGCAGGTGTCCTTTTATGAGGGTGAGTTTAAAGACACGCCGCCAGGAAGTAAAAACGCATATGCAATACAGTAGCTTGGTTTCATGCATCTCAATGCCCCCCCCAGACTCCCCCCCTGCGCCTTACTGGGTCTTGGCGTCAGACTACGACAACTACGCTCTGGTCTACAGCTGCACAGAACTGGACCTGGTCCACAAGGACTCTGTTTGGATTATGAGCAGGAGGCCTACTCTGGCTGAGGAGACCTTGGAGCAGTTGCACAGCACTTTGACCTCCATCGGTGTCAGAGTGGATAAGCTGCTGAGCACCAATCAGGATGCGACTTACTGCAAAGCCATGAACCAATGAATACCTCGTGTTTGTTGCAATTAAACATTTGGCTTTTTAAATGTTCGTTCCTTCTTTCATTTTCTACCGCTTATCCTCACCAGGGTCGCGGGGTGCTGGAGCCTATCCCAGCTGTCTTTGGGCAAGAGGCGGGGTACACCCTGGACTGGTAGCCAGCCAATCCCAGGGCACATATAGACAAACAACCATTCACACTCACATTCATACCTATGGACAATTTGGAGTGGCCAATTACCTGCACCATGCCGGGATTCATTGGAACATCAATACAAATGAAATATTCAAGATGACACAGAAACAGTATCAATGGAGTAATTAGTCGATCAACAACTACTTATTTGTTGATATGATGCACACAGAGCAATGAACAACATGACGCTGTCCCTATGTTTAGGGCGCCTCGCGCTGTGAGCAAATTAAGTTTTTTCATTTTTATTCAAGTACTCACTGTGACAATTTACTTAGCCCACTTTGGGAACCTAGGACGTAGCGGATACAGCTTGATTTTTTTTCTGAACGGATAAATACCATCCATCTAAACTTATACAGTATCTCTATCTTGATGGTGAAAATGTTTTTATATATTTACGGAACAAAGAAAAGAGGACTTATATTTTATCTACTTTCACTATATGTAAAAACTAAAAATTATTTCACAATTTATGTAATTTCTCCAATCTTGGGGGAACCGGAAGTAGACGCGCACTGCACATGCGTATATCCGATCGCGTTTGCGGTTCGCGTAGTGACAGCGTTGTTATTGGCCAGTGCCAGGGTTGTCAGTAAGAGACTCTTTGATTGGTCAGGGTCGAGAGTGACGCAAGAGACATGCATTCTGACTGGTCAGTCTCAGGAGCTAGCATGGACGTCACTTCAAGCTCATTTGTGTCACATTTTTACTCCAAAATTAATGTTTGCAATCGTTTCCAGCTGTGATTCTTCTTTCTGCTTTACAACTTTGTTACCGTGGATGGCATCCGTCAGAGGAATCAGGTCAGAATAAGTGAATTAGTTGCACAATTAGCCGCTGTGTATGTTTGTATCGTTTGCGTCGTGACAAACATGCCCAAATGATCAAACTGTTTATAAGACACGTTAAAAACATCTCACATTTATTTAGATTCGCCAATAAGAAACAAGCTGAAATGTGAAAGATTTGTTAGTTTGCCATCTAGATGTTGTATGAAGCTGAAATGTACATACATTGCGATGACCTATTAACATTTTGCACCACTTTTGTCAGCGACGCCGTGCAGACTCGGGGGGAAGCTGGTGGTCTTGTCGCTGCACACCTCCAGTGTGCCTTTTGTGGTCATTTCTCCAAAAGCCATGCCCACCAGCTGTCCCACATGGCTACCACCCACCCCACCTGCCTGGATGACGTCGCGGTGGGTCGCCTGGGGATCATCCTGATTTATCAGAGTGGCGCCCAGCTCTTCCACTGTGCAGAGTGCTTTTACACCAGCAGAGACTTCAGCAAATTGTACCAACACATCATTTCCCAACACTGTGTGGATGAGACGGTAGGGGGGGGCGCTGATGGGGAGGATAATGGGAGTGAGAAGGGGGACGAGGAAGTGAAAGAAGCTGATGAGGAGGAAGAAGAGGCATCGCCTCTGGTAAAGAACAGTGTGGACGGGGAGGAGGAAGCTGAGGGAAAGGGTGAAGATGGTGCCTCTCATAGGATGGAGTCAATCAAACCGGACAGCGAAGCAGATAAAACCGTGCTCCTCTTCTCAGATGGCATGTACCGCTGCCTGATCTGCAGCTGGAAAAATAAGCTGAAAGCCGGAGCCATCAACCACGTGGTGCGGAAACATGGCATCCCTCGGGTGTACGTCACCCAAAGGATCCGACAAGACACCTTCGCCGACACAGACAACTCTTCACCCAAACATCTGAGCGGCGGAACCGAGGAGGAGGAGGAGGTTGGGCTGAGTGCTGACCTCTTAAAGGAGGAACTGGATATGACGGCCAAAGTGGTACAATTCACCGCCAACCGCTACGTCTGCCTTATCTGCGGATGGAAGACCAAAATGAAAGGTAACTTATAAGGAATGTGTTAAGCGTTCACGAGGGAAGCAGAGGTTGCAAATTGAATTCCTGCTCCTCTTTGTCATGCAGGTTTTGTCCTAAGTCACGTGGTTCGTTGTCATGACGTTGAGCGGCCATTCAGCTGCAAAGACTGCAATTCGTCCTTCTTCCTGCCCAGCCAACTCCAGCAGCACACCAGAGTGGCTCACCGCCCGGGTCGCTTCGTCTGCCCCTTCTGTTGCTTCCGGTCGCACGTCCTGGGCGGCTTCCGGAGGCACTGCAGCCGATGCAATGCCCGCGAGGAGGGGGAAGGGGTAGGGTTGGCGGTGGATGAGGAGGCGAGGGGGGTAGTGGGTGAGGAGGAAACAAAAGCGACTAGAGCTGGCAGAAAAAGAGCGCGGAGATTGATTGCGGAGGGGGAAGAGGAACTGATGTTATAACTTGTCTTTTTTTTCCATTCATACACTACTACTTTTTTGTTTTTTTAAATAATATTACCTTTGTAATTAAGATTTATTGAGTCAAAAAACAAACCAAAGCCACCAATCACATTAAAGCGACGTGGTGGTGAGCCATGACTTTTGTGTTCTCCTACAGAAATCCAAAGGGAAAAGAAACAAACCTCACATCTTACACTGGTCGGCCATGAAAAACAGCTAAAGGAGGGAAATATGTTTCAGCTTTTCCCCAAAAGGAAGTATTCAAGTGCGACATTTGTTCTGTGACCTCTTTACAATAACTTTCTGCAATAAAAAGATTGTCAAACTGAAGCATTGGTGGGTATTTTCTTCCAAAAAAACCCATGACTGGGACATACCAGCTTGTACAGGATTCTAGACAAAGCAATGATGGTCCCATCGTCTGTACTGGGGCCAAAGTGTTAAAAAAGAAAAATACAATTGTTGATGGATGTTTTCCTGGGCAAGCGTGAAACCTTGTAAAGAAGAGGTTAACAAAGCTCGAGGTCGAGCGCCATGAATTTGTGCACATAAGGTGGAAAAATGTAATAACTTATTTGTACAAACCCCTGTATGAGATGCTGGCACCAGCATCGTTCAAGCACGAATACAGACACTAACAGACATGCCAACCTTGAAGAGATTGAGTATAGTCCCCGGTGCCTCTTAGGGCCCCACTATTTGAGAACCACTGCCCTACGGCTTTCCCACAATCCACAAACCACCACCAGGAAAACCTGAGTGACAGACAGTCCACCTGCTTTCCTTGGCAGTGCCCAGCACGTCCATTAGATATGGCGCGGGCACCATTCTCCCTCCAAGACCGCCATGTTCAGTTCCCTCAGGTTGTTGTAGTTGTCCTCGTCTCCGTCTCCACAATTGCCGCCGCCACTGTCGTCGTCATGATTGTTGAAACTTGATGTGTAATCAGTCGGCTCTTTCTGATGGGAGAAAAGATGAGCGCTTCATCACAGAAATCAAACGAACTTGTCATTCGCCGCCAACTCACCATCTGCGACACGGGCTCTCTGAATGGCGGGCACACCATTTGAAAGCGAGGGATTGCAACATTGAAGACTTCCTTGTTGTCTATACAGAATTCAAACTTTTAACAACAGACTTTCACAATAATAGACACCGTAAAGCATAATATGCTTTTATTTTCTTACCGAGTCTGTGGAAGGTATAGTGTCCCTCCATGTACTCTGAAGGTGTGGAGAAGGTGGTGCAGCTGGCATACTCATGGACTTTACCCGGTGTCATGACTGGAAACTCTCCTGCTTACGCACACGCACGCACGCACACACACACACACACGCTTAGCAGCTCACCTTACTCAATCAGTCAACCTGCATCCAGTCATGTGATGCAAGCAGCGTACCGACCACGCCAGGCCCTTGGACCTCCTCCACGTTGCCGTCGGAGGTGGTTATTTTCCAGTAACGACTGTCAAGCTGGCAGGCAGCCTCAGGCGGCGCGCTGCCCGACATCTCTATTCTAAATAAAAAAGACATTTTGATTGAGGCAGTGTCAATAACAACGCATACGTTGAGAATATGATCAATGCTACCTGATGCGGTAAGTAAAGAAGAAGTGCGGCGGATGGACAGAAGAAAGCTCGGGCAGGAAAGAAGTCCAAACAGAAACGGTGATGTCCCCGGTGGTCGTCACGCAGCTTTTATCATGCACATACCTTCAGCATGAAGGGACACCACAACGTCGTCATGATGTTCCACTCTTAAAAGATGACACCAATGTACCTGAAGATCTGGTCTCGTATGATCGGGTACTCTCCTGTGACCACATTGTTTACGTATGTAGTGAACCATTCCAAAAAGGAGGAACCTGAGTGCACACAGACAGACACTTCAGAGTTCACAGGTTCTGCCAACATAGTGGTAACTGCAGCAACAAACCTGTGATGAACATATCCACAGCTGAGGGATCCTGAGCCGTTTGATCCTGGAAGACACAAAGCCGACAGGCATGACACACACTGCAGTGAGGTAATGCTCCCCACGGGGGCTTTATTCTGACAGGACGTAAGGACAGGAAGTACACAAACAGGGCAGGGGTAGAAGCTCTCAAACATGTGTCGCCCTTCAGTGTGCTCCAGTGCCATGTATTGGCTGAGGCCAGTGTGGAAGCAGAAGGTGAGTGGAAGGCAGCATCTCATCCCCTTCCTCTGCTGGAAACCTCCCGCCGCAGTCTCCACGTCCAGCAGCACCTCGGAGCGATAGTGATTGGACAGCGACATACTCCCCATCAACCTGGGGATGCGTGCAGGCACAAACACACGCAGCCGGATGTTAGACGGGGACACCGGCAGAGCTCCCAGGGCGGAGTGCGAGATGCTGACCCTGGAATCACCAGCTTCTGGCCATTGTGGATGCGGTACGAGCACCGATAGTCTCCAGGAAGGCGGCAGCCAATCTGAGCCTCAATGCTGCTGAGCTCTGCCTCTGAGGCACCTTCTGAAAATCCAAGTAGATGCAAAGAAAAATGACAACAGTTGACTGTTATTCAATTGTAATCCCACTGTGGGACATTCTATTTGCACCCTGCTGTGTACGTATACTCCCGGTTGCGATGTGCTTGCGCATGCCTAGCATTTCATTGACACGGGCATACCGTCGGTTTTCCGTGTTTTCACCAACATTACAAAAGTGATAAGAGCATCTTTGACACAACCTTTGAGTGACGTGATCATGCGTGGACATCTCTGCCGCAGGAAGCTGGTCAGCTGTTCCCACGCTTTCTTCAGCGCAGGGTAGTACTGGATGTAGCGGCCCAGGTCGCAGTAGTACTCCTTGAAGAGGTCGTACCAGGACCATCCGTTCTGCAGACGTTCATTGCTGAACACATCGACACAAGTTAGTACAGGAAAAACAAAAACCAAACACACACAACCAAGCAAGAACGTCTTACTCTGTGAGCAGCCAATGTTTGGAACACAGTGACCTCCACAAAGGGTTGTGTTTGGACAAGTCATTAAGTCGTCTGTTCGTGAAACTGACACTGCAATACACACACACACACACACACACACACATTCAGCTGCAGTTCAACTGGCAAGACGATATCGGTATCCACTATATTGGTCTTCAATATATCATAAAATGACATTTTTCGCAAGCAATTCTTCCCGGTTCTTCAAACTGACTCATTAGCAGCTGTCGTGTCAGTTAAATTGGAAAACGATCATCCTGTTTGGCTCTACAGCTGTTAGCAGGTGGCTAAGTGATGACACTTACTTCGTCTTGTTTTCACTAAACTATCACTTCATCATCGGTTCGGTGCAATCCAATAATATTTGAATTAGACACAAATTCCATATCAGGAAACTACTGTTGTTACTGTTTAAATTATTTGCTGATCAAAATTCTGGAGGTTGTTGTTGTTGTTAGCATGTTAGCTCAGTCGCAGTTGCTAGCCGACAACAGCTTTACCTCACGCTGGCTTTCTGAGATCAACATTGACATTGCTGTTATGGAGGTGTGGTTTAGTGTCACATACTCACTGGATCAAATCTCTAAAGTCCAGGAAGGACAATATGTGCAGCAGCGGGTCTGAAGGGAGAAGATCCATCAGAAACTACGTTGCTCAAATGTTTGCCAGCGTCTTCTTCTTCAGCCGCTTTACCTGGTGTGTACGAGCCATGTGAAGGCGCAATGTCGCCCCCAATTGGATCTTAAGGGAACTACAACGTCAAGGCAGCATGTGTGGACCTGATGACAGGTCGTGGAAAAAGGTTGAAAACCACCCAGCAGTAATTAATAAATCCGGTCCTGGTATATTTTGGTGTCAAGATAAAAGCTGTGGCTCACCAGCAGCTTGAGAGCGTTGAGAGCTCACATTGATAGAGATTGAAAAGTTCCTGTGCAGATGTTTAGGTCTGAAAGCATATGTTGATGCTGCAAGAGACGCAGAGTGTCCAAAATTTTCCACCGACAGTCACATACTGAAATATGATATAGTTTTTCCCCCGTTTGTGTTATTTTTTCAACTTTGTTCTTAAAGAGGACATATGATCCATTACTAACGTTATTTTATTGGTCTTTTTTGATGATCATAAAACAATGCTGGAGCCAGCAAGTCACATAGTGGTTTGTACGGATAAATAAACAAATAAATATGTTTTTAAAGGTCCTAAATAGTAATTCCATCCAGGTGTGTGTGATAACATTTCTGTCCCCCAGGAGGGGCATGGCAGAAAATAAGTGAGAACCACTGACCTAACCTAATCTGAATGAACTCTAGAGCAGCACTGAGCTTTCGGTGTTCTCTCCTCTCTCTATCAATATTTGCTCTTGTATGTGCTGGTCGGACACTTGCGGTAAAGTTGAACATTAAAGTTGAAGAGGGACCGCCCTCCTACAATAAGAAACGTGACATCAGTGTCAACTTTATCACAAATTGGAGTCGAAGGCCTACACTTGGAAGACATCAAGGTGTTTTATGGCCAACTATTGTCGTGATGATGTATGAAGTATCTGTCACTTCTGGACACTCTGCTGTATCTTCATCATAAGATAAGTTGTCCTGCTGAACAAGAAGTTTAAAAATTAAATATTGGGCAACCAGATCACATCGAGCTGGTTGAGTAAGGGTAAACAAGTGACTGAGTCATACTTTGACCTTGCGGTCAATATTCCCACCTATCAGGCGACACCAGGGTCTATGACGGGAGTCCACGAGTTGTGGTTTGGAGGTTCTGCTTGGAGGTCTAGATCATGGTCGGACGGACATCCTTTCTTCTCCTGTTGCTGCTGCACGGCTGCCTGGCAGAACATGGTATTTGATCTTTGCTTGTTTCCTTCATGCCAGCAGCTGCAGTGAAAATGGTAGACCATGGTAGACGATACCAGCGTAGACAATGGTATCGTCTACATGATAGTAAAAACTTTATAAACTTTATGTCAAGGACAGTTGACATAAAGCCTGTTGAGCGCAAGTGGCCAAAATAATACTAACACCTTTTAGTAGAATTAGCGCTGGTGTAAAATATGTTGTATATGCAGTTTTTCTTAACAGCCAGCTGGCCTCAGAAGTTTTGGTGCGAGCCCGACGAGCCAACCAGATGTTTGAAGAGTTGAAACAAGGTAAGCACCGACGCCCCAGGGCGAAAGAAGCAAGCCTATACTCAACATGGGTTGGTGTTATTGTTCTCAGGAGACCTAGAGCGAGAATGTGTGGAGGAAATTTGTGACCATGAGGAGGCTAGAGAGGTGTTCGAACAGGCGGACAAAACAGTACGAGTACACTGATTTGAATGTACTGACCATGAGAGCCACTCAGAGTCTAACTACATTCTTGGTTTGCTTTTAGGATGCCTTCTGGCTAAAATATCAGGGTGAGTACACTGTAGCATTTACCTCCAGGATGCACAAAGAAGAATACACAAAACTACTAAATAGTAGCAGAAGTTGAATCAAACATGAGCAAAGTCCGTAGCGGTTGAGGCACGCAATTACACAAACCGCTCGTGTGCGTGTGCATGTGTTTGTGTCCATGTAGACTGCAAAGGAACCACACTGGACCGAACACAGAGCAACGTCGGGGTGATCAGACAATGCTTGGAAGGTAAAGGCAGACAGAAGACTGGAACGTTAATGTGCGTCAGCATCCTTACTTCTGTGTGTATGGTGTGTGCCTGTGCTCAGGTCAGTGTATTTATGGCAAAGGACTCAACTATGATGGAGACATCCACATCACTAAATCAGGGAAACTCTGTCAGAGTTGGAATCAGGGGTTCCCGCATCCCATAATAAGGTAGCAGCTCCACCGTCCACAGACACACCCTTACTGGCCAAGTCAGCGGCTGCATATTTCAACACTCGTCTGCAGGGAGTTCAACGCTTCAGAACCAGGCAGCACCCTCAAGGAGAACTTCTGTCGGAACCCCGACGGCCAGGCAGACGGACCCTGGTGTTTCACTCAGGACCCGACAGTCCAGAAGGAGACGTGCTTGGTTCAAAAATGTGGCAAGTCTCACACATCAAGTCCAAGTCCATGTTAACTCTACTCAGCACTGTAAACCCCAATAAGTTAGCAGAACCCAAAAAAAGTGAGTTCATAAACTCAAACATTACAACATTAGTTAAAAGTACTCAAAATGGAACAACATGCTAAATGAACTCAACAGTTGTTAGAACTTTTTTAAGAACTTTGGGTATGCATAACTTCATTTATTTAAGTACTTTGAACATTTGGGTTTCCAGTGAGGAGGACTTTGCTCAGCTAGCTTTGCTCAGGGTTACCAACGTTACAGTAGAACATGGACACTTTTGCCTGACTCAACTATTTTGGGCCATCAAACTACTTCTAGAGGGTACTAGCTGTTACTATGTTACTATGTTTAGAGGTGCAAAGGGCTAATGAGAACACAAATTCAAGATAGTGTTTGTGCTCAAAAGGGGAAGACTTTGTTCCATCCACTGTGGCCCCCGCACGAACAAGGGATGCGAGTGCGTGTTTAAAGGATAACGGCATACACTACACTGGCGACCTGGCTGTCACGCTGCGGGGCGACACCTGCCTGCCGTGGTCAATGCCGGAGGTCAAGGTTCTGAGCAAGAACAAGGACTTCTTACCTGAAGTCAGCCTGCAGGACAACAAATGTCGTAACCCGGACAATGACCCCGAGGGCCCATGGTGCTATGCGCGTCTGGGAGTGTCTGGGAACGTGTCAGTGGAATACTGCGACCTACAGCTGTGTGGTAAATATGATGCCAGCGAGACTACTAGAACTGTTACACAACACCAATGGTGGCTCTCACCTGCGTGTGACCTGCAGAAGATCAGGTGCTTGACGACGACTTGCCCTTGGAGTCTGCTGATCGTCAGCGGTCCGTCCACGCACCTCCCAGAAAGGCCTTTTTTGACCCCACCTTCTTTGGACAAGGGGAGACTGGTAAGACACGGATTGTCGATGAAGATACAGGAGTTGCGTGCCATGAATGCGTGAAAACTGATGCTGCTGAGCTTGCTGTGTGCCAGTGTGTGGAGAGCGGCCCCAGTTTGAAAAGCTGCAGATCCAGGACGCCAATGAGAAGGAGCTGCTGGAGTCGTACAGAACTCAGCGCATCGTTGGGGGCAACGATGCCCAAGTGGCCTCTGCGCCATGGTAACCACACATGAACCGCCATCACAACTTGAATCCATCCCTTCAGATCCCACACTCATAACCTGAACCCATTTGATACGGACTTCAATGTGACTGCGTCCGCCAGGCAAGTGATGCTGTACAAACGAAGCCCGCAGGAGTTGCTGTGCGGCGCCAGCCTTATCAGCGACCAGTGGATCCTCACGGCCGCTCACTGCATCCTCTACCCACCATGGAACAAGAACTTCACCACTGCTGACATCCTGGTGCGCCTGGGAAAACATAACAGGGTCAAGTAAGACAAACATTCATTTGCCATCGCGTTTCTGGACGCGCCAACAACTTTGCTGCTGCTCGCCTTGCTCTTTCAGGTTTGAACGCAACATTGAGAAGATCGTAGCGATTGACAAAATCATTGTCCACCCAAAGTACAACTGGAAGGAGAATCTGAACCGAGACATTGCACTTCTGCACATGAGGCGGCCAATCGTCTTCACAGACGAGATCCACCCGGTCTGCCTCCCGAGCAAGAAGGTGGCTAAACTGTGAGTCTTTAGTGACGGACGTTTAGTGACGGACTTGGAATGTGACGTGAATATGTCGGCAAAATGAACATTCAGATGTGACTTTCCTTTTTGCAAACAGGTTGATGAATGCAGGGTTCAAAGGTCGCGTGACCGGCTGGGGAAACCTAAAGGAAGTCTGGGGCTCCTCCCATAGAGCTTTACCAACTGTCCTCCAGCAGATCCATCTGCCCATTGCTGACCAGAGCACTTGTAAAAGCTCCACTTCCATCAGGATCACTGACAACATGTTCTGTGCTGGTACGGTCTTCTTTGCTCCACGACACTTCTTCTTCTTCTGTGTCGGAACGCAGCGTCACATGACGCTGAAACCTGCTTATAGGTTACAAACCTGAAGACACAGAGCGAGGTGATGCTTGCGAGGGAGACAGTGGTGGACCTTTCGTGATGAAGGTGACAGAAGCATCATATTTATCAACTTTTTCATTATTTGCAGGAGTTTGAGAACCTGTTTATTTTCGCAGCACCCCGGAGAGAATCGCTGGTACCAGATTGGCATTGTGTCATGGGGCGAGGGTTGCGACCGCGACGGGAAGTATGGCTTCTTCACGCATGTTTTCAGGATGAGCAGGTGGATGAAGAAAGTCATTGAAAACTCTGAAGATGAGGGGTAGACTTATGCATATTTACACAAATAAAGTTTTCTGATTCACAAATGACTCGGAATCGACAGACAAATATAATCAACATTGTCTACCAACAGTTACAATAAAACATTTAAGTTACATTTTCCGTAAAAAGTTACTGTATTGATTCCCTTCACACATGCCAATGATCACACTCTCAAAAGTTCATCACATCATTCAAAAGAAGCAAAAAGTGTCAAACTTGGTCAGCTGCCTTCAAGTCTCCATCAGCTTGCTGGTGAGTCAAAAGGTGTCTGTCAAGGTGAGTCTTGCGAGTGTAGCTCTTGGGACAGGAAATGCAGGCGTACGGGCGATTGTTGCTGTGACACAGCATGTGTTTCTTCAGGTCGAACTTCCTTCGTAAACATTTTCCACATTCAGGACAAGGAAAAGGCTTCTCGCCTAGCATCCAAGTACACCAAACATGGCCGTCAGCCACATTCACATCCGGGGCGTCAAACATTTGGAGAGCAGTTGAACTTACCAGTGTGGATGCGGCGATGTTCAGTGAGGTGGCAAGAGTTGGAGAAGGACTTCCCGCACTCCTCGCAGGAGAACGGACGTTCGCCCGTGTGAATCCGCATGTGTTTTTGAAGGTCGCCTCCGGATGGCCAGCCCTTGCTGCAAACCGTGCACACGTACGGGCGCTCCCCGGTGTGCCGCCGCACATGTACATTGAGTCCAGCAAGCGCAGCAAAGTCTTTGGAACAGTAGGGGCAGCGGAACGGCCGCTCACCGCTGTGCCGCCTCAGGTGGCCCTCCAGCCCATCGCGGGTCTTGAACCATTTGCCACATTGAGGGCACAGGAAGCGATTGTCCGTGTTGTGACTTGTGCGGTGTGACTGAAGGCCGGTGAGCGAGGCAAATGACTTGTTGCACTGGTCGCACTTGTACGATCGGGTTTTGTGGGAGCGCTGATGGATACGAAGCAGAGTCACACCTGCAGAGAATCAGACACAACTTTATTGAAGCCGCACCCCCGCCAAGCGGAAGGCATGGTCAGAGGCCAGACGTTACCTGAGAACGTCTGCTCACAGAAGCGGCAGGAGAAGCACGGCTCGGCACCCTCCACCGAGTGCGTCTGCAGGTGTCGCAGAAGCTGCGACTGCGAGCTGAACATCTGCGAGCAAAGAGTGCAGGTGAGGTCAGGCGGCCGGTGCTGGAGGCTGTGTGCGTCTCTCTCCGTAGCCGACCCAAACACTTTGCCGCATTGGCTGCAGGTGGTCCCGCCATTTTCCTGGTGTGACTGCTTGTGATTGGTCAAACTGGACAGGTGAAGAAACGCCTTGTCACATTGGCCACATCGAAATACGGGCCGGGCCCGGTGACTGCGCTGATGTAAGAGCAGCTCAGCTTTGCTTGTGAACACGCCGTCACACTGAAAGCAAGGGTGGCTTCCAGTGGGGCGGGGCTCTTCAAGTCGCGGCTCCTCATCACAGGCATGTACGTTGTCCTGGTGAACAGCTGCTGTTGTGGTTAGGGTGTGGCCACAGGACTTGCTGGTTCGTAGGTGACGTATAACCTGCAGGCAAACAGCTCATTGTTCCTGATCTGGTTCCGGCCGTGATGCCGACATGGACACTCACCTGAGAACGGTAGATGAAACATTTCCCACATTTGGGACATTTGTGAGCCACTCGCTGAGAATGATGGGAAATGCTGTAAAGAGGGTCAGCCGTGATGTCAGTGCGTGGTTGATCGGACACGTGGTCAATAGAGTGCAAGTCCTTCAATCTGGTTGGAAAAGGTCGTTAGAAAGACACGCCAAATGGGGCACTTGCCCCACTGCTCTGGCAGGGAGGGAAACACCTCACCCTTGTGTCTCCAGGTTCACAGAATCCTTCGGATCAGCTGGTGGCATCTGGCCGGGCACAGTCTCCTCCTTTTCATCCTCCATCATCACCATCGCAGCCACATCCAGCTGGGTGGGACTCCCAATGTCAGAGTGGGCATCTGAATGTGCCTGGGGCGGGGGCTCGTGATTGGCTAGCTTTGTGATGAGGGGATGGGACCAAGCAGAGAGAAGAATCTTCTCTGTGTCACAATTAACTATAAAAAATGAAATGTTTTTTTTACAAATGTGGGTTTAAACACACAAAACACATGTTCAGGTGGCTGACAGCAACCTGCGGAGGCGACCCCAGGCTGACAGCTCTGATTGGCCAGTAGCATTTTCAGGTCATCTCTGTTGGCCACATTGAGACAGTCATCCAGGCCAGAAGGGGTTGCACTGAGCCATGACACAGCCTGAGAAACAAGCATCTGAGGTTAGTCCACGTTTATGTAGAAAGAGTGAGCACTTGGCAGCATAGTTTGTTAGTGATTGGCTGTGTCCCCATTTGTATACTTTGGAGTGCGTTCATTGTACAGTACAAGTACAGTCAAATTAAGTGTACTGTCAGCACCCGGATGTTGCACCACAAACTGCCCAAATGGGGAGTGAGTAGCAATCGACACAATAGTTGCCATCGTGGCTAAGTAGCGGAAGGGGTGGGCCTAACTTGAAATAACCCATAGCGGTGGAAGACAGTGAACCAAAAAAGGAGAAGGTAAATACTGTGATGGTTAGTTTGTGCAACTGTGCAAGAGGCGGCGACGTCAGGAGTTGGCAGGGGGTGGGGCGTTAAGTCAGCTGATGCACTGTTTGGATGCACAGCTTGAGAAGTCAAGTTTGGGATTTTCTATGCTTGTCATGAAGTACAGCAATAAAACTGTACTATGATGTGCAAATGTGAGGAATACATACATAGCAGGAAGGTACCTGTTTAAGGTCAGGGGCTGGAAAAAGCTGTTCCATCCTTCCTAGGAAGTCACAGAGGAGAGTCTGGAGAGCCCCGTCAAAGTTCTTATTGAACACGTCCTAAAGAGAAAAGCAAAAGAAAATAAAGTATGAGAGGACATGTGCATGATAAACGATGCATCTGCGCGTTGCTACCACTCTGACCTGCAACAGGCGCTGTCTCTCCAGGGGACTCACTTTATCAGTAAGACTCAATAGCGCAGAATCACAGTCATCAGTCAGTGATCCTGGTCTGGGCTGAAAAAATATATACACAAGAGTAGAAAAATGCAGCAAAGTTAATAATGACTAATTTGGTGTCTTTGAGTATATATTCCATAATGATGTCCTGTCTTGTCAATGATGACTGAACAAAGTCTAAAAGTGTCATGTGGTCTAACCGTTGCCGAGTGAACCCCTCCAAGTTGGGCGTGGCTGGGCTGCGTTTCATCACAGAGGGCTACCTGGGATTCAAAAAAAATTAATTAGGATGCTGAACTTTCAATTAACCTGATGTTTCATGTACCGTATTTTCTGGACTATAAATCGCTCCGGAGTATAAGTCGCACAAGGCCAAAAATGCATCATTAGGTAGAAAAAAAACATACATAAGTTGCACTGGAGTATAAGTCGTATTATTTGCGGGTAATATATTTTAACTACTTGACCAAAACAGACATTACGTCATCTTGGAAGGCAAGTTCTAACAATAATAAAAGAATAGAGAACAGGCTGAATAGGTGTAAGATATGCTAACACAATGCTTATTCAGATACACTAAAAATAAACATGAGCACAAAGGGTGTCCAGTGTTTATGGACCATAAACACTTTTTTCATTTATAAAAGTCGCTCTGGAGTATAAGTCGCAGGAACAGCCAACCTATGAAAAAGGTGCCACTTATAGTCCAAAAAATACGGTACATTTCCAGTCTTCTGGTGATGCAGAAGTGGAAAGAGTGCTCAATTGTCCTCAAGTGAAAGTATGAATTACTGAAATTTCTGAATTATTGAATTACTGAAAGTACAAGCCTCCAACAACCTGGTGCCAGGCCAGAACTGGTATTTCTTCCGTCGAATCACACTGGTACCCAAAACACCCACAATCTCCTCTCTCAATGACTACCGACCAGTGGAACTCACCTTCATCATAATGAAGTGCTTGGAGAGGTTAGGATTGACTGCTACACAACGTCCACTGCTAACCACATTGAAAGGTGGTGCACAGTAGTGGGCACCAACAAGTGAGGACACCTGGTCCACCGGTATAAAATCAACAACCTGGACCAGAGATCATCATGGACTTCAGGAGGAGTCGTCATCAACATCGTCAACAGCACCAGGTTCCTGGGACACCCTGATCTGGTCTCAGCTAATACTACTATCCAATTACAGTACTGCAAGTCAATGTAATTCATTACTTCCTACCTCTGAGAAAAAAAGACTTAAAAAGAAGAGATTTCAACAAGCCAATTATTGAGACAGAGGAAATAGACACATATACCTTGACCCTCATACCTTTCACACTCACATTCATAACCTTGACACATACCTTGACCCTCAGTGCTCGATGCAGCAAGCTCTTCTGCGTGTCTGTTAGTAGCTCAGGAACTGAATCGGTCACCAGGGACACAAAATCTTCCAGGATCCCATAATGCTTGACACTTTGCTGCTGTGCAACCTGCCACATTGCCGCCGTCAGCAGACGCAGAGGAGGGACAAGGAGACGCAAGGAGGACAAGGGCAGTGGGGAGGCTGCTGGGTGGGAGAATACAATTGTTAATCATTATCATATATGTCTTATTATTTATTTTCACAATGTGCCACACGGTGAGGTTTGCTGACGATTGACGACAACTACTCACGTATACAGGGGTACTTCATTTTTACCGTCTTAAGTGGTATACACGATTTTCAATGAGGACATTAGCAACTAAATGGGCCACATACAACGAGCAAATGCTATTTTTCAGCCATGCGATTAAGAGATAAAATTGATAGGCTACAGTGAAATTTAATCCATTTAATTGCCCTCTTCATTGAAATTATTAGAGATTGGTGTGCATAAATTGTAATAACATGTTCCTTTATGTACTCAAGTAAAATGCCCGTATGTTAGGCTAACTACATTACCAGGAAAATTAGCCTAGTCACAAAAACAAACTGCGTGTCTACAAACCCATTTTGCTGTTTAAGTCACACACTCGGTTTTCAACTCCGTCTTTATGTCAACTTATTCAGTCCCGCAGCGCACAGCCATTTTACCGGAAGTTGAAAAGTCCGGCATGATTCACTTCCTGTTTTCGTCACGGATGCGCTGCAGTGACGTCGTTGCGTGTCAGCCAATCACAACAAAACTTGTTGCTTGGTGGCGTCTCAATATAGTTATCGTTAGTCTATTGCTTCTCTTTATTAATAAAAATAAGGGGACTACCCCTAGAGTTTTTGGGTAAATGTAATTGATAAACCTATTGTATTGCTGTTTTCTCAGTTGCAATTACATATATTCACCAGAAGAGTGTGCTACTCACAAACTACACATATTCGCTGTTCAATTGTGCTTATTTAAAAAAAAGTTCTCAATTGCCTGGATAACGTTGAGAGGCGCTGGCCGAGATAAAAGTAACATTATTTGATTTTGATGAAATTATGGCTAATTTTGAATCAACAAGCAATAATCAATCATTCTAAAGGTAATTATTGTACAATATGATATGCAATTTACACGTTAGCATTATCTGCAGATTTTAAGGACAGCCAATGGCTACTTTTCTTAGGCCTGCACGCTAACCACTCGGCCGCCGTGCAGCCGCCATGACATATATATTGATTTAAACACATAAATAAAATAAATAACCAAATAAAGCAAAGTAAATACGTGACTCTTGTCTTTGTCAGCTTTCGTGGCTCTGCCTTAGATCCTCTAACCAGGCCTTAATCTGTCTTTCACTAAATGGATTATCGGGCTCTAAAGTGAGCGTGAGTGAAGAAGTGACGCTTTGCAGCATGTCCGTCAGTTGGCACGGAAACACGAGCCTGTTGATTATCTTTGTTAGCCCATTGGAACGTTGCCTGCTTTAATGGACTCAGATGAAGAAGCCGAAGTCTTTCCGGCACATCCGAGGCCTTCGGTTGCAGAGGAAGAAGACGAGGAGGAGGATGATGATGCAAAGATCTTCAACGCCTGGATGCAGCGGTACAGGGGTGGACAACAGAAGAACAAACCGGAAGAGGACGCGGACAATGAAGCGGAGGAAAGAGCTGAAAGCAGGAACAACTCGGAGTCTGCAGTCCGTCTTCAATCAAAGCGCCGCTCATCACTGCCGTGTCTGGTAAGATCTCGTCTGTGATGAGCCATGTCCTTCATAAGGGAACATCACCCATCATTTCTCTTAATATCGGTGGTCCTCATTTACGGTTACATACGTAGAACACACTATATGTACACTAGAATACACTAGATGCTGAATACCGACTGCAATCATTGGACTCTCATGACCATCATTAAGGGTAAGAGCGTACGTCAACATCAACAATCTCTTCCATCTATTGACGCCAAAACAACATCAGCAAACTGTCAACTTTTTGGTCTCTTATGAACTCATTTTTAAGTCTTTTTGTCATTTGTTGCCTTCATTCATCCATTTTCTACCTCCTATCCTCACGAGGGTCGCGGGGGTGCTGGAGCCTATCCCAGCTGTCTTCCACCCTGGACTGGTGGCCAGCCAATCCCAGGGCACATATAGACAAACAACCATTCACACTCACATTCATACCTATGGACAATTTGGAGTGGCTAATTAACCTAGCATGTTTTTGGAATGTGGGAGGAAACCGGAGTACCCGGAGAAAAGCCACGCATGCACGGGGAGAACATGCAAACTCCACACAGAGATGAGTTGAACCCTGGTCTCCTAGCTGTGAGGTCTGCGCGCTAACCACTCGGCTGCCGTGCAGCCGGACCGTATCTTGTTTTCCTAAAAATAAAAAATAATAATTATTGAAGAGATTCATTTTCTACCGCTTATCCTCACGAGGGTCGCGGGGGTGCTGGAGCCTATCCCAGCTGTCTTCGGGCGAGAGGCGGGGTACACCCTGGACTGGTTTTTGGCACGGGGAGAACATGCAAACCCCACACAGAGATGGCCGAGGGTGGACTCAAACTCGGGTCTCCTAGCTGTGTGGCCTGCACGCTAACCACTCATCCGCCATGTAGCTCAATGGTTGCAATTAGAATAAAACGTTAAAGCATCCATCCATCTTTCATGTCATTACGAGTTGGAAATGACTCCAGGAATCCCTCAGTGAAGCTCAGCCTCCGTTCCATCCAGGACTGTCATGTGGGAGGATGACTTTCCTATGTTGGATATGCTGGCTACCATCAAGGCACGCATGAGTCTAAGGATGGTTGGTCTCTACTGGATGAATCTATTGTAACTCCACCTCCACTGGTCTGTGCAGGCGCCCCAGTCCACCATGCAGCTGGCTCATGTCCACTCCTGCACCCAGACTCCGGTGACAGCCGGGACCCTCTTGCGGCGATCCTCCTCTCGCCGACTCCTTCCATCACAGCATGATGCTGCTTCCATCGCGCCTGTGGCCGAGCGAAGGTCGTCCCTCATACCCACAATCCCTGAGTGCATTATGCCTGACAGAAAGAGTCAGTTCAGGAGACGCAACGCCAGCTCTCTGGTGGGTGGTAACCATGGCAACACACTGTATGACATCAGCGGCTCACCCAGGGCTCGGCTGGGGCACCAACGGGTGGAAGGTTTATAAACATGCTGCAGACCGCAACAGATAAAGATAAACAGTTACTTCCTGAGCATTGTTAACATGCTCTTGAGCAAGGCATCAAACTCTGAAATCCTTCATGGTCCACATTGCTTGTTTGAATGAGTTATTGGTGCGGTATACTGTTTACATTGCAGGGGTCCCCAACCTTTTTTGGTTTATTCCCCAACAGTACCTGAACACACCGTAGAACCTTAGCCAGATCAGAGCGGGTCAAATGTGTCCTGGCAGCCTGAAATCGACTCAACAGGGCGGCCTGCTGTTGTGGCGTACAAATACAGGTCGCTCCTGGCAATTGGGTATAAATCCAAGTGCGTTTGTGTATGTAACTGCAAGGCGAAGGTTAGCGCTAGAAGTCATGTGACACACGAAAGATTGTGCTTACGTTATTGTGCTTACTTGAAGTTACGTCAGAGTTTTTCATTTTTGTACTTGAATTTGTTTTCTAGGTTTATTTGCAAAACAAAGTGCATTTGTTTCTGAATGATGTTTTGTATTTGCTAATCAGTAACTGTTACATTTGTTCACTTCCTGGTTTCCTAATATAATTTAAATTGTTTTTCCTTTATTTTATTTAATAATATTTGTACATATTTATTCATGTTTTTATTAATTTTATTTTTATTTCATATAATTTAAGTTTTTTATTTTATTTTTTAAATTTATTATATTCATTTTATTTATTTATTTTATCTATTTATTTATTTTTGTCCCGTAGCAAAGTACTGGGTGATATGAGCATCCAATGCCATAATGGGTACCATAGAGCGTGTCAATATAGTGATATATATAGCACATCATGACTGGTTCAAGACTCTTCATCCTTGTATTTAGCAAACATCAACTGCTTGTATTGTTTCTTGAATTGGCTCATCGTTGTGCATTGTTTGACTTCCTTTTATTATTTTATTGTTAAAGACTTTTTCAATTTGAGTTTGGTTGTGAATAAAAGAAGTTGTGTGTGTTTTGGCAGGATTTGAACCCTATGCATATGGTAACGTAAGAACATAATATAAAGTATGCGTGTGTGTGTATTACAGAGTGATGCTGACAGCGCGTGTCGAATATGCCGCAATAACCTCAACCAAGGTTCCGGTGGCCTCCGAGAGCTGCAATGCACACACACGTTCCATCGAGAGGTAACATGACGTGATGTTTGGCTGAATATACTAGCTAATATACTACACTAGCTAATATACTAGCATATTACTAATATAATACTGTTTGCTCTTCCAGTGCATAGAGGAATGGTTATGGAAGAAACAGTTGTGTCCCACATGTAACATCCAAGTCTTGACGCCACAGCAGGGGGACTACTGGAGCTCCACCAAGGTCATTGTGCCTTGAGACCCCCGAGACCCCCCTGAGACCAGACTCACTAATCACTGAGACACCGGGTGGGTGGGTTGATATTAATAAATGAATAACTTCATTGTTTGTAATATCATTTTGCATCAAATGATAGAGAATATTTCACTGGATCGACGGGCAAACTAAAGAAGAGACGGAACAGTGGCCAAGTGGACTTCGGCCCAACTTCTGTGATGAATCACTTTAGTGTAACTTTATTTTCTTTGCTTTTCTTTTCTAACAACAATCATTTTGCCCTAGACCAGTGATTCCCAAAGTGTGGGCCGCGGCACCTTGGTAGGCCGTGGTGGTGCTGCAGGTGGGCCATGAAAGGTCATAAAAAATATGATTCATTTTTGAAAAAAAATATTTTTATTGTAAAATATTTATTGCACGATTAAAAAAATATTTGTAGGCCTAAGTAATAACCTATTGAGGGTTATTGACCTGTCACAATATTTTAGGAACCTGATACAGTTTATGATTGGAACGTAGCTCTCTGGTCATCAGGACAGTTTTGAATGCAGTTATGAAAAGTATGAGAATGAATTCTGTCTTATGTGTACACCACACATTAAAAGTTTGGTCTTCCTTTATTCCCCTGCTTTCACTTCAATCCTGAATTTTAATAATAATCATAATAATAATGATGATGATGATGATTATTATATATTGTACATATTTGTATATATTACATATCTATTATATATAATAAAAATAATGATATTATTATTGTAATCCTCCTCCAGCTGAGAGGCATCCCTCTGAGCACGCTGGCCCCCAACTGAAGGAACGATGAAGCGTGGCGCTAAGCAGCTAGCATTGTCGTGCTAAAGATAGCCCACTAAAGCTATTTGGATAATAGGAAGCTGCAGAGCCGCGCCGCTAACGAGGATGAGGATAATGAAGAACGTCAACAACAGAGCAAGAGAAGTGTTTGACAACAGAGATGGAAGTACTGTAGGTACTGTAACTGTTAGCAGTGGATGGAAGTAATTAAACAACGCTTGTTAGCAACATTGGTCCCGCCTACAATTCGGCCAAATCAGCCAGGAGATTAAACATTCAAAAACTGTGGAAATAGTTAGCGTATTGTAATAAAATAATATTTACTGTAATATAATGATACATTTCTATGTATTTCCCACTCACATTCATACCTATGGACAATCTGGAGTGGCCAATTAACCTAGCATGTTTTTGGAATGTGGGAGGAAACCGGAGTACCCGGAGAAAACCCACGCATGCACGGGGAGAACATGCAAACTCCACACAGAGATGCCTGAGGGTGGAATCGAACTCGGGTTTCCTAGCCGTGAGGTTTGCATGCTAACCACTCGTCCACCGTGCTGCCTGGCATACCAAATATTTTGGTTAAAAGTGGATAAAAAGAGCAGGACTCAAGTGACTTTGTTGTGCATTTTTCATCAACATTGTGAAATGAAATCAGGTTTTGGAGGCAAAAGAAAAAGGTCAATATTATGGGATATCGGATCAGTCAGGTAATCATTTTGGCCACCATTGTACATATACCGTATTTTCCAGACTATAAGTGGCACTTTTTTTCATAGGTTGGCTGTTCCTGCGACTTATACTCCAGAGCGACTTATAAATGAAAAAAGTGTTTATGTTCCATAAACCCTGGACACCTTTTGTGTTCATGTTTATTTTTAGTGTAGCTGAATAAGCATTGTGTTAGCATATCTTACACCTATTCAGCCTGTTCTCTATTCTTTTATTGGTACAACTTGCCTTCCAAGAGGACCTAATGTCTGTTTTGGTCAAGCAGTCCAAATAAATTACCCGCAAAAAATGCCACTTATCCTCCAGTGTGACTTATGTATGTTTTTTTCTACCTAATGATGCATTTTTGGCCTTGTGCCACTTATACTCCAGTGCGATTTATGGATGTTTTTTTCTAGCTAATGATGCATTTTTGGCCTTGTGCCACTTATACTCCAGTGCGACTTATGGATGTTTTTTTCTACCGAATGATGCATTTTTGGCCTTGTGCCACTTATACTCGGGAGCGACTTATAGTCCAGAAAATATGGTAAATGTCAAATATGTAGCATCCACTTTAGCTTTCTGGTCCAAAATCATCAGGACGCTGCTAACAAGCATGCAATTGTGTGTTTTCCACAATAGTGAACGCGATGCAGGTTTCCATGGCGACTTCCCACAGATGCCGAGTCAGACCATCTCGTACTGGTTGGTGTGGATGAAGTGGGACAGGCAGCAGGCCAAGGACATGCCGATGAGCTGCAGCACACAAATGTTTGTTAGAGTCCGTACGGGAAGTTGCTCTCTACCTTTGGTGACGTTGGAAGCTCTGCTGCTGGCCAAGACTGAGGCACCTGGGAGAAGGCGATCCCAAAGGTCACCCCGGCGATGATTCCCATGTTGCTCTCAATGAAGGAAGTCACAATTTCATAACAACCCTGCAGGTAGTTTTGTCTTCATTCAGTGGCTTTGCTCGGGCACGCTGGTGACCTCAGTACTTCTCACCTGCTTGTGGACCTTGTGGGCCGCCAGCGTGGAATTCTTCAAGTCTGACTCTTTGCAGTCGGAGAAAGCAACACAGCAGCTGACCGGAATTCCGCCAGTTGGGAAGTAGTCGCTAGCCAACCAAGTTGTGTAGTTGCGGACACCGCAGCAGCGCAGCTGCAGAGTTGAGAAAGCATGTGATCAGCCGACACGCCTGTAGGGCGACCAACACGACCGGAGTACTCACTCTGCGCTGGACATCGTCCACAGCCACGCTCAGGTCGCCTCGTCCGTCATATCGCAACACAGCCTCGCTGAACGTGGTGAGGAACGTGCCTTTGATCTGGTCCCGCACGCACACACAACCACACAGCAAACACGGCGGTCACATGACTGGAGCTGCGGTCAAGTCAAATGTTTGCTCAAAGGTGCGGCGGTCAAACCTCGTGACGGAAGATGAAGCCTGATATTCCAGCGATGAGCTCAATTAAGAAGATGAGAGACAGAGAGACTGCGTACTGGTGTGGACAGACGGGACACGGCAACAGGCAGGGGTCAGAGGTCACAGTCACATGATGTGAAGTAAACAAGCAATGTTGCTGATGGATGACCAAATATGACCAAATATGACCAAATATGACCATATATGACCAAATATGGCCAAATATGGCCAAATATGACCATATATGACCAAATATGACCAAATATGACCATATATGACCAAATATGACCAAATATGACCAAATATGACCAAATATGACCAAATATGGCCAAATATGACCAAATATGGCCAAATATGACCATATATGACCAAATATGACCAAATATGACCAAATATGACCAAATATGACCAAATATGACCAAATATGGCCAAATATGACCAAATATGACCAGATATGACCAAATATGACCAAATATGACCAAATATGACCAAATGACCAGATATGACCAAATATGACCAGATATGGCCAAATATGACCAAATATGACCAAATATGACCAAATATGACCAAATATGACCAAATATGACTAAATATGACCAAATATGACCAGATATGACTAAATATGACCAAATATGGCTACTGATATCCCACATTCCAAAAACATGCTAGGTTAATTGGCCACTCCAAATTGTCCATAGGTATGAATGTGAGTGTGAATGGTTGTTTGTCTATATGTGCCCAGGGATTGGCTGGCCACCAGTCCAGGGTGGAAGACAGCTGGGATAGGCTCCAGCACCCCCCAAAACCTAGTGAGGATAAGGGGCATAGAAAATAGATGGATAACAATTCAGTCTTGGATGAGTTTGACTGCGGCACACAACTTTAAGTGGGAAGTAGCGGTAGAGTACTACTGCTGTTCCCGTCAAGGTCAGTTCTCCACAAAGACTTTGGTCGGTTCCTCTCAACTTGTCTCACTATGTTGACTTTGACTTGAATTATGAGGCATGATCCAGCACATTAAGCTCATATACATAAGCATAAACATATTGGAAGCTCAGTCTGCTGACTTACTGAGGTACTGGGGTACTGGGGTACTGAGGTACTGGGGTACTGAGGTACTGGGGTACTGAGGTCCTGGGGTACTGGGGTACTGAGGTACTGGGGTACTGAGGTACTGGGGTACTGAGGTCCTGGGGTACTGGGGTACTGAGGCACTGGGGTGATATTCCCAAGGTAAGCCACAACAACAGAATGGATTTTCCAGCATGAAGAGCTGCTATGAGAAATATGGATGTTTCATATCCATATGTGTTTCAGCATCATCCTGAACATCAGGAGAAGCTGCAAGTCAACAGCCAGGTTCTCGCTCTCACCACTTTAAGCATCCAAGGCCGCCCCCTGCAGGTGGCGAAGCAGCCAAACAGCCCAAAGAGAACAATGGCAGCTCCGGTGCCAGTGAGGACAATGGGAGCATTGGACGGCGCACTGGAGATCAGCAACGTGTAAGGACTCAGCATGAACCTCCACCATAGGCCCACCGACAGGAGGACCACTCCTGTCACCTGTGAGGAGGAGGAGGAGGAGGAGTTTAGCTGGCCGGTGGAAAGGAGCACAAGCCGAGTCAGGACAGAAAGACCAGTGAAACCAGTGAAACCAGTGAAACCAGTGAAACCAGTGAAACCAGTGAAACCAGTGAAACCAGCATCTTCATGTTGTGGATGTTTTCATCTGGTTGGCCCAGTTAGACCCTCTCTTCATTGTCAGTTGGGTGTGAGAGCCCCGCCCTACTTCTCGCCATTCTGCAGATGATTCAGCACCTGAACTCTGACCTCAGATGCAGTATTGCATAGTAAAGTATTAAGTATTAGTATTACTGTGGTACCCGTACATGTTTACATGAGTGCAGCAAATGGACACGTTTGTGTAATACTCTCCAGTCAAACCTTGGTTTTTGAACGCCACAGTTCTCGTATGCCCAAATTGTTCATCCATTGTCGGACACTCGAATACGCTCAAGTCCCTCAAATGCATCACAAATCTTCAGGTTCCAAGAATAAACGCGTCAATTTGGACTTTTGCTGAAGTCATCATCCTGGAATGTATCTTTACTTTATTGACTCAAGTACCACTTTGGGTGCCGAGTTCTTATTGCGTACTAACCCTAACCCTAATCCTAACCCTAACCCTAATCCTAACCCTAATCCTAATCCTAACCCTAATCCTAACCCTAATCCTAACCCTAATCCTAACCCTAACCCTAATCCTAACCCTTATTGCGTATACTTCTTAGAGCAGGCTTTTCAAATGTTTCTTTTATCCACGACTCCTCAAGCCCAACATCCTGAAGCCTTTCACAATAAAGCGTCAACCCAAGATCAGCCCAATGAAAGCGGCGTCTCACCCAGAAAACGAAGGAGTAGAACAGCAGCAGCATCTTCACACACAAGATGAGCGGTTTGGTCTCCATCCTCCTCGGCGCCATTGCTCCACTCTCCACTTTCTTCTTTCTTTATCAGTCTGCCGCTGCCTTTCTCACTCACAATTAAATCACAGGCACACGGTTACTTGGACCCCAGACCAGACCAGCCCGAGCTCATCTGTCATGCTCCCACTGGAACACGGCGGCACCGAGCGAGGCCTCATATGGCGGAGAAGCTCATACTTCACACCCGGACCACACAATTAGCGTGAGAGTGAAGCTGTGACAGCGCCATGTGAATCAGCTGCAGGCACCAGAACCCAACATCTCCATCTCCAGCTGCTTGGAGATGTTGGGTTCACAGCGTGTTTAGCTTCCATTCAACATCTCAACTTTCAGTTTTATTATGAAGGAAGAAACCAGCAAACGTTGAGCTCTGCAGTTGGCCGTGGCTAAATGATTTATTGTTTCATATGACCAGATGTGAGGACACCGGAAGGACACATGCTAGTCATCACCCTCAATGGTAATGGTAATGGTAATGGTAATGGTAAAGGTAATGGTAATGGTTTTATTTCATTTGAACATGCATCAGATTCCAATTGAGTGCATCCCATAATCAGTTCCCAGTTCCACATGTCCAAAAGGAGTAGGAAGAAGCAAAGCTTATTAAATCCTACCCCTCCATCTGGTACTTTTACAATCACTAACTCTTACATTTGTTCACTTCCTGCTTTCCCAATATAGTGTAAGTTGTTTTTTTGTCCCGTAGTGAAGTACTGGGTGATATGAGCATCCAATGCCATAATGGGTACCATAGTGCGTGTCAATATAGTGATATATATAGCACATCATGACTGGTTCAAGACTCTTCATCCTTGTATTTAGCAAACATCAACTGCTTGTATTGTTTCTTGAATTGGCTCATCGTTGTGCATTGTTTGATTTCCTTACTCAATCCATTCCATAGTTTGATTCCACATACTGAAATGCTATGGCTAGCATAACGTAGTCCTAGCATAGAAGTGTTTCAAATGTACTTCTTCCCTGAGATCATATTTCTCCTCTCTTGTAGAGAAGTATTGGATGACATTTTTAGCTAATTGCTTATTTTTAGCCTTATGCATTATTTTAGCTGTTTGAAGATGAACTATATCAGCAAGTTGAAGTATTTGTGATTTTAGAAATAAAGAGTTAGTATGTTCTCTGTAGGCGGCATTATGAATTATCCTTACTGGCCTTTTTTGCAGTACATTTAGTGAGTGAAGATTGCTTTTATAGTTATTAGCCCATATTTCCCCACAATAAGTAAGACACGGTAGAACCAGAGAGCAATAAAGAGTGTGGAGTGATTTCTGATTGAGAACAAATGTATTTTCCTTCAACCTTTCAATGTCTAATAAATCAGTTCTACTGTGGCCAGAAGAAATTAGCGGATTGAGTTCAGTCTTCTTCTTCTTCTTCTTCTTGAAGTGTGGATCTCCATCCTGTGATGTCTGGTTCTGGTTTGGGAGATGAGAACTAGACTTGCACAGACCAAGGGCGGAAGGTTCCAGGTTCTGCTGGAGGACACTAGCACACAAAGATCTGCTGTTGCTGATTTCCATGCTAAATGTTGGAGAACAACATGACTGATTTTGCTGATTCTTACCAGCTTGGTAAAACGGTCACTGCAGGCATTTCGGATCCGCTCTGCGGAGGCGGGGCTATCCAGCCTGAACGGGCCGGTAATGCCCGACTCGGCCCGTGCTGCGCTAATGGCGTCTTTGATGGCAAAGAAAACAGATGATGCCAGGAACAAAGGAGGTTCGCCCACAGCCTGACAAAGACAACACATCACTTTCATCCTGCTGACATCTCATCAAGTCAATCAATACATAATCCATCACCCATCACCCATCACCCATCATCCATCATCCATAGAGCACCACGCAACCTTGGAGGCAAAGATGGCCTTGTCATTGGGTGCGTCACGGAGCAGCGAAACAGTTAGCTGGGTTGGAATGTCACCGAAGGCCGGGATCTTGTAAGAACCTGGACCCCGAGTGAGGAGGACACCCTGGGGGGAATAGTGAAGCTCCTCAAGGGTGAACAGACCCACGCCTTGCATGAAAGCCCCTTCCACCTGAGGAGAGACAGGAAGCATGGCATCTCTAACGTCTTAGCTTGGGGGTGACGTCTGGACTCACCTGACCGATGTCGATTGCTGGGTTGAGGCTAACGCCAACATCCATTACGATGGTCGTGCTCAGGTTCTGCAACGTTACAAAAAGGGGCAGTTTTACAAGGAGAGGATTTTCGCACATTCGGGATTCAGCACTCACAGGCCCGCAACTTGGCTGATTGGCCGACGTAAACGCAGTTCTTGTCCTAGGCTAGCTATTAACCTAGCTAATTAACCATACCTGTGGACAATTTGGGGTGGCTAATTAACCTAGCTAATTAACCATACCTATGGACAATTTGGGGTGGCTAATTAACCTAGCTAATTAACCATACCTATGGACAATGTGGAGTGGCTAATTAACCTAGCTAATTAACCATACCTATGGACAATTTGGGGTGGCTAATTAACCTAGCTAATTAACCATACCTATGGACAATGTGGAGTGGCTAATTAACCTAGCTAATTAACCATACCTATGGACAATTTGGAGTGGCTAATTAACCTAGCTAATTAACCATACCTATGGACAATTTGGGGTGGCTAATTAACCAAGCTAATTAACCATACCTATGGACAATTTGGGGTGGCTAATTAACCTAGCTAATTAACCATACCTATGGACAATGTGGAGTGGCTAATTAACCTAGCTAATTAACCATACCTATGGACAATTTGGAGTGGCTAATTAACCTAGCTAATTAACCATACCTATGGACAATTTGGGGTGGCTAATTAACCAAGCTAATTAACCATACCTATGGACAATTTGGGGTGGCTAATTAACCTAGCTAATTAACCATACCTATGGACAATTTGGGGTGGCTAATTAACCTAGCTAATTAACCATACCTATGGACAATGTGGAGTGGCTAATTAACCTAGCTAATTAACCATACCTATGGACAATGTGGAGTGGCTAATTAACCTAGCTAATTAACCATACCTATGGACAATGTGGAGTGGCTAAATAACCTAGCTAATTAACCATACCTATGGACAATGTGGAGTGGCTAATTAACCTAGCTAATTAACCATACCTATGGACAATGTGGAGTGGCTAAATAACCTAGCTAATTAACCATACCTATGGACAATTTGGGGTGGCTAATTAACCAAGCTAATTAACCATACCTATGGACAATTTGGGGTGGCTAATTAACCTAGCTAATTAACCATACCTATGGACAATTTGGGGTGGCTAATTAACCAAGCTAATTAACCATACCTATGGACAATTTGGGGTGGCTAATTAACCTAGCTAATTAACCATACCTATGGACAATTTGGGGTGGCTAATTAACCAAGCTAATTAACCATACCTATGGACAATTTGGGGTGGCTAATTAACCTAGCTAATTAACCATACCTATGGACAATGTGGAGTGGCTAATTAACCTAGCTAATTAACCATACCTATGGACAATTTGAAGTGGCTAATTAACCTAGCTAATTAACCATACCTATGGACAATTTGGGGTGGCTAATTAACCTAGCTAATTAACCATACCTATGGACAATTTGGGGTGGCTAATTAACCTAGCTAATTAACCATACCTATGGACAATTTGGGGTGGCTAATTAACCAAGCTAATTAACCATACCTATGGACAATTTGGGGTGGCTAATTAACCTAGCTAATTAACCATACCTATGGACAATGTGGAGTGGCTAATTAACCTAGCTAATTAACCATACCTATGGACAATTTGAAGTGGCTAATTAACCTAGCTAATTAACCATACCTATGGACAATTTGGGGTGGCTAATTAACCTAGCTAATTAACCATACCTATGGACAATTTGAAGTGGCTAATTAACCTAGCTAATTAACCATACCTATGGACAATTTGGGGTGGCTAATTAACCTAGCTAATTAACCATACCTATGGACAATTTGGGGTGGCTAATTAACCTAGCTAATTAACCATACCTATGGACAATTTGGGGTGGCTAATTAACCAAGCTAATTAACCATACCTATGGACAATTTGGGGTGGCTAATTAACCTAGCTAATTAACCATACCTATGGACAATTTGGGGTGGCTAATTAACCTAGCTAATTAACCATACCTATGGACAATGTGGAGTGGCTAATTAACCTAGCTAATTAACCATACCTATGGACAATTTGGGGTGGCTAATTAACCTAGCTAATTAACCATACCTATGGACAATTTGAAGTGGCTAATTAACCTAGCATGCAAGCGTGGCAAAAAGGGAAATATTTTTCCTCAAAAGTACCACTTTCAGTACTGCGAGCAGTTTTCCAACTGACTTGATATCACCGTCAGCAGACAAAACAAAACACAGTGACTGATGCACGACCGTGCCCCAGCGCTGTTTGAAAAAAAAAAAAGTACAAGTTTAAGATTGAGAGAGGTGTCATATTTGATCTCGCGTATGTCAGCCGTACACGCGTGATGGATGCTTGATGCCCCTCTTCCAATACTGTGCAAGCGTACTTAATGTTGTGGCCAGTCAGTGCGGGTGCCAGTTACCAATGTCTGCGTATTGCCAACTGACAAAGACCTACATTCTTGTTTTGTAGGTAACACGCCTGTTTTACGATGACTTTGTGGAAGAAGAAAAACTACATTTGAAGGGAAAACTAGGCCTGATGCCCTGATCAGTGACCGTGGATGCCAATGAGACCACTCATTCGTCACCTTTGACTGATGCCTGTCTGTCTCAGGAATATATGAGCATTTTCTTGAAACGTAAATAATGATGGAATGTACTGGTTTCGTACTCGTAGCTAACTTGACTTATGCGGTATGTAAAGGTAGAGTTAAGTCAAGTTAGGCTTACAAACCTTGTGAGCTCCAGTCAAACAGTCCACCTCCACCTCAGAAGAGGCCACTCCATAGCTGAAGTAGTTGAACACTCGGCCAGAGTTGGTGTCAAAGTGGTATCCCAAATCCGGGGTCCTGGAGAAAAAGGGGGGCTGGTGGATTGGTTTCCTGCATCAGGTAGATCAAACATGGACGTACTTGTAAAAGCCGCTAGCGCTCAGGGAGACGCGGTCCAAGTAGGCTGCTTTCACCTGCAACTCGGATGCAACAAGTCATTGTGGTTCCGACTTTTGAGTCCAGTGTTGCGTACTCACCCAGTCTTCCCATGATCCTTTGGGGTTTTGGCTTTTATAGGGTTCCAGGCGCTCGTTGAGTATCTGGCAGGCATTTTTCACAGCAGCACCATTGAGGTCTGAGGAGGCCGAGGCAGCGGTGGGACTTGTGTTAGGGACCGTATTAGTGCTGGTCTCCGTTATGTGGATCTTTGAGCAGGGGACACCGAGAACCCGGCTGGCAACCTGGAACAGTTGGCTTCAGTTGGCTTGTTCATCAGCCAAGTCTTAAATAACCAATCTGCTTCGGCCCCCAGGATGCCCAAGATACCTGGACCATCTTTGTGTGGAGACCCTGTCCCATTTCTGTCCCACCATGAGTCAGCAGCACCGAACCGTCCGTGTAGATGTGGACTAACGCGCCGGCCTAGAAACAAAAAGGTGATTCTGAAGCTTCATCCTTTTATGGTTTGAAAATAGCGCCAACACGGTGGATCAGACCTGGTTAAGGAAGGAAACGGTGAAGCTGATGCCAAACATGGTCGGTACGATGGCGAGGCCTCGTTTGGTCCATCGGTTCTGTCTGTGAGCGCAGACTTGATGTGACATTCCAACGATGAGACCAAACATCAACCCACCTGTTGTAGAGCTCAACGGCAGCTCGCCGGCGCTGGTATTGTGAGCGGGAAAGGCACTCGTCCCAGCAGCGGTCCAACGTGAACTGTTCCAGGACCTGGTTGTACGGTGTCAGGTCTCCTTGGACGTACAGGTTCATTCTGCGAACCTGCTCAAGTAGAAATGGCGGACAGTGAGCGGATGCTTCTTTTTCGCCAGCTAGCTGTTTTGCGTCAGACTTGCCAGACCTTGTCGGCTGGCAAGTCCAGGCTCTGGGCTACATCCGTTATCCAGCTCTCAGCAACCAGCATGCCTTGCGGGCCTCCAAAGCCTCTGAAGGCAGTGTTAGACGCCAAGTTGGTGCGGCACAGGAAGCCGCGACCGCGCACGTTTGCAATGCTGTACGAGTTCTCCATGTGGAACAGAGCGCGCTCCATGACCTCCACGACAAAAGTACAATTGAACTCAAAGTATCATGACAAATGGTATTGTGGAGAATACTCACCGCTAGAGAGAGGTCAAGGGAGTTGCCGACGTTACTGTAGTACGACACATCCAGAGCCACAATCTTCCCGCTCTTGAGGAAACCCACCTATCACAGCAAGGGAACGTAACTTGAGATGTTTGTCTAGTTTGACTGCAATGTTCTTGCAATTAACTGAGTAAATCTACTAAGTACTACGTACTAAGTACTACGTACTAAGTACTACATACTACGTACTACGTAGACATTCCTCGGATTGGCTGCCTCACATCAACCTAACCGCCAATAGCTTTGACCAGGCTTTGGTACGTGTGCAGGTCTTTCTTCTGGTGGCTAACCATCTAAGAAAGGGTCACCTTCAGGAGTTGAGAGAACCGCTGAGCTCTTTACCACAAAAGAAGGAAGGACCTTTGCTCCCATGCACAATATTTGAAAGGTAGTATTCTTGCTGCACATCAAGACTGACAATCAAACTAAACCATATCCCATTTTTCTATTCTTGCCTGGCATCAATGTCTTCTAGTTGTTGTTATTGGATCTACTGAAAACAGGCAAAGGATGTCTAGTTGCCACCACAGCGAGTAGAAGTGATTGACAGATGGGCTGGAAGATACAGCCACTATCAGGAGCAGCCATCTCTGTTTTGTTAGCCCTTAAATTTGTACTGAAAAAAAAACATTAGTATTATTATTATTCTACCATTAGTAATATGTTTAGTAGAACAAAAACTGGATTTACTTTTTTACTGGTTTTCAGTTTCACGGCAGTCCATCTATCAGTTTCTGAAAGTAAATACTTTTTATGAATCTTAATCATTTAATCATAATAGTATGGGATTTAATTTTATTTTCCTGTTGTCTGTATCCCCTTTTTGTGTGTGTTATATAAGTTGTCACAACATCAGTGAATGTTATTATTGCGTTATTGTTATGTAATATGTCATCTATCCATCAATTAGAGCCAGCTCACATCTCATTAGTTATGTCATTGGGCAGGGTTTTTTAAAAATGGGTGGGGCATAAACCGGAACTGGGCGTGGTTTAACCAGAAATGGGTGGGTGCTTCAATTGTTACATAATTTAAAGTCTGAGATGGTCATGTATTGATCAGAAGTTGCTGTATGTATTGCATGTACAGCTACACGTGTACTGTGTATGTGTGTGTATCGTCTGTGATCTGAATTATTTTGGAATAATCTGCCTGAAATTGGCCATTCCTCCAGTGATGGCAAACAAGGACATTTATTTTTGTTCAGATGAACGTCCACGCCAGCCCCTTACGTCTCCGATGGGGTGAACTCCTACCTTGTATTTTCCATAGAATGGATGTCTCCCTCCAGTGATCAACATATCTTCATCCCGGTCCAGCATGCACCTGACGGGCCGCTGCAGCCTGCCGTACACAGAGACAACAACCGTGCTGGCATGTTTCTACAAACATGTTGAAGTGATTCGTTTAGCCACACTTGTGCGCTGCCACGGCAACCACGGTGGAGAGTACAGTACTCCGAGTCTCCTTTCCCCCAAAGCCTCCACCCATCCTCTTCACACGGACGGCCACCCTGTTGGCGGGGATGCCCAAAGCCTTGGCCACCAGAAACTGAATTGAAATCAAATCAAAGTCTTCATCAAATCGGATTTTTACAATCAAACTCTTAACTCTTCAGTTTTCCCTCACTTGTGTCTCAGAGGGATTCTGAGTGGAAGCAAAGATCTCCATTTCATCATCTTCCCCTCGTGGGACAGCCACAGTCACATTGGTCTCCAGGTAGAAATGTTCTTGACCGCCGATGTGCATCTCACCTGTCAGCAATCAGTCCGTTTAGTCCAGGGGTGTCAAACTCATTTTAGCTAGGACAATCGACTTCCAAGTGGGCAGCGGTAAAATCATGGTGGGATTTTTAGAAAACAAGCAGTGGCGTCAAATTAAT
This sequence comes from Doryrhamphus excisus, assembly GCF_037039965.1. Classification (NCBI taxonomy): domain Eukaryota; kingdom Metazoa; phylum Chordata; class Actinopteri; order Syngnathiformes; family Syngnathidae; genus Doryrhamphus; species Doryrhamphus excisus. The sequence goes on along the minus strand of NC_136371.1, from coordinate 299,009 downwards.
GAAATAAATAATTTTATATTTTTTTTTTTTTTTTACAAAAAAATCTGTTATATAATAGGGCAAAAGCAGGCTAATACTAGACTTCTACTACTACTGCTAGTAGTAGTAATAATCAGAAAAAGAATAATGATGATTACTAATATAATAATGATTATGATATGATTGATGACTGTCCACTGGACAGAATGGTTGCAGAGCTTGTGTACATTGTGTGTACTTGTGTACATTTAATGGTGGCCTAAAACTATTGAGTATCTCTACTAAATCTGTCCAAAAGTGGGAAACTTATATCCCGCTTCTTCTTCCTTATTTGGTTTTTGGATTTTTTTGAATGTCTACTACATTCATTCATATCCTGTGCATCTGAAAACAAGTATAAACAGTTTGCCTGCTTAACACAATTACTCTAGCGCCATCCAGTGGAAGTAATTAGAACAGCAGTTAATTTTATTGAAAAGGCATCTCATTTTTCTACTTTATAAAATCGTCTCACGGGCCGGATTAAACCTGTCTGAGGGCCTGATCCAGCCGACGGGCCGTATGTTTGACACCCCTGGTTTGGTCATGTGAGCAACTGGAGCACGCCCATCTGCCTACATTGGTACCTTCCAGGATGTGGTCTGCCTGTTTAAACCCTGCCTCCAGGTCTCCGTTCTGGATGGTTCTGATTGGCTGATAGAAGGACTGGGCAGCAATGGCTTCCTGGGAACAAATCAGAACAGCTTGAATCGATGCGTTCTTAGACGTGCCGTCTGATCCAGGTATTGTCACCTGTATGGTGATGATAGGCTGCAGCTCCTCGTACTGGATCCTGACGGCTTTGGCGGCTCGCTGGGCATGAAGCTGTGTGTCAGCCACCACAGCGCCAATGATGTGACCCACACATGTCACCTAAAGCGAGGGATGAAGAAATTACTTTCTTTTCTTTTGCTGCTAGGGAATAAGGAACCTCTACCACATGTGCCTGATGGTGGCGTCTTTAGGAAGAACTTAGCTTACCCCACTTGAAGTTGTCTCATTGTAATAATTTGGACTCGCACAAATAAATGTGTGAGTCCATTGAAAAATAAGGCGGGGATCCCAAATGGCCCCTGCACCGCACATTGGGCCAGACCAAATCATACCTGGCTGTCAGCAAGGACGGTCTCATCATGCACAACCTTTCCAGTCACGTTGCTACCAGGAACGTCGTCGGCAAAGACGCAGCAAACAAAGCCAGGAGATTGCTCCGCTGCTGACGAGTCAATGGAGCTGGGAAGCGATGGTTTTGTGAGAGCCAGTCGCCAGTCGGAGCAGGCGCGTGCATGGAGTGAGCGGAGTCTTACAGGATGCGAGCATGCGCCTTGCTGCTGGTGACGAGCGCCAGGTACAGCTCCTTCTCAAATAGCGGTATGTCGTCACAGTACACCGCCTCACCTGTCGCCTGCTTCAGAGCCGAGAGGTGCATCAAGGGGCGGCCCAGCACGTCACCTTGGTTCTGACCTTCTGGAACCTCCTGCAGGCCAAAGACTTCATGAGGTCTTTAATGGGCCCTTATGGTCCTGAACGGACGGATACTCTACCTGGTAGATCTGGACGCTGGATGGTGTCTCTGAGTGGTAAAGTTCTGTTGCACTGAGAAAGTCAGATCTGAGTTCCTCCACATTGATGCCCTGCCAGGGGACAACCAACTCATTATTTCATATTATTAGTATTATTATCATTATTATTACTGGGCTGTCCAAAGGCTGCACACACGTGGGACCGATCCGTGGGCAGGGTGGAACTGGTGAACCAGTGAAAGAAGCAATAATAAAACCACTATACCCAATAGAAAAACACTGAAGTTTTGTAACAATGTCACATTTAATGTGAATGTATGCGAGTTTTCCCAACATGTGGGACTGGTTCCCTAATAGCCCGCAGTGAGTGAAATCAGCAAAGTAGCCAAGTTGTCATATTGTATGTTTTAAGGTCTTTAAAACCTGTAAACCCCTAACAATAACTTTTAGAGAGACTTTTCTCACATTTTAAACACTCCTAAACTTATATATGTTCATATATATTCACTGCTCTGCATTTTTGTATCCTTGTTAAAACAAATTCCTCCAATTTGGAGTGGCCAATTAACCTAGCATGTTTTTGGAATGTGGGAGGAATGTGGGAGATGGCCGAGGATGGAATTGAATGTTTTCTGGGATGCATACAAACATCTTAGCTGCTCGAGCAAACGTTTTTAGATCAATCCATTTGTCTTCTTTTATAGCTATTCATAATTTCATCTTTTAGAAAACAAAACAGTGCTAACAGACTTGGAATATTTTTCCATACTCAAAATTTTTAAATACTTTTTCTGAAGTTAGTTGTCATTTATTGTGTGATTAATTAATTAATTATCATCTCAGGTTTAGTACTCACGATACAGTTTTTTTTCCTGAATAAGAAAACATTTGAATCTGGTGAGATCTTGTGACACCCCAGTTGTGGAGGAACCCTGATCAGATCATTAAAATTGGATTTGGTGGCTAACGCTAACGCTAACGTGCCAAACCACTACGTTATCATATTGTCATATTCTAATCACGTTCCTTCTGATGGGGGTGTGTCCTTTGGGACCCTGGGCTACACTTTGGTCTCCCCTGCTTTAAGAGATTTTGGAATTAGGTTACCACTTTGGTTCCTGGTCAGCTGACCTGTCGTCGGAGCTTCTGCAGCACAGTCAGGTAGAACTTGTAGAAGAGGCTGAGGCTCAGTGTTTGCCGATACGACACCATGCCTCCTGGCACGGAGGGATCAAGGCTCAACTCCTCCGCCAGCGAGCGGCACGCTTCTTCCAGCATCTCCTCCCCCCAGCATCTGGACGACATCCCAGCGCATCAACTACCGTATTCCCTCCAATGATCTCGACCTTGGTGCTCGTTACCTTCCCAGGACTTTCTGTGCTGTATTGTTTGCTAGCACCGTGGTCGCTGCCATGCCACCGTAGCTCAGCTTCATGTCCTCCACAGTTGTTGTACCGGCTTTGAACGTGACGCTCATGGCAGCGGTGACAATGCTGATGTCGTCTTCTCGGCGAGGGGACTGCTTGAAGGCTGAGACAAACTGATTCTACGGAGGACAAACAGGAACTGTAAGCACTCAGGTGAGATCTGGTGGTCAGCTGGTGGTCAGCTGGTGTGCCGGGTTGCATCTACCCTGGTGCTGAAGGGGATCTGGATGGACAGCAAGACCTCTTGTGGTCGGAGCAGCGTCTTCCTGTAGCCTACAAAGAAACTGTTGTCCATCTGAACCACACGGCTGCCATCTGACCGGCAGACAAAAGGGATACGGTCAAAGGTCACACAAGTCTGACTTCTGAGAAAGTCGTAAGCGGAATTTAACGCTTTCAGCTTGAGCGGCCGGCAAACGTGTTTCCTACCTTTGGCAATCAATGTGAGTTTACAGCCCGCCGCCATGAAAACAGGATTAAGGTCTGATATGGGGCTGGCGGTCATGATGTTACCACCAACAGCCTGAAATGCACACACACCTGCTCAGTGTCTGAACATCCATTGTCCACATGTCCTGCAGCTAGCATCTCCACCCACCGCAACGTTGCGTATCTGCTGGCCAGCAAACCATCGCAGCTGCTCCAGCACGGCGAGGAAGACCTCAGTCTGGTGCGGAGGGAGCGTCACCACGGCCTGGTTCAGCACCGCCTCCATTTGGCTGAGAGTGCACGCTGCACCAAACTCAATCCCTGCGAGATCGCCCAAAGTCAGACGTGTGTTCAACCAGCTTTAGCGTCAGTACTGACCGTCTTCAGTGTGTGTCACTCTGTGGAGCTCAGGGATGAATGCTGGCGCCAGAATGACAGGATACAGCACGTTCTTGAACTTGACTTCTATACCTGCACGCACAAGCACGCACCAGTCAGCAGATGGTTGGCTACCGTGGTCCCGTGTCTCGGATGTTGGAGGTTCACGCACCCACTTCAGTGTTTCCCACCACCACTCGGGCTTCCGGGTGTTTCCATTTCAGAAGCAGAAACTCATCCAGGTTGTCAGGCTGCAGCCACGTGGTTCGGTTGTTGTGGAAACGCAGCGAACGTGTCTTCTGACTTTTGCTGAGGGACTAGACGGGTCCAGGGCAAGAAAACAACAAGGGAAGATATGTATTTATATTAAATCATGTTGGTAACATGTAAAAAAAGCCATTACCAAAAATGGCTTCATCCAAGACCCCCGGTACTGGAGGACTGGCTTTGGAACTATTAACACATAGACTGAGGACTGAAGAAGAAGATGTGGAGGAAAATGGCTGAAGTGGACACTGTCCACGGACAGAAACCAAGGAAATGACTCAAATTACACGATGACAAGGAATGTGAAATCCTAACTTGTGTATGCCCCCTTTTTGTTTTGAGTTTGCTTTTATTAATGTTGACGTTTTGTTTCAAAAAAATGGAAAAAATAAAGGCTGTGGTTTTGGTAACATGACTATAGGGGTGTTAGTCCATGCCCAGAGGGCTCTAATAATACAGAAATATATGTATATGTATATATTTAGAAGGTTTAGAGGTTTTCCTATGATCCAACTACAAATATATTGCATTTAGAAATAAGGAATCCCACTTCACTGAAATTCACCTATCACAAATAAAGAAGGGGTTACTGTTACGTATGAAGTATTTATTCTGAGACACGGCATTTAATGCCAGAAGCGTGATGCTGCCAGTGTATGAGTGTTTATTTCTCACCATGAGCTCTGGAGGGAAGATGACCTCCTGCGTTGGGTCAAGTGGTGCGAAGTCAGAGGAGTTAAAGAGCGCCGAGGCCGGCTGAAAATGGAAGGTCCCATCAATCCAGTTTAAAACGCTACACGGTACAACTCAACACACTTACGTTCATTCACACTTACCTCTTCATTATCTCCGTTCGCGTCGGTCATACAGCAGCCATTTTCCCGTCCCCTGCCCCCACAGCATCCGCCCTCCTGAGGGAAAATCCAACATGGAGTTTAAGTGGAAGTGCAGTAACACACATCATAAGTTCCTATTAGAACTTTCTCACCATGGTAAAGGTTTTGTAGGCTTCCAGGATAGGTCGATAGCCAGTGCAGCGACAAAGGTTTCCTTGGAATAAGTACCTTTTGTTGAAATCATGCACATCATACAAATGCCAGAATTGCATAAACAAGCTCTACCCTGAAAGGCCTCCTCCACGTCAGCCATTTTGGGTGTGGGGTTGTTCCTCAGCAGCGCGTACATGGACATGACAATTCCTGGGGTGCAGAAACCGCACTGAGAGCCGTGAGCCTTCGCTATTCGCTCCTACAACAACGACAAGTTCTCGTCTTTCATCATTGTGTCAAAACTTTGTCGGAACTGCAAGTTTTAGTTTGATAGCTCTTTTATTGGAACTTGTGTGCTGGTAACGTCCTCGGTACATACCAGTATACTGACAGTCGACAGAAACTTAGTTTCTGTAGAAATGTATGCATATTTCTACTTGTAGGGGAGTTGTAGTTATACCTTGTGGATTTATCGTTCAGCCAGGTTAGCTCGCTCTTAAAGCAGCTGTATCACCATGGCAACTGAAGCTAAACTCCATAAGCGAGAGAGATTTGCAGATGAGGGAATACGCTCGGTGCTCAGACGAGCACCAGGAATAAAATAAAATGTAAAAAGTAATAATTAGCCAATGTAAACCTCACAGTGATCCTTGTGTGAGTACTCACGTCAACACTGCCAACTAGTGGTAACAATGAGATACAAAAAAAGACATACAGTACTTTTGGCTTTTTTGCTCAGATTGTTTTTTTTTTTAAGTGTTAAAATGTCAAAGTTGTGCAATGATAAATGAAAAGACTAGTAGGGTACAGTTTATAGGTTATGAGTATAATAAATCAATGTTAATGTAATGTCCTTATTGGGTGGCTTTTAGCAGTCATAATCTTTTGGGAACTCCTCACAAGTACTAATTTTTTGATCAAATATACTGGCTGGGATCGCTTCAGTGTTCAGTGGAAGTAGAATAATAAGACGTAAAATGCCCCCTTTCACGTGAACGTAAACTTTATGATAGCAAACAGGTTTGCTATCATGGGGGAGATACGGCAGTCCGACAGCAAGAAGCGGGGCCGGTCCAGACCAATTGGCAGTTTGGCCTTTGGCGCCCTTTGCTCTTCACAGACGAGAGCAGCATCACACTGAGCCCATGTGACAGTCTGGAGATGCTGTAGAGAATGCGTTCTCCAACTTCCTCCGGCGTGACGGCTTTGGCACCGAGTCAGTAACGCTCTGGGAAGCCAAATGGGCTAGTTTGAGGTACCTTGACTGCCGTTAAAAATAGAGTAGTTGGAAAAAGTCTTCCCTTTATGGTGATTTTAAACAGTGTACCGTGTTTGTGGCTGTGTTTTGTTTCTTACTATTTTAAACCTGTTGTGCTTCTCCTGCAAAATCATCAAATCAAGACCAAAATAATCCATAAGCAAAATCAGTATAAATTGAATGAAAGGGTCGTTTTCATCTATTACCTGCACAGGATGCAGTTGTCGAGCAACACTGCCGATGCCTTCCACGGTCGTCACGGCAACCAGATGCAAGGAACAGATTGGGGCGAGGCAGGCATTGACCGCATAGTGACTGAGCGAAGCTAAGGAGCGGTCTGCGTCATAAATCCTAAATCAATGTGTGATTGCTGTCAGATGGCAACACGTGACTGCAGGCCAGCAAAGATGCTTTGGAACGCATCCGAGGACGTCAAGGATACACAAGCTGCTGCGTGGATGCTTGATATTTGGACAACATTACTGTACACGCTCCACATCCGCCTTCAGCACAGCCCAGCTTGGTTCCCGGGAGGCCCACTGGGAAGAACACTTATTAATACACACAATTCCTCACAGCAACTATTAAGTTTGAAGAAGGTCATGAGACGAGCCCATAACATGTCAATGGGCCCCGTGGTGTGTGTGAGACTGATTGGATTCCATGGGAATTGTTCTAAAGTACCAATAAATTTGGCTGGGATTCGGGGGTGGGGGGGGGGGGTGTAAACTTGTTGTCAAACTTGTTATCATGTAATGTGTGTGTGTGTGTATGTGACTTACATTTCCTCCTCAAATATGTGAGCAAGGTCATCTCAGGATCTGCATTTGTCTCCACGACCTGCACAACAAATTCCTTTCATTTATGCTGCATGGTGACTGCGGAGCAATAAATTACAGTTATAACTGTCACCACGTGGGAGTTAGCATCCGTAACAGTTAGTAATAGTTTCCCTTCATGCCTTAGTTCCTGTTTCATGCCCTTATTTTGTATTCACTTCCTGTGTTGATCTGTTTCGTTTTCCCTCGCTTTGCATTTATCCCTCGCACCTGTTTCCTATCTGAGTGATGTCTATTTAGTTCCGGCGCGTGCTCCTTGCGTTGTTGGATGATAATAATAATAATAATAATAATAATAATAATAATAAATTTTATTTCAAAGCGCCTTTCAGGACACATAAGGTCGCTGTACAGAAGATATAAAAACACCAATGTAAAATACAAGATAAAAGAGAACATACAATAATGGATGATTGTCGTTTTTCTGTTTGTTCATGCTAGTTGTTTTGTTGCATTGCATCATCCATTAAAAGACATTTCACCTGCATTTGGGTCCAGCTCTCCGCATTCTGGGGTCACAACGCAACGCCGTGACAATAATACAACATTTACTCAAGTCAAAGTACGTAAAGTATACATAAAGTACATATATGAGCCGTATTAGTGACGAGCAAACCTATTGTCGGTGTCCCGTCCAGCCATGGCCCCTCATCAACTGGTGCTACTTAGCATTACTGCGCATGTGTACAACAAGGAAGCCTGTTTCATGCCACTTTATCAACTGGTGCTACTTAGCATTACTGCGCATGTGTACAACAAGGAAGCCTGTTTCAATGTTCTAAATGTGGACATTCTGTCTTTCACATGAGTACAATATTTGGACAAAATCTTAATATATTACTGTATTTTATTTAATATACATGTAATATACAGTTCAACAAATTAAAATAAGTTTCAAAATCTATTGAATAAATCATCGATGCGAAGACATTCAGAGACATGTTGTGATATGTGCTATTCTACACCGGTCACTGAGAGGTCAATTCTATACAGAAATAGAAATCCAAAGGAAAAAAAGGAAAAAAACTACAAGTGTGAATCGACAACCAATTAACCGCCATAAACAAGGAATGAGTGTAGATGGATGGAAAGAAAGTATGTGTGACAAATATGTCAAAACTGACTGTTAATATTGACCCTGCAAAATCTGCAAAATCCACAGTAGTTTATCATTGGCTGAATGGCCTAGGTTCCCAAAATGAGGTACTCGTACCCCAAGGGGTACACCAATTGTAACGGGGTACGTGAATAAAAATAAAAACAATCAGTGCCTAACTCTCAGGTTCGGGTGCGTCTGATCACCTCATGCCGCAAGGAGAACGTTCATTGCTCTGTGTGCCTACGGTATATTAAATAAGTTTGTTATTGTGTGCATTGAGAGTGTTTAATCTTGAAGATTATTATTATTTGGATCTTCCTACCACCGGGGGTTCCCATGAAAATGACGCTTTATTGTACTGAAAGTATTTTGTTGTTGAACTTTCCCGATAAGTTTGATATTAAATTAATATGCACGCCTTATTGGGTGACAGCTTTTAGCAGTCCTAATCTTTTGGGAACTCCTCACAAGTACTAAGTACTCATTTATCATCAAATATACTGGCTGGGATGGCTTCAGTTTTCAGTGGAAGTAGAATAATATGACGTCAAATGCCCAATTTGGTGATTTTGGGAACCACTGCCGTGTATCCCATAGGCAGGGGTGCATGGCTCCATGGAACACCACAATCAGAAGATGATGACTTTTGCTGTATTTGCAACCATCATGGTTTATCACTTTAAATCTGGATGAGTCGTTGTCACAATAAATCATTGAGTTCAGTGAACATACACGTACCTTTTTCCCGTTAACGAAGAAAATGAGCTCATCAGCGGCGGTCTCGCTGTCCCCCATGTTGCTGTCCTGTTCCCTCAAGCGTATGAGACCTCTCTGACCTGACAAGAGTCTAATTACAGTTGTAAGAACTACAAGGGGGTGTGAGCTTTCCGCCCTGCCCCTGCTGTCCCGAACCACCCACAAGCTGCGACCAAGTCACCATCATCCAGAAATAGTCTGCTAAATGCTTGATGGATGGTGTGCAATATGTGTCTCTTTTTCTTTTTATACCAGTCTACTGTCCCTGGGTTTGTCCTACTGTGTTTAGTCTGCACAGTGTCTTGTACGTATACCTTACCCTCAACCTGCCCAGGGGGTCTTGCAGATGGAAATGAGCTAAAATAAGGCTAAAATCTGGCATATTTACATTTGTAAAAGTTCATGAATATGTGCTGTTCCCTCTTTAAATCAATCAATAAATAAATAAATAACTAAATAATCCAGTGGGGACACAAGTCTCCAGCAATCTCCGGCATCGCATGTGAACTTTGAATCCTGACACAGCGCAACAAATTCTCTGGTCTGTGTAATTATTCACAGATGGGAAGGTGTCTCCGTGTAAAGGCCAACAAATGTTGTGCATCAGTTTTACATGAAGAAGTAAGGTTAAAAGAGCATTTAGTTGAAGAATGCTCATAATGATTCTAGTCTGCTTCCTGCTGATGGCTGACATTTCACATATTGTTTGAAATGACACACATGATGGCCTTTCCACACGCATTCCGCATTCAAACTGCATCATATGGTTCATATGTCGTTTTTCCACACGCGTGTTAATGAGACAACGCTAAGCTCTTACTCCTTCTGACCAGTAATGAAACATTGACTTGTTTTTACTGCGCTGAATTGTTCACAAAGCCTTGAAACCCAAATATTTCACAAGCCTTTTTCAACAATGCTGACTTGCTAATAAAGGAGTTCTGAGCTCAGACATTCCCAAATTTAGGGACATTTTCCAAAATCAGAGTGATCAAACGACAGCCTGCATGCCGAGCATCTTAATCTGGCATGAAGTATCTTTGGAAATGATTATTATTTTCAAATCATTGAGAAGCGATACTATTGTGACATTTGAGTGACACAGGAAATAATCATAGAACCATCTAATCCACCTGCAACATGTGGGAATTCACTTCAACATCTAACTACAATTAACTACAATTGGACACATATCCTCCCGCTGCAAAGCATTCTGGGTAGCTTGCGGGACACTCATTGATTGCCAAACAAGTGGAGATGGTCATCGGGGAAGTAAACAAGGTACAACGTTCACATCCTCTGAATGTTTTATACTTCATACATTATATTGCATGTACACAGTACTTGTAAACAACAGTTAAAGTTACAGTACGCGTTGTTGATCCAGCTAGCGCTTCAATAAAAGAACGTATTCCTGACCAAGTGCCTGTGACAATCTATTGTCTGACTCAAGATTGATATACCGTATTTTCCAGACTATAAGAGCACTTTTTTCCATAGGTTGGCTGTTCCTGCGACTTATACTCCAGAACGACTTATAAATGAAAAAAGTGTTTATGTTCCATAAACCCTGGACACCTTTTGTGTTCATGTTTATTTTTAGTGTAGCTGAATAAGCATTGTGTTAGCATATCTTACACCTATTCAGCCTGTTCTCTATTCTTTTATTGGTACAACTTGCCTTCCAAGAGGACCTAATGTCTGTTTTGGTCAAGCAGTCCAAATAAATTACCCGCAAAAAATGCCACTTATCCTCCAGTGTGACTTATGGATGTTTTTTTCTACCTAATGATGCATTTTTGGCCTTGTGCCACTTATACTCCGGAGCGACTTATAGTCCAGAAAATATGGTAATATTGTAAATCCCACATCATCCATGATCATCATCCAAGCAGCCATAGCCTGCGTCATGGCTAATACAGGATCGGTGATTCCCCGACCTGACCCCTGACATGACATGACATCACGCACTAGCCTTCCTCCACAGCGACAACTGATGAGTGACGCTTGTGTCAAGCATGTTCACTCGTGTTCAACTTGTGACCATCTTAATGCAGTTGGCCACGATCGACAAGTCAAATAATCCTGCAAATAACAGGCTCATACATGGCGTGTCACACCACGTGCACCCATCTGGGACATATTGTGCTCATATTCTGCCCTTTGTATTGAGTAGGTCAGTACAAAGGGCCAGAAATGAGCATTATTGGACCTCTTTCAACTTTTGATGAGCTGATGAACAGCCCATTTGGTGGAAGAATGCTTTTTCCATGCTTTGTATTGAGTTGTGGACTCCTATGGAGTAGCTACATGGGGGTGGGTGGGGCGCTCCTCTGTGAGCTCACTACAGAACAGTTCTACCATGGCCACGCCATCCCAAACATTTAACACCAGAATACAAAAGTCAAAATACAAAATTCAATACAAAATCCAGAAAAGTGAAAAAAGCATCATAGGTCCCCTTAATGTAAGCTAGGATAGGATTAGCACTTTTATTTGTACAAAACGTAGCTCCCTTATCAGATGAGGATGGGCCTTTATCCCTTGTAAAGTAGAGCTGCTGTACTGGTCACACACTTAAAATGGAATACTGTATTGGCAATTAAGAATAACTATGGGGGGGGACAGATCATATTACATAATGGCAGGGCTAGGTCTGTCACAATAACATTTTGTTGGAGGATAATTGGCCTACACATTATTACAGATAAACAATAATATTGTCACCATTATTCTGAGACCATTTGGTCATAACAAAAAGACACACTAAATTATTGAAGATAAGAATTTGCAAGCCAAACACAATACAATAGTTTTTTACAAACTCGCCACTTAAAAGCATGTTTTTCTGTCTTGCTAATCGAAATCATTTGCCAGATGCTGAAACGTTCCAATGTACAGTATATAAGCAGCAATGTTTTCACACCCCCCCATTTGAAATACTATTTACTACTTACTTATCTGTACTGTACAGGCTGAACTTGAAACTCAAACATCTTTGGATGTTGTTGTGGGGTCTTTTGTGACCTCTTGGGTTCATTTCGGCTGGTCAGCCCCTCCTGGGAAGGTTTGCTGCTGTTCCATGTTTTTCACCACAAATGGCTTTTCACCTTCTCCATTCTCCACTCATGGTTCATTGGCTGTTGTTCGCCCAGTGGATAGTATAGTAGGATGGTATACGCTCCTGAAACTGATGGTTGACTTTCATTCATAGAACTGTGCTTATATCCGGAATGCAATTCATTGTTTTGTATTTGTTTTGTAATAACATCTTAGAAATGCTTTGTGGGTTTACCATGTTTGCTATCGGGTCTCTTTTATTCATCTTTTAAGCATGCTTATGGAAGTTCCAAGAAAAATACACACAAATAGAAATAATCACAGGTTAATTCCTGTTGATGCCCAATTGTAAAAATATAAAATATTACTACGGTTGTGCAGCTTCATTCCAAACATGTTAAAGGACAACAAGCAACGCCAACACTATCGGTAGGAGGTCATTTTAAATACAAATATGTATGATTAGCATGACAAACTGATATATTTGCATTCAATTGGCAATTTCAGCATACTGTATTTGGAGGTAAGGCATTCAACCTCCAAACTGTTCAATAGAAAAACAAGGTCGCAAATACGACCTTAAATTGGAATCTTTTTGGCTTGAAATTCTAAGACCAAGCTTTGAACTTCTGCTTTGCTGAGCCTTGGCGGCGACATGCTCACGTACACGTGACAAACACAAAGAGAAAATAGAAATATGTACGCCCTTCAAAACAGCATTTAACCTTGAATTGAGCTCATTTCAATTAGAAATCCAAGTTCTTGTGACACACATGCACAAGCATTCAGTGTAACATGGCACAGAAGAGGTTCAATTGTGAAAAGTGCTAATAAATAAATAAATAAATATATGTGAACCTTGATGCGTCGGGTGTGTTATTTTATATTCTTCAGCAGTGAGGTGCGTGCATTCACCACCGCCTTGAAGGCGTCTTCGCTTCCAGGGGCCACACATTTGTCTGGGTGGAGAAGTACGGCCAGTTTCCTGTAGGCTTTGTTGACCTCTTCCCTGGAAGCAAACATGAGACCCAACACATCCTGAGAGACTACACTATTGCATATCATATGCTACAAGAATTACAATCAATGGTAAGAAATCATTCTTTCAAAAATATGCATGCATTAGACTATTACAGTTGTTCTTATTGTAGTTTCAACAAGCTTCTCCAGTTTCAAAAACACAAGTTCATTACACAAAAAATCTTCCCCTTTATCACTCTAATTTCATATCTATAATGGCAGCCTCCATGTGCAGTGTGCATCTTACAAACTGAGGGTTTCATGCAAATTTAGCTGGAGAGCAACAGTGGCTTTGTGATCAATTGGGAGACATACTAATTTTACTATTTTTTTACTCAATCGTCAACTCGAATGTTCCAAGACGCTGCACCCACCTTCCCTCCAGTGCTGCCCACACTGGTGTATGAATGCCAATGAATGTTTGTTCGTGCTCAGAGAGAAGTAAATTGGCAGCCATGTTTCCATCACACTACCCCAGGGCAGCTGTGACTACAGATGTAGATAACCACCAGTGTGACCGAGGACTGAATGAATAAAGGCTTTACTTGAAGCGCTTTGGGTGCCTTGAAAACCACTATCAAATGTAATCCATTATTATTATTATTATTATTATTATTGCCGCATCTCGCGCTTGTCAAACCAGATATTTGCATCGGTTTATCGTTCACAACCGTAGTATTTATGGCACAGAAAATCTTCTAAAGAGACATTTTAACATTATTAGAGCCATCAAGACATAGAATAACACCCACATAGTCACCTCTTTCATTCCAACACAGTAGATATCATCACTGAAATAAGTCATTTAAGACAGTTTACCTTGTCAGGGAGGAATCAGTGGTGACAGGAAGTGACGTTGCAAGGAAGAGTTGAGTTTTGCGCTTATTGTGGGCTATGGCCCCAACAGTAACAGCAGTAGTTTATTAGCGGTGGCACCAATAAATCAATGTATGAATGTATGAATGTATGAATGTATGAATGTATGAATGTAACACTGTCCTTGATGTCCTGCAGCTCCGATTCCCACACATCACACAAACGGTCTTTGGTCAACAACACTTGATAGTGTGGCAGTTTCCACCCTTGCTTTGGGTTGCTACTGTGAGCTGCTACTGTGGCGGTCTGATTCTCAGCAGGGTCGTTGATTCCAGGACCATCGATATCAACAAGGCCCAACATTTGTATGCATTTAAAGAAACGACATGGCATTTTATAAAGAAGATAAAAAATAAGGCTAATTAGTTCTAAGATATATGTTCAATAACATAGCTTGTTGAATAGGAAATCTACCCTAAAATGACTTTATACTGTGGTGCTTATAAAAATGGCTGACGAAAGACAATTACAATTATTGGCATGTAAGTAGTTCTCTTTTTCTTTTTGTACAGTATTAATAATTTATGGGAGTGCAAACATAACCAATAAATGTACTGTAAGAAAAGGTAGCACGAGGACTTGGATGGGGACTACGACAAAAGGTGTGGTCAGGGGCGCTGCTCGCCACTACCACTACTACTAAAGCAGGCGACTGCTTGGGTCCGGGCTGCCACGCAAGGTGAATTAGTTTGACAATAAACTACACAACGGCCACCCCTATTTGACCTTCAGAGAATACAATATGGTCAAACTCAATTTTTGACCACAGCTCGTCAACTCACCGTGTGGCCCCGGGTTTGACCCCCAGCATATCCCAGGAGTCCTTACTGTTTCGGATACGTCGGATAGTGTCCGCTTGCTCTTTGGTGAAGCCCACGCTGACATCCGACACAGGACGCTTCCCGCCGTTTTCACACATGTCGGTGATGGAGGAGAAGAAGGCCTGGACACCACAAACACATCACAGACACAGTCGCTGTAAATTCTGGTTCAGTGCCAGATGATCCGCTTGCGTGTTTGCCCACCTGGAACATCTCATTGATGCCCTCTCCGCTTTGTGCCGACGTCTCAAAGTAATGAAACCCCCGCGACTCCGCCCACAGACGACCCTCACCTTCGTCCACCACTCGCCGTTTCATCAGGTCCACCTGAAGACACATTCAGGTCCAAGTCAGGATGTGACTTGAAGTCCGCTGCAGTCCAGCTAAGTCGAACCTTGTTGGCGCAGACCACGAAAACAATGCTGTCCATGTTGGCCTGAGAGCCCATTTCCTGTTTCATCTCGCCCAACCAGCTGTCCAGGGCATCAAAACTGTCCCGTAGGCCGACATCATAGACCAGCAGCACGCCCTGACTGTCCTTGTAGAACTCATTACGCACCTGCAGAAGAACACCGGTGAAAGAGCACCCCCTGCTGGCTATTGTGGGCACTACACTGACATCCTGAGTAGGGTTGGGTGTCAATCAAATACCATAATGGCAGCCGTGCCAATGTAAATGGACGTAACAAATCTAAACGGATATCAGTGCCTCATTTTGGTGCTAAAGAGAAATCTTAATATCGACACATCATTTCATCCTGTCTCACTTTCTTCATGAATGGAATAAATAATAATGTGAAGAAAGAGGAAATGGAGGCGGAGCTGTGCCATCCATATCCATGCGACAGAGAGGTGCGTTCATACAAACCTTACTTCCCATAACTTCTCGCTCAACTTCTGATAGATTTGGCTATTGCGGTACTTTCTACAGTCAATAAAAGACAGAGTGTTCCTGTCTTCCACGACACTCATGAGGTGGCTGGCTTCCTACTTGCTTCAGAGGTGTTGGGTTTTGCATGTCGCCATGTTTACAAGCGCTTCCTGCCAAAGACCCAACATGTCAACATATTCTGGCTCTTCAAAAGTGCTATTGCTGTTTACATGGCCGTGCGCAACTGGGTCATTGTTCATATTCCAGTTAGGACGGCTTTATTTGACTGCACGCAAACTTACTAATAGTCACCAGAAGTGCTGATTATTTACAGACAAACTACATCTTCCTTTCCAGATCGCTGCCGACTGTCAGACTAACTCTTTTGCTCTGATCAACAAATCATAGGACATAAAAATGCAATTAAAAATGCTGTTATTGTGAGCCGGGTAGTTGAAGTTGAGCTTCTTTTTGCATTGTGTCATCAGGAATGTGCGACACGATATCATTCTTCAACTGAACATTAACTTACTGCCTTACACATTTTCACCTATTTGTGGTGGATTTTAGTTCATATTGCTGGATTTATAATTTGATTTTTAAGTATTTTAAAGGTTCTTCTGTTGAACTTGCATCGTGGTACAAAACTCTGTAAAAATAAAAATCAACAAAATGTGTTTGTCTTCCTTTTCTAAAGTACCAGTTCAGGCACCGTTTAACACCGGCACTCTTTCAAATGACCAATTTTGCACCATTCATTCATTTTCTTCCGCTTATCCTCACGAGGGTCGCAGGGGTGCTGGAGCCTATGCCAGCTGTCTGCGGGTGAGAGGCGGGGTACACCCTGGACTGGTGGCCAGCCAATCCCAGGGCACATATAGACAAACAACCATTCACACTCACATTCATACCTATGGACAATTTGGAGTGGCCAATGAACCTAGCATGTTTTTGGAACGGGGGAGGAAAGCGGAGTACCCGGAGAAAACCCACACAGAGATGGCCGAGGGTGGAATTGAACTCGGCATGGGCGCTAACCACTGGTCCCAATTTGGCACCATTATGATAAAATATGTAGCGATACCCAACCCTGATTCTGAGCATGTCAGTTAGTCATTGGAGAGCTCCATCGCAATAAAGAACGGCCTTCTTGGGACTCACTTCGTAGAAGAAAGGATGTCCGGCCATGTCAAAGATGTTCACTTTGATTTCTCTGTCGCGAACCTGAACCCTGACAACAGACACCTTAGCAGGATGACATATACATGCAAATACATGCAAAACAATAGTGAACACGCTTACTTGGTGACACCATAGTCAATCCCAATAGTGGCCAAATATTTGGGGACAAACCTCTTCTCGCAGTAGCGTTTAATGATGCAACTCTGCAGGGAGAAATGAGTAACCTGTCTTGTTATTGTTTCTACTAAATATGGCACTTTTTCCAACAACTTACATTGCATATTGCAATATTATTTTGCACAGAACATCCACCACATTAAAAGAAGCATAATGTGTAATAGGTTGGACTTAAAGAAGAGCTGCTGCCTATATCAGTATTGGTAATAAAAGTACTGGTCAGATATCAGTATTTCAAAAGATGAATCAGCTTAAGCAAACCACACCAGTTTAACCTGTACTTTATCATAAAGGTCATAACAAGACGGTCATAATTGTACCATTATTATGTAATTTCAGAATGGGATGTTCGAAACTTTCAGCAACTGATTTATTTACTTTCTACCAGTAAATGATTTGTCATTATGGCAAAAGCGAAGCTAATATAATCGGTTGAACATTAGTCAGATGAACATGATGTAGCAGGAGATAGCTCCAACACATGAATCCATCCATACATTTGTCAATTTACATTGAACTTACCTTACCAACTTCGGCATTCCCGAGGCTTATTACCTTGACCCGGAGCGGTTTCTTGTTGTCTCGTCTCTTCGGCACATTTGTTTCCATGTTTAATTCAAGAAATTGGCGATGAAACTAATGAGGAACGCTAACACACAGCAGGACAACTAACAAAGGCTAACAGACCGTTAGCAAGCGGGTTAGCACCTCCACGAGCACCTCGACTAATTATTTTACATTAAGGTGGACATTAGTGACCATTATTTGGTAAATATCCTTCGTAAAATACAACAAAAACACAGATCATTTGCTAATATCATAGCCTCATATGTATCTAGCCGCTAACAGCAATGCAAGGTAGATGTACTTCCGCTCGTTCTTTCACAATAAACCATCAATTACAGCACTATACACTATACTGTTCGAATAAACGGGAATATAACACACAAAAGAGAAATGTAAACTTTGAAAGGGTTAAAAAGATGGGTTTATTGATACATACTGCATTCCCAAGCGAATCGTGCTAAGTAAAATGTCTATGGTTTCGTTCATTTCGAACGTAGAAGCCCATGTCATGGTTACATTTGCATCATTCGTCGACAAGGAGTAGAAAGAAGCAGTTTATTTACTTAATCCCCCTCTCCACATTTAAGCAATTACTGTGTTTAACATGTACCACTTTACCATTTTTGTCATTTTTTTAAATAAGTGTAGTAGGAACGTTAATAATAATAGTAAAATGCCGAATGTAACATGTTGAAAGAAAGAAAACACACATTTCCGGTTAAACCACGCCCACTCCGAATACAGATCCAGATCCAGATACTGATCCAGATACTGATCCAGACATCTCCAAGTTTAATTATTACATGTGGAGTACCCCAGGGGTCAATACTGGGACCAAAACTGTTCAACCTGTATATTTATGCCATCCTTTAAAGTGACAAAATATATAAAGCTGACATTATTTGCAGATGATACTTCTGCTTTTTGTTTTTGGGATGGCACCCAAGACCTGATTGGGAAAGTTACCAATGAAAGGGCTCGACTAGAAGGATAGATTATCCATTATCACCTCCTACTTCGGTACGTTACAAAAAAAATTAAATAAAAATAAAAAATAAAAACTTCAACTATATTAGGAAAGCAGGAAGTGAACAAATGTAAGAGTTAGTGATTGTAAAAGTACCAGTTGGAGGGGTAGGATTTAATAAGCTTTGCTTCTTCCTACTCCTTTTGGACATGTGGAACTGGGAACTGATTATGGGATGCACTCAATTGGAATCTGATGAAATCAAATGAAATAAAACCATTACCATTACCATTACCATTACCATTACCATTACCATTACCATTACCATTACCATCACCATTACCATCACCATCACCATTACCATTACCATGAACTTTGAACCGAAGTAAAACTAAAATAATGTTATTGGGGGATCCCTCCATACTCTTTATTGCTCTCTGGTGTTACCTTATTTCATTTTTTTCATGATTTCTTATTTTTTATTTCTTTTCACTTCACTTCTTATGGACATTCCACACTGAATTGTACTACGTGATTTATGTGATTGTACTACATGATGTATTCCATTGTAAATTGTGTGTATCATCGAATCAATGAAACCCCTGTAATACCCCATGTTGAGGTATATTGATGGTTTGTATGATTATGATGTGATAGTGGCAGTATTAAGAAGTGGATTATTTCGTTTGAGTCCCCACTGACGGCCCAAGTCCCAAATACACCGCCGCCATGTGTAAAAGCTGATGAAGTTTATGTCAGGATATAATTCATATGAAGGATTTTAAAAAGCATAAAAGCACTGACAAGGCATGAAAAAGAGTTCATTGCGCAACTGTCTGTCTGTCTGTTGAGCGTACAGGAAGTGGCTGCATCTGTAGGGCGTCATACGTGTCTCTGGTTGCCGCGCTGAGACCCTAAAGTCGCAGAATATTTTCCGAGTTGAAATAACGAGGACAATTTGATTCCAATTGAAAGTGCTGTTCCACTCACCTGGTAAACCAGCTCGGTCCTTCTGGGTCGCTAAGAAGCAGCAAAAACATCAACAGTTGAATTACTGGAACAACAAATGGTCCATAAAGAATGTGCTCCAAAATGGAGGCAACACCCACTTCTCTTTGAACAGGAAGTTCTCTGTATTCGCCGTCTGTTTGTTTGTTCCAGTCCTGAAACAAGAACTACATCCATAACAATGTTCCCAATGTTCCCAATGTTCCCAATGTTCCCATTCCCGTGTTCAAACTGGTACCGTGTATGTTGCGTTGTCCTTCAACCAGCGGTTCTGCAGCGGACAACAAATTAGCAGCAGTTATTGAGAGAAGACATGGAATAGTACACATAGTCAGTAGTACATTTACAATTATTTGCCAAATTCAATTATTTGCAAAATATTTGCCCACTTGGGGTATATAAGAGATCCGGGGTATATAAGAGATCCGGGGTATATAAGAGATCCGGGGTATATAAGAGATCCGGGGTATATAAGAGATCCGGGGTATATAAGAGATCCGGGGTATATAAGAGATCCGGGGTATATAAGAGATCCGGGGTATATAAGAGATCCGGGGTATATAAGAGATCCGGGGTATATAAGAGATCCGGGGTATATAAGAGATTAGTGCGTTTATAAACAAATGAAAACAAGGTATTGTAAGGTATATTGTATTTTGAGGGTCCAATATACCTTCCGAAGGGGTCTGTGATGTCTGAAATCTTAAGGACACTTACTCGTCCCCTTTCCAGGTCGCCTGCCACCTTCTGGTCACCCTCAGCCTTTTTGCCTTTTCCGACCTGAACAATCACAACAGATGAGATTTTGATGAGCTTTCATCACAAATCAAAATGGTGGCAGGTGGGAGGAGACATTCCGCTCACCGTGTAGCTGGCGTCCAACTTAGTTTTGAAGAACTGTAAAAGACAGTGAGGATGACGAGGGTTGGTTGGGTGTGTGGACTTACATGATGACAGACTGACCTTCTCCTTGATGAACATGGCGGTGATGACCAGGCCGTACAGACCCAGGAAGCCATCCAGGATGTAGCACAGCCAGGGGTCGTACAATGTCACAGCCTCTGCCAGCGTCAGAAACAAAGGAAATACAGAAATACATCCGCGTAATGTACAAAATATATACAGTACTGCTATCCCTCTTAGCGCAAATGTTCTTCAAAGGTTCTTCTGGGAAAACAACAAACTAAATAGCGCCAAGTTACTTCCTGTTTGGTTCCCACAAACAATATTTCCAAAGACGCTAAAAGGAGTTGTTGAAACAGAACAACAAATGTATAAAAAGCCTTGATCCGGTTTGGAACCGTTTGGACTGCAGCTGTACTTCTCTCAAGTAAAAAACACCACATGGACTTCCTGTGTGCGTCACATCAAAGACAAACATTTCCAAGATGAAATAACAATAATAATAATAATAATAAAAATGAGTTGATGTTTACCTGCGGGCGAGAACGCAAGGACCAGCAGACATGAAGCCCACCGCAGTGCCATCCCGAACTCTCAAACACCTGCCCTTCTTCTGCTCGTCAAACAGCACAGGAAGCGGCGAGGAGCTGCTGTGGGGAACGGCATCGCCCACGTCACACGCCGATGCTTGTGTGGCGACGGAGCAAGCAATGGCTTGGAACACAAATGAGCATTAGCATTAGCATTAGCTGATTACCTCAGCCAAGCACAAGGAGGTATTATTTTCTTGGCTTTGAAAAAAACACGCACATTCGGGGGCAAATCGGATGAAAAAAAATTCACAGATGGAAGAGTGGATAGCTAGCACTCAGTCTGGCTATTTTTTCCTGGAGCACACGTCTTGTGCTGGAAGACACAGCCATCCCAAGGAGAGCGGACATCGGAAGTGTTGTCGCCGCTATCATAAGTATTGTTTCTTTTAAAGGGCTTCATAGTCGAAATAGGTGTATCCCGATGACAGCATTGTAAGCTAGCTCAAGTTAACATAAGCTAGCTAACAATGCACTCATTGGGACACTTACATTGATGATAACATGTAATAGTTGCAGTACCAAACTTATTTCCTGGGATTGATACACATACTTACACACATACTTATGGTAGTTCCGTCAACAACAGCAGCGCAGATACAGCAACAACACTTACGTACTATGTCCGCTCTCATTGGGATGGCCGCGTCTTCCAGCACAACACGTGTGCTACGGTCCTCAGGTAAAAAATGCTGACGGCAAACGAGCATCTTGTTGAGTCTTTGTGGCGAGATTAGCGACATGTCATATTTATCCGCCGGATAAAAATAGTTTCTCATGTTAGCTGCTACGATAATAATAATGATGTAGCTTGGTGAACATACAAGCCAGTCGGGTCAATGGAACACGGTTGGTGTTTTATTGTGTTATAATGCACAGAAACGGGAAATAAATACACCTTCCCCCTGTCTTGCAATTACGGTATAGATGCATTGTGAAATGCAGTATTGGGTAAGTTCATAGTTGTCATGAAGTAGTTGAAAGATCAGGTCACCCAGTACGAGTATCAATAGTCCACCATTTCAATTTTGAACTGGATCAGAACTGATTATAGCAACTTTTGGTAGCGTCCCTGAGAAGTCTTTCAGATTTGTCAATCGTGTATATAAAGTTTTAGATCTTTGACTTCAGTTCACAAAGGATGTGAGCAAAAACAAGTGTTGAGTTTACATGTTTGTTACGTGTATATGTTAGCATGACGACTTCCCAATGGACATGCAACATGATTACCCACAACTGGTATTTGTGTGGCATCACAATATTGGCCATCACTAATACTACAGAAGAGACAGAGGCATTCTGGGATGGAAAGTTCATTAACAAACAATATATTATGTACTATTTCAAAATAAATATCATTCACACTATATGAAGAAAAAAAACAAGGCAAAATGAGAGCCGGTAAATTTGACTATTAATTTCATTTCAAATGAGACAATTTCCACCCTAAAAGGGAAACTGCTTTTTATATCGGCGCACACAAACAGAAGCCAATCAATTGAAAATAATTAGTGATACATTTCCATAGAAATCACCACATGACCCACAGCACAAAAACGCCACGCTGAGCATGGAGTGACAATCAGTGGTGCTTCCTGTTTGGGGAAGCTTGGAAGTACTCATCTGGACTGACCGTCTTCACCCCGCCAAAATAATCCAACACCCACACCTGCAACACAAACATACAACAATATTACCATCATGTTAGTTCTAGCATTAGCATTGTTAGCATACTTGTGTGATGTTGAACTTGGCAAAGAACCAGTTGTGGTCCGAGGGCCAATCCATCATCTCGGGGTGACGACTGAAGAGCGCCTTCTTCGCAAACTCTGCCTCCGTGCCGTTGACCTGCAAATACGCGAGTGATGTCAGCGTGAATGGGTGTGGCTCGTGTTGGCGTGCGCTTACCTCCAGCACAGATCCCGACAGGATGATGTGAGCACAGAGTGGACTCTGAGGGTCGATGCCATGCTGGCGACAGTAACCGGTCTGAGCCAGAGACATGGACAGAGACGCCTGCGGACTCACCTGCATGGAGACAAGGTTTTAGTTACTCTTTATCTCCCCAAACTGTGGCCATTTTGGACCCACGGCTTGTTTTGTATTGGGCTGATATCGCATGATATCGCATGTCATAAAAGATGCCTCCTGTTTGAAATGTAAGAAATGATTTACATTTTGCACTGTTGGATCTTAAGGAGGTTCTATGTCCAAACGTTCCTGTCCTACATCAAGACGGTTTAGACATGACTGGCAACCAGAACTGCTGAGTCATTGAGAAGAATTTGCTGCATCATGCTTGAGCACCCAGTTGCATAAAAGGGGTCCTACGCAATTTTACCGTCAAAATGTCCTCAAAGAATAACCCCAATAACTTTCAAATTAAGGAATGAATGGTGAAATGCAACTATTCATAAGTTATCTCCATTGTGTGATTGCAAAAAATGCACCAATTTCACGACTTAAGTGATTTTAAGGTCCAAAATCTAGGCATATCTACGCGTCCAAACCACTTGGGGTGCAAACAAAACAAACTTAGTTGGAACTTTTACCTCCAGGTCCTGGACGGAGATCTCCATGCGAGTCAAGTACATGTACGGCACGCCGGAGCCGGAGCCGGAGCCCCACGGCCCGTCGCTCACCGAGAAGACATTGGAGAAGGGCTGCCCCACCACCGGCTTGTGGCTGCTAATGGTGGCCATGGAAGTCCAGTCGCACCGGTGGGCGATGAAGCGGGCGACCCGAGCCACCTGGTCGTGGGGGGGCAAGTGGCCCCGGGAGGGGGGCAGGTGGCCCCGGGAGGGGGGCAGGTAGCCCCGGGAGGGGGGCACGTGGCCCCGGGAGGGGGGCACGTGGCCCCAGGAGAAGGCCACGAGCAGCAGCCAACACTTGGTCCACAAAAGAGTGCTCATGGTCGGCATTCGAACCCGCAGAGCTGTTGCGGTACGCAGCACAAACAAGACGCGATATGAGTCGCTGTCGCCTTGTCTCAAATATCTAGTCAGGAAGTAAGAGCAGCTACTTCCGTAATAGCAGCACAGGACGCATTTTCAAAATAAAGGCACACGATGAAAAATATTTTTTTATGGGTGAAAATGACATAAATACATGTAAACGAAGATGAAAAGGATAGTTTTATTTAGAAAATGTACATAGTAATCTCCGGGATCGGGTCAAGTGGAATCAGAAGCATCTGGACTTCCAAAATGACACATTTCACACAGGTTGTCCGTCATGAATCTCCCTAAGCAGTCATCGCTGCCACACACACAGACCACTTCCTGTTGTTGCTTTGGTGAGACATGTGTGTCAAGAGAGTAATTCCAGGTGAGCTCTGTACCTGCCTTCACCACACTAATACACACAAACACAAACAAACAGACACGTATTAAGGCATTAACAAACTCAAAAGTTGTGCTAATCTCACCTGTTGGTAAAGAAGGCGGTGATGGGGAAGTCGGGGTCGTGTGAATCAGTGAAGACGTTCTGGATGAATAGATTTGGCTGGCAACTGTGCTGCAGTGGACACAGAAGTAAAAAGAAAATATTAGAGGTAGTTTCTGCCAATAATTCAGAAAATAATTCTAGAAGGGACAGAGTAAAAACAAAAAAGGTAAAAGAAAGTTGTAGTCCAATGTCCACCTACGTTGAGGAAGCGGCTCACGTTTCCTTCCTTTCTGGCATCCAGCAAATAAACATCACCAGGGTGCACCACTCTCTTCAAACTCTTTTGATGGTCTGTCTTGATGCCACACCCATCAGCGTTCACCGTCATCATGGAAACCTTCGCCTTGTCTTCGTCCTGATGTGCGCTGGCCTCTGGGGGTCTCTGAATGACTGGCACATGCAGCGGGGGCAAGGTGGGTTCGGGTGCTTCCAAGTTGCTTCCCTCCAGTACGGGGGGCGCCAGCCACTCGGTGACCACCTCCACCTCGTCATCTGATGGCAGGTCGACTCTGGTCAGTTTCGGAGGGGGTGGCTCATTGGGTTTCTGGACTCTCTGCAGGATGACGCCTGGACAACAATAACGATATTGACAGTTATATAGAAACTGATTCGGTATTTAAAACTCTTGTTTTTAACTCTCACCTGCGAATATGCACACAAACGTCCCCGCATCCATGTCGTCAAGGCAACGCACACCCCAGCCACAGCGCTCGGTCCAGAAGACTTGAAGACGCACTTTGATTCCCCTCTGCACAACTCGATTCCGACAACGAGCGCGATCACAGCTGCACCACGGCCCACACTCAAACAACCTGCCATACGCCATCGCTCTGATTGATTGATCACCTTTCCAGCTGAGCCATGTCAGTCAGACTCGTCAACTCACCCTGATGACAGAGGCTGGGGCAGTCTCTGATGGGTGTAATGGTGCCCGGCTCCCGTCACGGCGATGCAGGCGCAGCGCTGTGCGTCCACACACCCATCCGTGCAGTCACAGCAGGCATCAAACAAGGGACCACGGCTCAAGAAACAGCCGTGCGGCCAGCGGTCTTTCCTGTAACGGAATTCAGCTGGTCGGGTATCGCCGGGGCCGACACACAGCTCCACTGGCGTTGGCTCAGCGCCGCGGCTCAGGTCTATCTCCGGGAACCAGGGCTCTTGTCCCGCAGGAGGATCCAACTGGACTGCCATGTTGAAGGAAAAGTTGTCTAGCTGAAGGAAACAGGGAGACAATTCCTGAGACAATTCCTGAAATGATAAATTCTCAAACTCACACCAGACCGGGTGTCACTTGACACTTGGTGCACCAGCCGGTAAAATTAGCAAATTTTCATTTGTTGTATTATATTATATTATATTGTATATAATAATAATAATAATATAATATTATATTGAATAGTGTGAATGCAACCATGTGATGTTCCTGAATGTAAGTCAAGTCTGGCGAAAAGAAATAAAAGCGTGCCACAGCACACGGCGCTCTCCACTTCACTCAACCATGTAGAACAAACCAGCTGACCTGCAGCATATGGCAGCTATCGGTGGCAAACAGGAAGTGCATCACATCGTCGTGGTTACATAGGCTTTGCCCACATGGGGCCTTATAAATGACATCGCAGTGGCCTTCATCTTCCTCCTCATCTGAGGCATCAGTATGCCGACGGTTGCTGGCAGCGCCCTCTTTTGACGTCAACAGCGGCATGGCCATCATCCTCTTGAAATGGCAGAGCAGCGGAACCTTAAGAGGGTTCTGATCCCAGAACGGCGGTGTGGACTGGTGCATGTCAGGTAAAGTGGGCAGGCAGGCCTAAAGGGGAAACAGCATCACTGCAGTTCAGGAGGAGGAAGCTTGAAGGCCTCGTGTAGGAGACCTGCTACCTTGGAACACACGTGCGGCTGGTACTGCAGCTGATTGGGCGCCAGAGGACACAGCAGGTCCTCACAGCCTGCAGGGGATGCCGCTGACAGGGGAGGCGTGTAGGTCGGGCTGTGTTGAGAAGGTCCATCCTGCAGATTATCTGAGCAGGAAAACAAATATGAGTTCTTCTAACATGCATCTTCTTTTCTTCTTCAGCAGTCAGTTACCTGCACCAACCACCACCTGCACCACCGGAGTATCACTTGAAGGAGATAGAAGCGTCCAGTCCAGGCAGTCAAATAGCTTCAAGGCCTGAACCCGTTCTAAGGAACAGACGCCAACGTCACAAAGGCAACTCCATGCCAAATGATCACTTCAGACAATGAGAACCTTTGTCTGTTGCAGTGTTTGTCTTCAGGACTTCTCTCAGGTGATCCAGGTGCTTGTATAAGACACTGAACACCCGATCCACCTTTTCCTTGGCCCAGAAGGTTTTTGCCCGATCTACGAAAGAGCGTTGATGAAAAGATGGTTTTCCGTCAATTACCTGTCAGACTTCATCGGGGTCAGTCAGTTAGAAGAATTTACAGAAGAAAACAATAACATCTGTGCCCAAAATACTCCATCTGTCTCAGTCTACTCTCCTGTCACTTCCCATGATGTTGAAGAGACTTTGACTTTAAGATAGTCTGGATTTGATGCTGAGGTGTAACGTTTCAAGATGGCCACCCCATTCCAAGCTCTGTATCTTCTGCTGTGTTTTAATATTTAATGGTGCTTTTTTCGTTCGTGTATTCATCAAGTATTACAATTGTGCGTGACAATTACGACTGATGCTCAAAGTGCGTGTCATTTGATGCATTGATGAAAGTTATCTTGATGACTTGTCATGGCCATGTCACATAACTATTACACATTATTGATATTGGCTGCCTGTACAAAGTAAACGATTGGTAAAAATAGGAGACAACCAAGACTAGTCAGATATCACCGATATCACAGTTCCAAATATTGCAACGAGAGAACAATTTTCTTTGTAATATAAAAAAAAGCAAGGATTGTTTTCGGTGGCTTCCAGGTCATGTGACTTAGGTACCCCAAACTACGATATTAAAAGCGCACACCTCTTTTGATAACATTATTTTACATGCATTTTAACACAAAGTCATGAAGGATTTTCTTCAATCATTCCAACAAAGACTGGCTTTAATTCATAATGACCTCTTACCAACATCTTGGTGATCAAATGAATCATCCATTTGTCGGTCCAGGCAGCTAACACAAAGCTAACACAAAGCTAACACAAAGCTAACACAAAGCTAACACAAAGCTAACAACAGGACGGACTGCTAAAGTCAAAAGCGGTTTACAACAAAGTGGCATTAGCTGCTACTAGCTGCTACTAGCTGCTACTAGCTGCTACTAGCTGCTACTAGCTGCTACTAGCTGCTATTAGCTGCTACTAGCTGCTACTAGCTGCTACTAGCTGCTACTAGCTGCTACTAGCTGCTATTAGCTGCTAAGCGAATGAAATCACTTCACAATCAAAGGCGAGCGTCCCCTGGCAGCTGGCCCCATCTAACATAGCCCCATAGTTCCATCTTTTCATGTAAGGATCATAAAGCCATTCCAAATAGCCGTTTATGAATAAATATTAGCACCAACAGCACCGACTTTCACTTAAGGAGCGAATATTCTCTTAAAAAACACACACACACAGCAGCCAAGTGTCGGGGTAAATTGACCCTTTTATTTGTCTTACAGACAAAGCGGCTTCAATGTTCTGAACCAGTCTGACAGGCAAATGACAGGCCAATATGTGTCACCAGCATAACAAAATAAAATTTAACGAGAAAGTAATTATTCATATTAAAATTATAACATTTGGACTTGGTATTTAAACGATACCTTATGGTTCCAAACTTACCACAAACTGTACTGACAAACCGTCTTACGAGATAACAGTACATTTCAAATAGTCAGACTCTATTGGCGCTAATAACGTTTGTTAATAATGTTTTTTGTGACTATATAGAATTGTTTTATTTTTAATAGCAACGTTTATTTGCCTGCGAGTCCAACAGGAGAAAACAACGTCAATTGCTCCCTTTTGACCTTCATCGGCCACCGTAGCCCCTTTCCGTTGACATTATTATGAAAGTGTTATTATGAAAGTGTTCGGTATTATTCGGTGTGTTACAACCCTAAGTCACTGCTTCCGGTAGGTTTGGTAACAGTGTCGAGTTATGCAACTCTGACGTCATGTAAAGCGAGGAGCGGATGTGAAAGGTAAGCAGCTCCTGCTGATTAGCAACCAAATTATACTTTTACTGTATATCATTCTGAAATATGTGATTTGAACGACTGTGTGTGTATAGAATGACCTTGTGGACGTCTAATGTAGCATATTAGCATAGGAGAGAGAATTGGTTTGAGTTAGACAACAAATGTCAAAAAGTCAAAAAGAAATGTGCATGAAGTCAAAGCGGTGAATTAAATTTCAGTTCAATCATAAAATGAGTTTCTTTGCATCCGCTAGATGACTCAAGTGTGGCGGTCTGTGAGTGAGGCCTTATGGGCGATGTCCGCAGCCGACGCCATGTCCATGCCTGTCCACTGGTACTACAACGTTCATGACATCAGGAGAGACTTTGGTGGTTGGATATCTGGGTTCAGGTCACCCAGAACCGAACACCCGAGCAGTATCCTCAGCCTGTCCAGCACCGGTGAGTCTCCATCTCAAATCTCAAATCTCAAATCGATGTTGACGAGCTTTTTCCAAACGGCGATGCGACTCAGGCGGTAGCGGCCGCACTTCTTGGTCATCTGCTGCCAGTCAACAGGAGGTGGTGGGTAACATCATTCTTCATGACAAAGTGCAATTTTGGAAATCCTCTAGTGGCTCCAGCCATTATCACCAAGGTACCAATTGTGTATCTGTTCGTGTACAATAAGTGCACATGAGGTGAATCACACCTGTGTGGTGTCTTGCAGGTATGAAGGCAGGTGACAACACGCTCAATGTCCTCTGTGCCCTCCGAGCCGCCCACGCGCTCGCAAGTGGAGGTTACGCGGACGCATCGCATGCCGATGCTAGAGCCGCGGTGCTGGTGGACTACATTCAGTTTTTGACCACACCTGGCACTCACAGAGACACCTACGCCGAGTCCTTCCACCGCTCATTCTTCGCTGACTGGAACGAGAGCAGGCCAACATCCAGCCGGGAGGTAAAATCTACTTCCACGCTCTCAGATGGACCACATGGGTCACCTAGGCAACGATGCCAAAACTCCACCCATTTATGACTTCATAACACAACTGTCTATCAATTCCCTGAAGATTCTCATGTTTGCGGAGAGACGGTCAAAGCAGAAGCTTTGCTCCTCGCTACCCGACGGCCAGCTGGACGCCATCGGCTGCCTTCCCATGGTCCTGCCTTTCATTCTGCTGTCAGCCTCCGCGAGTGAAGAGGAAGCTGTGAGTACCACGTTCAATACGTACCAACACGGAAGGTGGATGAAGAAGTTGGCTGAAGAAGTTGGCACAGAGTTTATGCAAAAATGTTGCCTTAGTTCACGTACACTTTTTCACTTGTCATTTCACTTGATCCACTGAGTCCAACTGTGGCAGCAGTGTCTTTGGCACCGGGCCCTCAGTGGGCTGAGTAGGAGAGTAGAGTTTGACAGCAAAAATTGTGATGAAATATTAGCTATGGTTGGCTTTCATGCCACAGTCGGTCCGTTTTTGCAGGTTTTTTCACAGCAAACTTCCAAACATTATTTTTGCCTTAAGCAGACGAGCTCATATGAATATCAAATAGAATTAAAGCCTGCACATCACCCGACATCGTTCCCCTCAAATGAACTACCAGGATATCAAGGAATTCTTTATTTTGAAAAATTAAATATTTATGGTACATTGTGCATGCGTGGCTTTTCTCCGGGTACTCCAGACCTCACAGCTAGGAGACCTGAGTTCAATCCCACCCTCGGCCATCTCTGTGTGGAGTTTGCATGTTTGCATGTTTGCATGTTGCATGTTGCATGTTTGCATGTTGCATGTTGCATGTTTGCATGTTTGCATGTTGCATGTTTGCATGTTGCATGTTTGCATGTTGCATGTTTGCATGTTGCATGTTTGCATGTTTGCATGTTTGCATGTTTGCATGTTTGCATGTCCGGGTACTCCGGTTTCCTCCCACATTCCAAAAACATGCTAGGTTAATTGGCCACTCCAAATTGTCCATAGGTATGAATGTGAGTGTGAATGGTTGTTTGTCTATATGTGCCCTGGGATTGGCTGGCCACCAGTCCAGGGTGGAAGACAGCTGGGATAGGCTCCAGCACCCCCGACCCTGGTGAGGATAAGCGGTAGAAAATGAATGAATGAATGAATATTGTGTAGCGCAAGCAAAATATATATGCAGTATGTATACAGAATGGAATGGAAACACACACATACGTATATGCATATACATCAAATAAATTAGCTTGAAAAGGAGTGGGAAGAAGACAAACTTAGTCCCACCCCCATTCATAAATAAATGACATGGTTGCTACTATAACTTAAATATAATACTCCATATCTAGTTCTACATTTGTAGAACTAAAGCCAGTTACATGAATACAATATGCAGTATGTTGTACATTTTAATGCATGTACATTATATCATATGTGATGCATTGAATGCTGATGTTTTGGCTCCTTCAAATGATAATGTACTACAAAAAAATATACAGTATACATGTTTTCTTGTCCATAAATGCTTTTGGTATGGTGTGATACGGCTAGCTTCATCATGGGTTGATGTCACCTGGCATGGCCTCAGTGACTCAGTGCTTGTGTAACTAGGAAGATGTATGAAGATGTATGAAGATGTATGAAGATGTATGAAGATGTATGAAGATGTATGAAGATGTATGAAGCTGTATGAAGATGTATGAAGATGTATGAAGATGTATGAAGATGTATGAAGATGTATGAAGCTGTATGAAGATGTATGAAGATGTATGAAGCTGTATGAAGATGTATGAAGATGTATGAAGATGTATGAAGATGTATGAAGATGTATGAAGCTGTATGAAGATGTATGAAGCTGTATGAAGCTGTATGAAGCTGTATGAAGATGTATGAAGCTGTATGAAGATGTATGAAGATGTATGAAGATGTATGAAGATGTATGAAGATGTATGCTTGTGTAACTTAGACAGAACATGGGAGATTTAATTGATTTTTATTCACTAATCATTTTTGGTTTGATGAGATACAAAATAGAATAGAGAGTACCTTTCCGGTTTTGTTGGACTTTGTGGAATTGGTTAATGACGCTAACTGAGGTTTCGCTGTACTGGTACTTCAATTGTATGTGTTGACTACTCTGATAGAAAAGATTTTGCACAGATGCTTATCTTTCTTCTGGTGGCTAACAAGCTACCCCTCCCCAAAAATGGCTGTGCTAGAATCCAGATCAATACTGCCACAATTTTATTTTGCACGGAACAAGGGACCGTTTTATCCTGTGGTCGTTTCACAACTCTTAGCCGTAATGAGGACGTATTTATTGAGCCATCATAAGCGGTTCTATCGAGCGGTTCTATCGAGCGGATCTACTGACTCCACTCACACTGACCTCTCACCTCTGGGTTTCTAGGTTTCCGCTGCCGTTGAGTTTGTGAAGCTCTCCCACCCGCACCCCCGCGTGCCTTCTTACGTGTCCATCTACAGCAGGGCATTGCATGCAGTGCTGGGGGGCGCCAGCGTCTGCCGGCAGGCCGAACTGGCACTCGGGGAACTGGGAGTCTGGGAAACATGCCAGAAGTACAGCCTACAGGCTTCCAGGTGAACACTGAGGAACACAGCCAACGTTTGTGGCCACCATCATGATGTTATGATGAAGTCACTTCTGCTTTCATGATGTCTTCGCCGCTCTGTCAATTTGGATTTTAGTCTTTTAATCTAAACATTTGTGTGGGGAAATATTCTGTGTCCGGGCCTGCAGGCTGCCCGCGGCGTCTGTGGAACGACTGCGCGTCCATCAGATGGCCGTCAGGGACCTCGGCCTTGCCTGCTACACCAAAGGTGCCAATCAAAATCCAGTCTTGAATGGACTAAGCTTTGGGCGGGTACTTTAACGTCCACCATTTCCTTCATGCTGCGACCTACCAGGAGCCCTTTCCAGCATGTTCTACCTCGCCCACCAGTTCCACGACGACCCCACGGCGGGAATCCTGGCCAACACCAACTGTGGAGGTTGGAACGCACACAAGAGTTTGCAATGATTAATCATTGGACTTTAACTTCATGACAAGTTAGCTTTTGGGTCAATGCTAGCTTTTGCTATCATCTGCTAAGTGGAAACGATTCTTTTGCATTTTCAGGGGAGAACTGCAACCGTGGGGCAGCACTGGGCGCCCTGTTGGGGGCAGGAGGATCATACACCAATGCAACCATCCCTCGGGACTGGAAGGATAAGTTGAGGGATGGCCAGGACTATATCCCCCACATACTCAAGTATCTGCAGTACTGAGCATCAAGTGAACGATGCTACTCAGATATACGTATTTGATGGCTCCTCTCATGTCTTCTCGTTTACTCATGCAAAGGTTGACTGAAAATAAAATGTTGGATGAACGTGCATGAACTTGCTATGTCAGGAGGGAACACAAACGGTCCAAAACAAGCCTTGGCTCCAAAGTCCAGACAAAACCAACAAAGCCAATCTGGACTCGGACAGTTTACATACGGCAGTGTTGACGTGTTTCGTGTCCGTCCGTGAACTTTGTTCTGGTCAGAATAAAAATGGCCACCGCAAGCAGACGCACAACTCCTCTCTTCTTCCTCGGATTTCTCATAGCTTCAATCCCGGCATGCAAAGGTCAGTTCTTTGCCTTTTTACCGTGTTCAAATCCCCCTGATCTTCATCTTGTTCCAACCGATCAATGTTCAACATATGTTGGAAGGTTGATCCAACGTTAGAAAGACTAATTAAAGCCATCAATCTGGATGGGACCTACCTGACCTGAAGTCTGTGGTCCTACTCCCTTGCTCATGAGCAGGCTAAGCAGAACATACAAAGGAAGGCTTGGACGAGTGGAATCACAGCAGGGTTGCTAAAGGGGAAAAATATGGTTGGGCATCAAACATGGATGGAACTGGGACTAACTATCAGTTCCTAACATTTCCATGACGGACCAGCCGGCGAAGAAGAAGCGGCGGGCCGCGTACTAAAAGGTTTTTGCGGCCTGCCGCCACTTAGCAGCAGGGTGACATTTTGTTGCTGCGACAGGCATGTTTCTGGGGAGGCCTGAAGCCAGCACGTTCCTCCATCGGACCCGTCGAGCCAACTTCCTATTCGAGGAGCTGAAACAAGGAAACTTGGAGCGCGAATGTCTGGAGGAGAAATGCTCCTACGAGGAGGCCAAGGAGATCTTCGCTCTGCCGCAGCAGCTAGTCAGTACCCGAGTCCACAGGTGGTTTTGGCTAATTGTCAGCGTTGCCTCCTAACATGTCGTTGACTGGTTTGCAGGAGGTGTTCTGGAGGACGTACACAGGTAAGACTCCGGGAATGTTGCAACGCTGCTTTCAAGAAGCTTCCTGATGTGTGTGTTTGTAGCCGTGGATCACTGCCTGTCCTCTCCCTGTAAGAACGCCGGAACCTGCACTCGCCAGATCAACACCTTTGTGTGCAAATGTCCGTCTGGATTCCACGGATCCACCTGTGACAAAGGCAAGGCCTGCCGGTGCTGGGACGATTGCTAACGCCGACATGCAAATCTATTCAACGTGCCGTCTGTGATTCTACCTAGTGCGCGTCACGTCCGTGGGATGTCGCTACAGAAATGGAGGATGCGAACATTTCTGCAGAGATCTTCCGGACCGGACGCACACTTGCTTCTGCGCTACGGGATACAGCTTGGATCAGGACAACAGCACGTGTATCCCACAAGGTAGGCGCTCCGACAGGATGGCACTTTCAGATTCTCAGATCTCAGCTTCTCCGTGCCAGATACCGTCCCCTGCGGAAGACCAATCACTCACTTTGGGCCCAGGGTGGTCAACGGGCAGATCTGTCCCAAAGGACAATGTCCCTGGCAGGTGAGGATTGTGATGACATCATCAGGCGAAGCAGGCCAATGATGGTAGACATCCACTTCCTGTTAAGGCTCTCCTGACTGAGAACCACGAGTATTCGTGCGGCGCCATCGTCCTGTCAAGTCACTGGATCCTTACTGCCGCCCATTGTGTTTGGAGAAAACCAAGCAACATCTTCCATGTCATCGTGGGTACGCGTCTTCATGAAAGCCGAGTCGTAGCTCCTGTCGTGGCGCATGTAACTTGACGGTGTTTGGCTTCTTCCACATGTTCTGCGAAGGGGAACACGACCTGGAGGAAGACGAGAAGACGGAGCAAAAGCGCCGAGTGGCCAAAGTCCTGATCCACCGCGGCTACAACCATTCCAGCTACGACAGCGATCTGGCAATGCTGAAGCTTCACCGTCCCATCAAGCTGGGACTCTATGTTGTTCCCATTTGTCTCGCTGCCAAGAACAGCTCCTTCAGCCGCATGTTGGCCACCGTCCGACACAACACCGTGTCAGGGTGGGGCCGCCTGGCGCAGCATGGCTCCACCGCCAGATTCCTCCAGCGCCTGGCGCTACCGCGGGTCCCGCTGCAGGAATGCCGCCTGCACACCAAACTCAACATCACCCGGAACATGCTTTGTGCCGGCCTACAAAATGGCGGCCAAGACGCATGCAAGGGCGATAGTGGCGGCCCTCTGGTGACGCGCTACAGGAAAACCTGGTTTCTGACCGGCGTGGTGAGCTGGGGCAAGGGGTGCGCTGAGAGGAACCGGTATGGTGTCTACACCAGAGTCAGCAACTTCCTGGACTGGATACAACATACCATGTCCAGAGGGTGAAGGCCGCCCTGGAAATGGCAGATCCACGACATGATTGGTTTCACTTATGGAGGTGGTTTTTCATCAGTTAATAAAACCAAAGATGATTCTCTGGCCATTGTCATATGAACCACGTGTGGCGTAGACCCTGATGAACCATGATGGAGAACTGCACTTATTGTCAAGGTACTACTACAGTACCACATTAATACATACATAGATTTGAAAGCACCACCCTCAATTCAATTTCTATGTTACAAAGATCTATTTCATGTACAATATCGTGCTATAAATTAGGGAACTTAAATATTAAAGTGCTGATCCAGAATAAACATGTTTATTATTTGTCCATCCCATGAATCACCTTTTATTCACTTATTCAGTCCCTAACCCTAACCCTAACCCTAACCCTAACCCCAACCCTAATCCCAACCCTAACCCTAACCCCAACTCTAATGCCAACCCTAACCCTAACCCCAACTCTAATCCTAACCCTAACCCTAACCCCAACCCTAATCCCAACCCTAACCCTAACCCCAACTCTAATCCCAACCCTAACCCCAACTCTAATCCCAACCCTAACCCTAACCCTAACCCCAACTCTAATCCCAACCCTAACCCCAACCCTAATCCCAACCCTAACCCCAACTCTAATCCCAACCCTAACCCTAACCCCAACCCTAACCCTAACCCTAACCCTAACCCCAACCCTAACCCTAACCCCAACTCTAATCCCAACCCTAACCCTAACCCCAACCCTAATCCCAACCCTAACCCTAACCCCAACCCTAATCCCAACCCTAACCCTAACCCTAATCCCAACCCTAACCCTAACCCCAACTCTAATCCCAACCCTAACCCCAACCCTAATCCCAACCCTAACCCCAACCCTAACCCCAACTCTAATCCCAACCCTAACCCTAACCCCAACCCTAACCCTAACCCCAACCCTAATCCCAACCCTAACCCTAATCCCAACCCCAACCCTTTCCCTCCAGAAAGACAACCAGGAAGTAAGTGTCTTCTCCAGTAGCTCCAAAGAATCCAATCATAGTCCAGCACACCCTGCTGGTCAAAGAGTGAACAGGCTGTCTTGTAGAAGAGTATAGAATATGAATATCCCGTGGAGTTATCGATAAGAAGAGAGACCAGACTTGATGTGAGCAAAAAGGCAGATAAGCCATGAGTTAATTTAGGGACTGTTAAGGCCTTCCACCCTGACACCTAAAGAGCTGCGTTGGACAAGTTGTTGGACAGCTGGTTGGTTAGCACTGTTCCTTTGGTGGGGATGTGTGGACTTGAGTCAGTGTCGCAAAAGGTGTTCAATGTGCCAGCAGAGGGCGTGCAGGAAGTTCCCCAAGCAGCCGCATCATGAAGGCGGGCTCTTCCCATCAGGTTGACTTGGGTCTGACAGGTGGGAACATGTGACCGGTGTTGGGGGGACTGGACTTTGACTCATCAGTCTCACACAAAACAGGCAGCATTCCCATGGCGTCCACAACGTGGCTCAGCGTCTTCGTCACCCTCGTCTTCATCTGGTCGCCATCAGTGGTATCAGGTCAGTGAAGTGAACGTGCAAGCTTAGTCTGGTGATGTCATTCGGTTTTACTTCGGTTTTCAAACCTTGGCTTGTGCTTGGTCCTTGGCTCTTTGTATGCAAGTCTTCCTAGATCCAGATGAAGCCAGCCGTGTCCTGGTGCGCACCAGGAGGTTTAACTCGGGGTGGCTGGAGGAGCTGCAGAGGGGAGATCTGAAGAGGGAGTGTCTGGAGGAGAAGTGCTCGTATGAAGAAGCACGAGAGGTGTTTGAGCACCCCGAGATCACGGTTAGACGGTTTCTTTATGCCGAATAGGAGCTTCATTCTCCAAGAGTAGCGGGAATTCAGTCAACCACTCCTTTCTGTTTCCCTCAGGACGAGTTCTGGAAGACGTACAGCAGTAAGCAAGATGAACGCAACTCTTTATTTACTGAAAACGCTATGTTCTCCAGGACGGGAACATTTGTGAGATGATTGTTCCAGTCTGAATGCTCAAACTGTCATCTACAAAAGAGACCATCAGCAAACATCACAAGTGATGAATGCAATGTCATATTTTTCCAAATACGGTGGTACCTCAACTTTCATGATCTGAGCCAAAAGGGTCAGTCTCAAACCCAATCATATCAAAACTAATAATTAAATGATGAAAATAATTTTTCCCATAAGAAATAAATCCAATTCATCAATTTCAGACACCCAAATGCATAAACTATATGTATAAAAGGGATAAATGAACATTTGGAAGACTTTTGTTGGCGAGGACAGGCCACCTTTGCTACTTTGCTACAAATGATTTATTGAATTCAGTCGTGTTTTACTGTCAAAGTTAACACGTTAATGACGCGTTAACTGAAGTTTACTTCATCTGTGGTAAATAAAGAGTATTTACATTGCTAAAGTTAGCTTAAAGTTAGCCCTGGCAGATGGCTCTTGTAGCAAGACCAAAGTTATTTGTATCTGCTGTGGCCGTGTTTGACTTATCACGCATTCCATGGCCTGCAGAGACTGGAGCAGTGCAGCTATTGTTTTTATTGTCAGATACAGTACTACCTTGCATTTGTACATTTCTCATCTCTCTGCTGATGTTGGCATTGAACTGCCAGCTAAAATTGGACTTCCAGCTGCTACTGACGGGCTGTCAATGTGATGACCGTGGCTGAAGTCCAGTGTCGTGCTAGCATTAGCCATTTAGCATGGAAGGTTTTGTAATAGACATGTTACAAACATAGTCGGACTCACATAATCTTAGTCTTAGTAACGTGACAAGACTAAGTCACCAATGCATGGGAGTCTTTATTTGGATACTTTGATTGATGGAATCCAATTGAATGATAAGAGAATAAACCATACTACTTTGTGGAACATAAGACTCCTTGGAGTCAAAGATGTGTGATCCAAGATGGCCGAATAAACAAGCACTGCTGGGAATCGCCTGTCCGCATCTTGAATAGCACAAGATTCCACATGGCAAAGGGTAAACTGCAACGTGCAATATTGTACCATAACTGAGACAGTGTACACAAACCAAGGTGTGGTTTTGGCAAAAACTTTATCTGAAAACCAAATGATGAGGCATTCACTGTCTGCGGGTTCAGGGTACTAGTCTGGCCTGCATAATACTAAGCCTTCCCTTATTTTGATAACAACAAAGTCTGTCTTCATGAGATACGAAGTTGTCATGTCAATAAATGTTAGCATAACATTTCAAATTTCCCCACTGAGGGACGAATAAAGGCATATCTTAAAATGTGATATTTGTCATGTCAATAAATGTTAGCATAAATTTTTAAAATTTCCCCACTGAGGGACGAATAAAGGCATATCTTAAAATGTGATATTTGTCATGTCAATAAACGTTAGCATGAAATGCGTGTTCTCTTCCCCGCCTTTGGAAACGAATGACGTTAGCACATGAGAAGTCATCAAGGCTTTGTGTTGTTGATCAGTTCCAGACCGCTGTGACTCCAGTCCCTGCTTGAATGGTGGAAGCTGCTTGATCCAGACGACCTCGTACACCTGCCTGTGTCCGCCGCCCTTCAGCGGCCTCAACTGTGAGCTGGGTAAGGCAGCTTTTGCAAGGTCCCGAGAACATTGGCTCCAAAGACCTCATGGTGTTCTCTAGACGACCGGGCTGGGCCACAAACCTGCCTGCTGGAGAATGGAGGCTGTGAGCACTTCTGTGATGAAGACCAGTGGGGAGGAGGCCTAAACTGCTCCTGTGCAGACGGCTACCTTCTGAACGCTGATGGGTGGAGCTGCGTGGCAAAAGGTGAGTGAGCAACACGACGCAGAGAAGCTGTTTTTTTTTAAAGCTGTTTTTCATTTTCCTGTCTCAGACTCAATACCATGTGGCGTGACTCCGGTTCTTCGGGATTCAACCCAAGCCGGGCAGAACGATCCCCGTGCCAGGATCGTGGGTGGGAATGAATGTCCCAAAGGCGAATGTCCTTGGCAGGTGTGCTGCTTTAAAGGGACAGACGTGTTACAGGCGTGTTACAGGCGTGTTACAGGCGTGTTCTCTATGGACGTCTCACACACTTGATGTGTTTCTTCAAGGTGTTGCTGCTCTATAAAGGCAAAGGTTTCTGTGGAGGAATTCTCTTGAAACCCACATGGATCCTCACAGCGTCCCACTGCCTGGAGGATGCCGATGTCCAGTTTCTAAACGTGGTTGCAGGTGTGAGTCCCATGAGTCTTTGTAGCCTCTTCATATGTCTGTTAGGGTCTCAGTCATCCAAGTCGTAGTAATCTGGTTGAATCAAGACAAATGGACTCTTCTTGTTGCTTGAAAACGCTTCACCTTTCATCCAAAGGCTCCATTTTAGGTTGTAGTTCCTCTCTTTAAATGTCCCTGCTGGTGTGGTGGCTAAACGACTTTGCTCGTGGCCGTTGGAGGCCTCTGTAATTACAGCATTAACGGAATGGTGTGCGGAATGTCAGTAATGGTAATGGTAATGGTAATGGTAATGGTGATGGTGATGGTGATGGTGATGGTGATGGTGATGGTGATGGTGATGGTGATGGTGATGGTGATGGTGATGGTGATGGTGATGGTGATGGTGATGGTGATGGTGATGGTGATGGTGATGGTGATGGTAATGGTAATGGTAATGGTAATGGTAATGGTAATGGTTTAATTTCATTTGAACATACATCAGATTCCAATTGAGTGCATCCCATAATCAGTTCCCAGTTCCACATGTCCAAAAGGAGTAGGAAGAAGCAAAGCTTATTAAATCCTACCCCTCCATCTGGTACTTTTACAATCACTAACTCTTACATTTGTTCACTTCCTGCCTTTTCAATATAATTAACGTTTTTTTGGGTTTTTTTTTGTAAGTTTTTAATTTCATTTTAATTTTTTAAATATATATATATATATATATTTTATTTTATTTTTTTTCCCATACCGAAGTACGAGGTGATATGATCATACAACGGAAATGGCCTTTAAAAATATAATACAGTTAATCTCCCAGAAGGTGACATAACGTGACTAAAACGATGACGTTGTGAGGCTGCCCTAGAACGTGATGATATTCGGGGGAGGGACGTCAGCATTACGATCGTAGCCTAACATCCATTTGCCATCATGCCACCCATGTTGTCGTGATTGACATGTTGACTTGCGAGTCAGGATGGCGCTATCTCCTGCTCGCTCCGCACGTGTCCATGACTGTGACATTGCTCTCTATCTGGCAGGCGAGCACGATACCGAGGTGGCGGAGGGAACGGAGCAGGTCATGCGGGTGGCTCAAGTCATCCTGCACGAGCGCTATGAAAAAACCACGGCTGACAACGATATTGCCCTGCTGCGTCTGTCCGCCCCCGTTGTTTACACGCCGTATGCCGTAGCAATCTGCCTGCCCACCAAGTCTTTGGCTGAGCGTGAGCTCTGGGCCGTGGGCACGCACACAGTGAGCGGATGGGGCCGCAGGGCCGAGAACGGCCCCACGTCACACCTGCTGCGCCGCCTCAGCGTGCCTCGGATCCGCACCCGGCAGTGCATCGAGGAGAGCGGCGTGGCCCTCACCGACAACATGTTTTGTGCTGGATACATCCGAGGCCAGCAGGACTCGTGTAAAGGCGACAGCGGCGGACCCCTGGTGACGCGCTACAAGAAGACTACGTTCTTGCTGGGCATTGTGAGCTGGGGGAAGGGCTGTGCAAGACCTGGTCACTATGGCATCTACACGCGCGTTTCCAACTACCTCCAGTGGATCCACAACCACACAGCCGTGCCGCCGGAACTGGCCAACGCCACGCTGACGCCCTTGCACTGAAAACATCTGGCCCGCTCATCAATAACCACTCTACTCTTTCATAACCACTCTACTCTTTAATAACCACTCGACTCTCTCATAACTACTCTACTCTTTAATAACTACTCTACTCTCTCATAACTACTCTACTCTTTAATAACCACTCTACTCTTTAATAACCACCCTACTCTCTAATAACCACTCTACTCTTTAATAACCACTCTACTCTCTAATAACCACTCTAGTCTTTAATAACCACTCTACTCTTTAATAACCACTCTACTCTCTAATAACCACTCTACTCTCTAATAACCACTCTACTCTCTAATAACTACTCTACTCTTTAATAACCACTCTACTCTCTAATAACTACTCTACTCTTTAATAACTACTCTACTCTTTAATAACCACTCTACTCTTTAATAACTACTCTAGTCTTGACAGTTAATACATACATCATTCAGATTTTTCTAATGTTGGCTGCTTTGCTTTCCAATATCATCAAGAGATTTTGAAATAATCAGATGCATAATATACATAATATATAATAATCATCATAACACGACTGCTATGGTTCTTTCATTAATCAAATGCATTTGGCCATAATTTAGTCAATTAGGGTTCCAAATTTCAAGAATTCAATAGCATGCCACACTTTCATGTGGGTAATATCTTTTGCAATACTGTATATTACTAAAATACATATGGATCTTTTTGTACAGTGATACCGCCGACTTCAGCAACAACGATGTCACTTGAGTTTGGCTTTGTTTATTAAGCTGATGAAATAAAAGGGAATGTTTGTTTTGCTGAGTCCAAGGGTCATGGGGTCATGGAGCACGTGGCTGAAAGGCTCTACCCGTCCTGAAACCAGGCCTGGAACTTCATTTTGGGGATTCTGCACACTGGACATCATGTTGGTGAAAAGCTGCGTTCTTTGGATTCTGTTGTTTGGGATTTCTGCAGCTGCAGGTTCGTCTTTTTACTCTTTTAAACTAAAACTATTACAAACTTGGTTGGACCATATCCTAATAGAAACTAAATATGCAGTCTGGTAGCAGGTGATGGGTCATGTGACTACATGGTTGGACCATATCCTAATAGAAACTAAATATGCAGTCTGGTAGCAGGTGATGGGTCATGTGACTACATGGTTGGACCATATCCTAATAGAAACTAAATATGCAGTCTGGTAGCAGGTGATGGGTCATGTGACTACATGGTTGGACCATATCCTAATAGAAACTAAATATGCAGTCTGGTAGCAGGTGATGGGTCATGTGACTACATGGTTGGACCATATCCTAATAGAAACTAAATATGCAGTCTGGTAGCAGGTGATGGGTCATGTGACTACATGGTTGGACCATGTCCTAATAGAAACTAAATATGCAGTCTGGTAGCAGGGTCATGTGACTACATGGTTGGACCATATCCTAATAGAAACTAAATATGCAGTCTGGTAGCAGGTGATGGGTCATGTGACTACATGGTTGGACCATGTCCTAATAGAAACTAAATATGCAGTCTGGTAGCAGGGTCATGTGACTACATGGTTGGACCATATCCTAATAGAAACTAAATATGCAGTCTGGTAGCAGGTGATGGGTCATGTGACTACATGGTTGGACCATATCCTAATAGAAACTAAATATGCAGTCTGGTAGCAGGTGATGGGTCATGTGACTACATGGTTGGACCATATCCTAATAGAAACTAAATGTGCAGTCTGGTAGCAGGGTCATGTGACTACATGGTTGGACCATATCCTAATAGAAACTAAATATGCAGTCTGGTAGCAGGGTCATGTGACTACATGGTTGGACCATATCCTAATAGAAACTAAATATGCAGTCTGGTAGCAGGTGATGGGTCATGTGACTACATGGTTGGACCATATCCTAATAGAAACTAAATATGCAGTCTGGTAGCAGGTGATGGGTCATGTGACTACATGGTTGGACCATATCCTAATAGAAACTAAATGTGCAGTCTGGTAGCAGGTGATGGGTCATGTGACTACATGGTTGGACCATATCCTAATAGAAACTAAATGTGCAGTCTGGTAGCAGGTGATGGGTCATGTGACTACATGGTTGGACCATATCCTAATAGAAACTAAATATGCAGTCTGGTAGCAGGTGATGGGTCATGTGACTACATGGTTGGACCATATCCTAATAGAAACTAAATATGCAGTCTGGTAGCAGGGTCATGTGACTACATGGTTGGACCATATCCTAATAGAAACTAAATATGCAGTCTGGTAGCAGGTGATGGGTCATGTGACTACATGGTTGGACCATATCCTAATAGAAACTAAATGTGCAGTCTGGTAGCAGGTGATGGGTCATGTGACTACATGGTTGGACCATATCCTAATAGAAACTAAATGTGCAGTCTGGTAGCAGGGTCATGTGACTACATGGTTGGACCATATCCTAATAGAAACTAAATATGCAGTCTGGTAGCAGGTGATGGGTCATGTGACTACATGGTTGGACCATATCCTAATAGAAACTAAATGTGCAGTCTGGTAGCAGGGTCATGTGACTACATGGTTGGACCATATCCTAATAGAAACTAAATATGCAGTCTGGTAGCAGGTGATGGGTCATGTGACTACATGGTTGGACCATATCCTAATAGAAACTAAATATGCAGTCTGGTAGCAGGTGATGGGTC
Source organism: Doryrhamphus excisus (assembly GCF_037039965.1). NCBI lineage: Eukaryota > Metazoa > Chordata > Actinopteri > Syngnathiformes > Syngnathidae > Doryrhamphus > Doryrhamphus excisus. The sequence goes on along the minus strand of NC_136371.1, from coordinate 255,294 downwards.
ATGTGACTACATGGTTGGACCATATCCTAATAGAAACTAAATGTGCAGTCTGGTAGCAGGGTCATGTGACTACATGTGCTTGTCATCAGTGTTTGTGGAGAGACAGGAAGCAAATACCTTGCTGAGCAGATGGAGGCGAGCCAATAGCGGATTCCTGGAGGAGCTCAAGCAAGGGAACCTGGAAAGGGAATGCAGAGAGGAGATCTGTGATTATGAGGAGGCCAGGGAAGTGTTTGAGGACGACGGACAGACGGTCAGTCGGTAGCCTTTTAACCCTCAATCAGTTGTGCGTGTAAAGTCTACAATTTGTACTGTGCTGTGAGTGGTGTCAAAGATGTTTTGGTTTTCTTTGCTTCTGCAGAAGCAGTTCTGGCAGACCTACGACCGTAAGTCCCTGTTAGCCTCCAATGATCATCTGCATTCCATAACTTCATATTTAATTCCATTTAATTACTGTGGGTCTATTCACCACCAGGTCAGGACCCCTGTAAGGTCAACCCGTGTCAAAACAACGGCATGTGTGTCCACATGGGGACAACCTTTGAGTGTCAATGTCCCGAAGGCTATGAAGGACGCTTCTGCCAGATGGGTACTAAAGGAAGAGACGGCAGAGAGCCAATGAGAGCCTGTGTTGTTGTGATGTCACCACTTGATATGCCCCCTCTTTAGTGTTTGAAGACTCCCTCAAGTGTATTTACCACAATGGTCAGTGTGAGCACTTCTGCGATGGCTCCGGAAAGCAACGTAAATGTTCCTGCGCTGATGGCTACATTCTGGCCGAAGATGGACGCCATTGCGTTGCACAGGGTATGACTTTTTTTTTTTAAGAAGAATCCATTCATTTATACATGCCTCTCGAGATGACAAGGACACTTGCACAAATGATAGTTAAGCTAATGCCTGCTAATGACTCAAACGTAGGCCGTATTGAAAACGGCATTGCTTTTTTTCTCCAGTGGAGTTTCCATGTGGTCAGCTGGCTCCGGCCAATCAGAGCATGACAGGTCAGACAAGGCTTGTTGGAGCCAATCAGTGTCCCAAAGGAGAGTGCCCCTGGCAGGTAAATGCTCGCTAATGCCTGCAACCGTTATCATCGGCTAAGGCTGGCTAACATATCGTTCACACGACTAACTCTAACATCCACCAAAATATGACACAACTGGTTCAGTGTTTGTGTGACAAAACAATAATGTTCTTACTGGACATAAACTGGGGGGCAGTAGAGAGAGAGACAAAAAATAATTATAATAAAAGTAATTTCACCCGAGTTTGTTTCACCGAATGAACCTGGCAAGTGTGTGTAACAGCCTAAGCTAAGATACACGATGAAGCAGAGCTTATTAAAAGCCAGATTCCCAGTAGCGGTGGAGGGTATATATGAGGGTATATATGAGGGTATATATGAGGCTATATATGAGGGTATATATGAGGCTATATATGAGGGTATATATGAGGCTATATATGAGGGTATATATGAGGGTATATATGAGGGTATATATGAGGGTATATATGAGGCTATATATGAGGCTATATATGAGGCTATATATGAGGCTATATATGAGGGTATATATGAGGGTATATATGAGGCCATATATGAGGGTATATATGAGGCTATATATGAGGCTATATATGAGAGTATATATGAGGCTATATATGAGGCTATATGAGGGTATATATGAGGCCATATATGAGGGTATATATGAGGGTATATATGAGGCTATATATGAGGCTATATATGAGGGTATATATGAGGGTATATATAAGGGTATATATGAGGCTATATATGAGGCTATATATGAGGGTATATATGAGGCTATATATGAGGGTATATATGAGGGTATATGAGGGTATATATGAGGCCATATATGAGGGTATATATGAGGCTATATATGAGGCTATATATGAGGGTATATATGAGGGTATATATGAGGCTATATATGAGGGTATATATAAGGGTATATATGAGGGTATATATGAGGGTATGATGAGCAATTGGCAGCCCCTGACAGGTTCTATGACCATCCCATACACTTCACGTCCAAATGCGAGTTGAAATGTGACAAGAATACAAAAATTGCACAGCTTTGCAGGTCTGGGCTCATACTCTTAATAATAATAATAACTCTTATTAATGACATTGGTACCACGATCAGGTTCTGATTGAGTTGAACGGGGCGAGTCATTGCGGAGGTGCTCTGATCCGTCCTGACTGGGTGATTACCGCGGCTCACTGCGTCCAGGGAAGGGGCCTGGACAAGCTAACGGTGGTGGCAGGTAGGCAGATGGTAGAAGCTTCGTTTCAAAGAAACAAGTCAATGGTCGGCGACTCGTCTGTTCCATGAAGTTGCTGTTGCTACTTCCAGGCGAACAGAACCTGGATGCTGACGATGGCACGGAGCAGAGAATCACAGTTTCCAAGGCGATTGCTCACGAGGGTTATGTCCCGGCGACGGGTGACGGGGACATTGCGCTGCTGCATCTGAGTAGAGGCGTGGCCTTAAACAGCCAGGTGCTCCCAATCTGCTTGCCCAATAAGGACTTGGTGGATCGAGAGCTGCTCCCGCTGCGGTACCACAGCGTGTCCGGTTGGGGCAAGAGGACCAGCGGGGGGAATGCCGTGTCCGGCGGCCTCGCCTCCCCTGTCCTCCGCAAGATGTCTGTGCCCCTCATCCCAAACTCCCAGTGCTCACAGGTATCCCAGTTCAACTTCACCGACAATATGCTGTGTGCCGGCTACATGGAGGGGCAACAGGAGAGTTGCACCGGGGACGACGGGAGCCCACTGACCAGTGTCTTTGGTTCCACCCACTTCCTCTTGGGTGTGGTCGGATGGGGGCGGGGCTGCACTCGCTCGGGCTACTACGGTGTTTACACCAACATGGCCAAGTTTGTTGACTGGACGGAGTCCACCATGAAGAACCCCCCCACATCCGACCTGATGCTGCAGCAGAAAGTTGTTGAAGTAAGCAAGCCTTTTTAATTTGAGCTTTTATTGTTTAGCAGCACTTTGGTCGACACTGTTCGCCAGTGCTTGGTAAATAAATACAATTCTTTGATTCGATGTATGAAAATAAAGAAACGTCAACAACAAACACATAAGTTGTGTGTCATTTATGCAATCAAGTCTGAAGTCACGTTGTGTCAAAACTAGCAGTGTAACAGTACGCCATAATGAAGTGCAGGTACTACTTTGGTTTGGCTCATTTTGGTACAGTAAGGGAACTAAATATAAAAGGTCAAACTGCACCAAAAGCTTTCATGACTTTTAAAATATGGACATTAGCATGCATAACTATATTTTTGGGATGTAGTATCACAATATGACGATATAATTACCTTGAGTCAGAGTCTTGTATAAAGAGCTGCAAACATCAACCCATATCATATTAAATATACGTGTACTCAAGCGCTGTGTACTATGTTCAAAGCAAGCAAGTCCAAGCAGTCCAGTTGTTGAGGGCAGTTGCTCTCCCATCATCTGATGGACTGTCAGTAGCTACCCAGACACATGGAGATGGAGACATAAGATACACATCCTACGCAGTGGACTGTGTGGCTAATACTGTATATGGTTGAGTCGCTCAGCTATACTACATGTATACTACACATTCAAACTGAAGCACTTCCAGATTGCAGTTCTGCGTTTAGAAGAATTGTTGGTAAAGACCACAAGAGACCACACCTCGGCTGGAGGAGAGGAGGACAGGACCAGGGAGATATGGGATGGGCTCTTCCTATTCTTGGTAGCTTCCTTGGCCTCTTATGGATGGCTGCCCCCCTGCTGCGGCCAATCACAGGAAGCCAAGGTCCTCCAACATACACACACACGTGCCTCCATTTGGGCCATCAGCCACCACTATACACAACAACAAACATAAACCTGGGACCTCTAGCACCATGCTAGCAGCAGAAGTGACGCGACAATACAGTACACCACGGCCCGCAGTAGCAGGGAAAACACTGGAAGGATTTATAGCGGTATACCAGTACATAAAAGTTATCGCCCAACCAGGTACCAGAACGCACCAACCACCCCTGCCAAGCATAACAGGTTCACAGATTCAATGTTTGAAGCCAAGCGTAGGCATGTCAGTCACGACCGCTTCAGTCCAAAAGGGGCCGTTTTCCAGAGAAGTCTCCAATCCTAACATGTGGTTGTTGTATGCGTGTGAAACGTCCCATTGAACAGTCCCCTCCCTCGCCCTCCTCACGTCAACACCCCTTCCACCCCCACAGGGTCATCGGCCTCCCTTCCTCAGCCTTGCCTTGTGTTTTCCCACATACCGCTGAGAGCTTCGCCTTGTCCACTGACCACGGGGCGCCATGTTGCCGTTTCACGGGCTGTTGCTCACGGTGCTGCTGATGCGGACGGCCACCGCTCACGGTATGGCGTGTTCATGGTCACCTTTTGTGTGTTTAGTATGTTGGGTGTGACGATGTGTGCCGATTGGGCATTCTTCCACCTGATTGGATGAGCGCAGCATCATTTCCAGCACATGTGGAGATACGGTGATCCTGACACGGGGAAAAAGCTGCGCCTTTTCAATGTCCTTCTCTCCAGTGTTCCTGGGTGCCGAGGAGGCCCGGCAGGTGTTGATGCGGCAAAGACGAGCCAACAGCTTCCTTGAGGAGGTCAAGCAAGGCAACATGGAACGCGAGTGTATGGAAGAGCGCTGCAGCTGGGAGGAGGCGCGCGAGATTTTCGAAGATGAAGATAAAACAGTATATAATACCTTCACCTGCACGCCGAAACACACGACTATTGCGCTTCCTAGCTTAGCATGAGCTAGCTAGTTGGTGGCTGATTGAAATACTCCCATAGAGCTTGTTGAGAGGTGAACTTGCGTACTTCAAGTACTTTACAGTGGTTCCTCATACATTTGCTTTGGCCTTGCAAATTTGCAGATATTTTGTCCAAATTATATTTTATTTATATTTAGTTATTTGTTTTTCTGCTCAGAAAAAAAATGTCCCACTAGGTCGGTACTGAGTTAAGAGCTGTTAAAAAGCCAGCCATTTTTACGTGTTTACGTCTTTATGCTTCACTGATGTTTTTCCGTCAAGTGTTGAGATGTCACACTTTGTTCAGCGGTCCTTGAACGCATCGTTGTCGGCTCTGTGACACACAAAAGTCTGCTTGTCTGGCCTCAAAGCTTGCAGCAAGGTGAATTATCAAGCTGTCCATGGATGATTGGGGAAGCTTAAGCGCTGCTTCTTCCGCCAGTTTTAGTCAGTTGGTGCGGCTAAGGGTGACTTTTGGAGCAGGGCGATGTTTGTTACTAAATGACTCACGACATACAGTACGTTGGTCTCGGACTCTTCACCTCGTTTTGACCTTTGCTTCATTTAAAGGGCTTGTGCTTTGCATGCTCTAGTTTTCGTGAAATGGGTTACATTTAGGTTTTAGCTACGGTTCTTCTTATTTTTCTTTATTGATATGAAACAACTGCCGTAAGAACACAGACACAACCCAGCAGATCCTACAAGTTCTTCCCTGCACCAGTTATATGTCACATTTGACTGATTTTTGCTACCTTTCTTCCAGGCTAAATTCTGGGCCACATATGTTGGTAAGACTTGCTGTCAAGTTGATTTGCTCTCTTTTGGTTAAATGTCAGCCGTACATTTTGTGGTTGTCCTGCAGATGGCGATGCGTGTGCATCCACGCCCTGCGCCAACGGAGGACGGTGCAAAGATGGGATTGGCAGTTATGAATGCTTCTGTGCTGAAGGCTTCCAGGGTTCCAATTGTGAAATTGGTATAGAAGTACCGACCCTGCGGATGTCCATCTTGGACGACTTTGTTACGATTGATCAGCAATCTAAAAAATAACAATCATCACGCCAAAGCACTAAGCCCGTTCATCCCAGGGCCTAACCGATATGGATGTTGTCCTGTTTGCCAACAGCTGCTCTTCAGCTCTGTGAGAACAATAACGGCGGCTGCGACCATTTCTGCAAGGTCGTGCGAGGACAAACTGAATGCTGGTGTGCTGATGGATATTTTCCCAGTGATAAATCTTGTTATTCTAATGGTGAGGAGTCTACTTTGTGGGCGCCGCTTTCTGAGGTTCTCTACTTCCTTCTCACTCCACAACGTTCTTGTAGAGCCCTTCAAATGTGGCGTCACCATCCAAGGAAAGACCCGGACAATTTTGAGAGATCGGCACCGCAACACCACAGAAGGAGCGTTGTACCCAGCCGACGTTGAAGGCAACATCACCTCCACTGCCTTCTCATCTCCTGGCAACCTCAGCAGCGATGCAATCCTGAATGAGGAGGAGGAGGAAGAAGTTTTTGCTGAATCGGCGGCAATGACCCGCATCGTTAACGGCAAGGACTGTCCGGCGGACGAATGTCCATGGCAGGTAGAGAAAAGTGATACAGATAATGTTGCTCTGTCCCAATTCAGGGTTTGCATTCTTTGTGGGGAGCTGATGTCATTGCAGTATTTCAAAATAGCCTGCAATAAGTGAAATCCACAAAGTAGCCAACTTTTTCAATTATTCCACAATATATGTTTTAAGGCTTTTAAGGCCCTTTACCATACACTTTTCTCAGGAAGTCATTAGCATGTTCTCACATTTCTCTCGTCAAGTTGAAACCGTCGTTTGAATTTTGACTCACTCAATCCCAGCTATTTTTCAAAAGACATCCCTCCCAGTACTGGCCGTTAGTGACCATTTTGGCACACGGAATACTGTGTTCTAGGGCAATACTAACATGGTACATTCCAAAAGAAAGATTTCCCTCTCATCTCTCATCAAGGTCTGACACATGGATTACCAAGTGTTCCCATGATGCATTTTGGTTGAGAAAACCATTTCATTGGAGCCCAGAGGGAAGCTGACGTCATTGCATCACCCGAATAAATGCGTTGCTCAGACACAATGCCTTATGGGAATATTTTTAAATGTTTTTTTTTATTTATTTTAAACTCATTTTGTGGCACATTTGTAAGCACACCTTTCAAGTGTTAAGTTGCTGCATGGTGAATTTAGTACTGTTCGTAAAGTGTTCCTTGAGAGATGACACATTTGAGTCAGACTGTTAACTTGTACTGGGATGTATACTGACCTTCAGTGACCTCAAATGGGTTGACAAGCTTGTTGTGAGTGCATTGATAGCTCGGGGTTGGCTCCTGCCAAAGTATTTCAACATTAGTAGCAGTTCTGAAGTAAAGGAGAAGGGGGAGGGTTCTGGAGTTGACAGTATGACAGTCACTTTTGTTGCAAATGTTTATCCAAAATCTGTAGAACGCCAAGCTACTAGGAGGGTTTGGGGGCCGTGTTGCGGCACGGGGGGGTGAGCCACATGTAGGTGATCTTGGACAGCATCCACTGCAAATAACGGGGCGCGACTGGACCGGTTGAAAGGGTCAAAGTCTGTGCTTATCTCAACACAGGCTCTCCTCCTTGATGACGACGGCAAAGGGTTTTGTGGCGGCACCATCCTCAACCAGTACATCATCTTGACTGCGGCGCACTGCATCACCAAGCACAGCTATGTTGCTGTGAGGCTGGGTGGGTCTGACTAGCCAATCAGAGACTGACGTTTTTATTGAGCAATGCCAACCTAACCTGGCGGCTTCTGTCCATCCAGGTGAGTTTAACACCGAGGAAAACGAAGGGCATGAAGTCACTCACAATGTGGAGGCCATCTTCAAGCACAATAACTACCGTCCAGATACTTTTCACAATGACATTGCGCTCCTCAAACTGGCCACGCCCATCAAGTTCACCAGGTACATGTTGCCAGCATGCCTACCTGAGTCGGACTTTGCTGAGAAGGTAAGCGTCACTGTCAGGTCCAGTACGTGTGTGTGTACTACAGTATACACGGCCAACCTGTCCAACCTGTCTCTACAGGTGCTGATGAAGCAGCCGCATGGCATGGTCAGCGGCTTTGGCCGCATTGGCGAAGATGAAGACCCATCCACCATCATGCAGCGCCTTTCCGTACCCTACGTGGCCCGCCACATTTGTCAAGAATCCACAGATTTTCACATCTCGACACGCATGTTCTGCGCAGGCTATGACACAGAAGCAAAGGATGCGTGCAGAGGAGACAGCGGGGGCCCGCATGTCACCAAATACAAATCAACCACTTTCATCACGGGGATCGTGAGCTGGGGCGAAGGCTGTGCACGAAAAGGCAAATATGGCATTTACACGCAAGTATCCAAATTTGTGGGCTGGATTCGTGAGGGCATGCAGAGGTTGCTTCAGAAGGAAATCAGCGAGGGCACGGTGGATGGGGCTTTATTTGCCAGACGGCCACACTTATGAAAAAAAAACATTGTCTGTTCCTTGATGTACTTCCCGAGGCCAATCAATAAAACCTATGCAATGTGCGAATCCATCCTACACCGGCAGTTATAATCATATCAAATTCATTGCTAATCAGATATGGTGTTCCTTATTGTTCTTATTGTCACCTCGAAGCATGTATTCATCTACAGTACATTGGATTGGTGTTGCCAAAATGGATCATAGTGGTCTGTAAGTGTGGACATTTCATTTATATGTAGATATGTATACGTATATAGATATACAGTATATCATACAAGAAAAAGTGAATAATGTACTGTATAATGTGTATAATTAATAGTTATTAATGAAAGAATAATAAATAATAATTGTATTTAAAATGATTTGAACAAATTAATAAACTATGTATTTCATAAATAAATATCAATAAAAATATTTAAAAATAAATACATGAAATTCAAAGGAAGAAAATGGAGTCATCCCTCATCATTTAGCGGTTCCAATAAATAAATGGTTGAATATGGCCTATTGCGTTTAAAATAATGCATATCAAATCATATTTGGCATATTTTTTTGCCCAAATGAAACATTTTCAAGCATAATGATGGCTAAATGAAGTAAAACACAAATATAAGGCATTCCGAAGACGAAGATAATAAAATCCCTAATAAAAACATGGCCTGCTATTGTGGTCGTAACCCATGCCAAGCTAAAACTCAACTCTGAACCCGTCACTTCCTGTCTGCCCGCCACGCCCTTAAAGAACACTCAGTCTTTAATGGCTTATTTGCCCCCATTATTTGCCCCCCATTATGTGGACTATGTTGGGTAATAGGAGCGTCAAGGTGACTGGGTAACGTCTAGCTGTCGGCCATTAATCATGGATTTCAAAGGTTGTAAACAAGATTCCTATGCTCTGGTTTTAGTTCAGGAGAGCATCAGGAGACGTCCCTCAGCAAATGATATAAACAAACAGGCCTACTGCTTGTTTTAGGAGGTCAGAGTCCAAGAAAACACGGTTCAGTGCAAAATGAACTTGGTGTCAACATCTGACCACACGTGGACATACATGGAGACCACACACTCAGTAGGAAACCAGGTGACCTGTCCAGGAACTTGTCACACCGTCCTTCACGACCAGGATGTGACGAGACTCATCCACCCCCGATGTGTGTGTGTGTGTGTGTGTGTGTGTGTGTGTGCACTCAGCGTCATGGCCGTGTGTGTTGTGTTACCTGGAACGTCTCTGCTGTGGCTCACCTTGCTGGCATGCAGTCTTCAGGCGCTTGGCCAAGGCGACCGTAAGATGTGTTACCTTCTTGGATCTTGGCAGTTAGTGCTTGTTGCTTATCTGGATAACACAAGAAAGAGATACGGTAGCTTTCTAATTCTCGGAGTTAACGTAGAAATGGGAACGCGAATACACTGCTCATCCAAATTTGAAGACAAGTTTATAAAAATGCAAGAATGTACTTATTTATTTTGCAATGTTAGATCTTACGGAGGTTCTAATGGGAGCTTCAAAATGAAAAACAGAAGAAATAAGAGTGAGGCCATATTTGTAAAAATTGCAAACAGCCATTAAAGGGGAGCCGTTCTTCAGGTGACCAAACATTCGAGACCAAAATTCTCAGTAATTCTCAGTAGCGCCGTCATTCATCACCTCAAACATTGGTTATGGCTTGCTTGGTGTCAGTGTCTTCTGGAGGCTGGGGGGTGAAGATGGATCCATGGAGGTCATCCACTGTCTGGAACCGATGCCCGTTTTGGTACACTTCCCTTGCCATCCATCTTGAAATGTTCTCAATTCAATTCAAACCAGATTGGTCCAAAGTGGTCTTACTCCTCATGAAGAAGTCCTTCACCAGGTGGGCGTTGGGTAGTTCTCCTGTTCTCCTGTTGAAATAGCCAGCCATTACCGCACTGGCGAAGCAACAAGGGCCTTCGGTCAGGAGGGATGCCCCCTGCAACATATCTGCATAGCCAGCTTCCGTTTGACGCCCCTGCACAACCTGCCCTTTGTTTCTCATAATATAAAACTTTGTTGTTTGGTGCTCTCCAGCAACGGGTCATTGTGGCGTTGAAGGAGATGAGGCCGTCAAGACCATTTTTTTTCTTAAAACCCTTCTCTTGCAGATACTGTCTGGTGGTTATTGCACTCGGCACCAGTACCAACCTTCATCAGATCCCCCAGTTCAGGGCTGGTGACATTTTATGCATCCATATCTCAGTAGCAATGGCCCGCTGCAAGAGCCATGCTTGTGCAGCTCAACCATCGACCGCAGTCAAAGAGAGAAAGCTTTTTTGCCTTTGCCTGACATTTCTGTCAAGATTTTGGCTTTTAAAGGTTGTGGTCTCCAACTTTTGCTCAGCTGATGAACAGCCTATTTTACTTGAAGGTGTCTGCGCCAAAAATTACTTACTATTTTTTTTTACCATTTTTTATGCCTTGCTCAAATTTCTTCTTTTTGCATTTTAAAGCTCTAGATTCAACCTTCTGGTCTTAAAATTGGATATTTGTGGTCACTGCAAATGAATACCTGAAAAAGTATTATTTCAGGTTCTAACCACAAACGCATGTTGTAGATAACCACAATGAACACCAGGTGAACAGACATCATTCATCTTTGCAATGAATAGTGTAGTTGTATAAATCTGAAGGAAACGTGTTTTCAAACATCACGTCTGACATCCAAACATTCATCATGCCCCAAAATGTGAAATTGCACGAAATGTTTCAGTGTTTGTACGCGCACCAGCATCACAGAGCATCTTCCTGCGGTCCAAACGAGCCAACCTGTTCTTCGTGGAGGAGATACTGCAAGGGAATCTGGAGCGGGAGTGTTATGAGGAGCTCTGCACTTACGAAGAGGCCATGGAGTACTTCGAGGACAACGCCAAGACGGTCAGACCCACCGCTGTCACGCCACTTTTTTGTGTGTGGCTCTACGTTTCATGATGTTTGTGTCTCCTGACAGCTTGCCTTCTGGACCGTTTATGCCGGTAAGTTCACCGCAATGAAACCTCTTTCCTGTCTTGTCCTCAGTGGCACCGTCTCTACCAAACAACATGGCTGGTCTCGCCACAGTTTGGTATACCTTTCCTTTCATTTTAGCATCACGCCTGACACTTTTCTCCATCCTGCCTGCACACGCTCCTTCACCTCCTTCTCACAATCTCCATTCTTCTGGACTTCGTATTCTCCACCTTATGTATCTCTTCTCCCTGTAACCTCACTCTTCCACTCATTCAATCATTTTCTACCGCTTATCCTCACGAGGGTCGCGGGGGTGCTGGAGCCTATCCCAGCTGTCTTCCACCCTGGACTGGTGGCCAGCCAATCCCGGGGCACATATAGACAAACAACCATTCACACTCACATTCATACCTATGGACAATTTGGAGTGGCCAATTAACCTAGCATGTTTTTGGAATGTGGGAGGAAACCGGAGTATGCACGGGGAGAACATGCAAACTCCACACAGAGATGGCCGAGGGTGGAATTGAACTCGGGTCTCCTCGCTGTGAGGTCTGCGTGCTAACCACTAGACCGCCGTGCAGCCCTCTATTGTGTTCTCTCCCTGTCAAATGTTGAAGCTGAAATGTGAAAACACAGGATGTGGCAAATACGGAAATCAAGATGGTGCCCCCAGGCTGCCCTTGGGTGACCCCTACATTCAATGAAATGTGTGACTATGAGCCTCCAAAGTCAGAAAAAAGTATTTGTTGTGTCTGACAGACGGGAATCAGTGCCGTCCCAACCCCTGCCTTCACGGTGGGAACTGCACCGACAAGGTGGGTGGATTCCACTGCTCCTGCACGGCCCCCCACCACGGATCAGCATGTGAACTGGGAGCAGAAGCGGGGACCAACAGCCAGGAAGATGAAGCAGAGGCGCTAAAAGCTCCACGGGGGCCAGGTGACCCTCAGGGACCGACCCAGAAAGAGCCAAGATCGGCCGCCCTGCTTCAACATATGGCGTGTTTCAGGAATGGCGCCCTGCCCCACCAGTGGCCCAAGCGTCTGTCACCAGCTGTGCACCGTGTCCACTCACAAATTCTCCTGCTCCTGCGTGGCAGGCTTCAAACTGCAGAGCGACGGGCGGAGCTGCCTGCCTGAAGGTCCAAACAACACACGTATGAGGAGGAACACCTCAAGGACACAACACTGATGCTCTGGTATTTCCTCAGTGGAGTTTCCCTGCGGACGACTTCCCGGCGTCCCGACCACACGACCAGTGTGTCACCATGGAAACTGTCCTTGGCAGGTGACGACAAGCCCGTATGGTTTGAGGCACGACGTCTACGTCGTCTCTGAATGTGCGTTTGCTTTGTCTGCAGGCTTTGGTGCTGGACAGCAGGGGGGCGGAGCTGTGTGCCGGCGTGGTGTTGGGTCAGCGGTCCATTCTGATCGCTGCCAGCTGCCTCCTACAGGAAGCTGACCCCCACCCCTCCAATTTCTTAGTTGTCACCGGTATCAAACTTTACAGACTCGGTCCAAGATCCGTCACAATGAATGACTTCGTATTTCCTCGTCTCCTAGGTAGCAAGGGCACACCGATGTCCGTCAAAGCTTTCTACATCCACAAACGCTATGTTCCAAATCGCCGTCAGAACGACCTTGCCTTCCTCGAGCTGGCCCACCCCCTGCCCTGGGGCACCACCCTCATCCACCTGTGTTTGCCCACCAAGGATTTCAGCGAAAACATCCTCATGTATCCCGGGCGGGCTGGGGTTGCAGCCAGCATGAACCAGAACTTGGACCAGAAACTAGTCTACACAAGTTTGGAGGAGTGTCGCCGCCATCTTAATGTCTCGCTTCCACTCGACAATAAAATGTTCTGCATGAAGAGCGGACCAAGTGGACCACTATCGAAGCACAATCAAACCCAGATGGAGAGTCCACACAAAGCCCACACTGAAGGTCCAACATTAAAGTCCACAGCTTGGCAATGTGGCGGTCTGGCGGCCGGCATGCCGGCGGCCACAGTGGAGCACGGGACTGCGTTTCTAACAGGACTGCACATTTTGCCACCAAAAGGCTGCCCTCAGAAGGGGCTGGTGTTCACCAAAGTGTCCCGATACCTAGCTTGGATCAGACTGCATCTGGAGGCCGCTGAGAAGCACGTGACCACGCAAGCACCCCCAAATCAAAAAAGACTGACTCAACCAACTTTTGAGTGACGTGTCCAGTTTAGGACGTCACATATTCTCCACCGAAGATCACCAAGTAAAGATGCTCTCCTCTGCAACAACACTGCACAAAGCAGCCAGTCGAGTTGAAACAGAGTGAGACATCCTTTCGATGGGCAATATCAAACGTCAGGAGAATCAGCAATAAGGGATTTGATCCAATCTTATTCCAATGAAAATGAAATCAGCTCTTATAAATGTTATCCCTTAATATCTCATGGCGATAAGCATCACCAACATTTCAAGTGACTTTTTTTCCTATTAAAAGTCATTTCAAACCCATTCAACAATTCTAATGCTTGAATATGACACAGGTAAAGACGCGGTATGCTAACGTTATGCTAAATATGAGGGGCTTATAATGTACCATTTAAACGCTTTTACTGTAATTGATAAGGTGAAGCAACATTTAATGTAGTTTACCGCTTTCATACTCACATATTTGTGATGAAAAACATCACTGGTAGACTCGGCTTAATCCTGAAAAGATAGCACGGCTAGCTAGCGTCTTTGTACTTGCTGTCCTGTGGCCATACGTTTGTACTTGGAACTATGGAAAAGGTTGACACCTATGGTTTGGATAAAAACCGAGAACCTTCCTCTCACCCATCTCTGCCTTATCTTCCTCCACATCGGGCCAACAGCTGTCAAACTTCACAAGCACAGTAACATAGATATAAAATAAATACCACAAATCTCCATGGTTGGTGTTTGGGTGTAATACCGCAAGGTCCACTAGGGGGTGCTGGCAACGATGGTGGTACATAGTAGGTGATAAAACGACACAGGAAGAATAAATCCTGATGGTGAACATCAACTCATCGTGGATTATCTTCCTTATTCTGTACCACAGGTTAGTATAAAGTAGAACTAATTTATACAAATAGCTGTAAAGAGTGGAGAAAGTTGTTAAAGTAAACAGCTGACTGGAAAGTGGTGTGTTCTAAAATGTTTTGTAGAGCATTTGAACATATGTGAAATGGCTAAAAATGTGAAATATGTTACTGATATTATTGTCCTAAAGATATGTGAATCTTAATAACTGAATAACTGTTTAATCAGCATTCAAACGTTTATCTGTTAATGCTGGAAAGAAATTGAGGCATAAAGACAAATACTGCAATATTATACAATGTAAGCTATAGGAAAAAGTGCCACATTTAGTTTACATTTTGTTTCAACCAAGTAATCATTCTAAACAGACCCCCCCAATAAAAAACATGACCAAACAGCCGGGACAAACACTTCATGAGGTAGATCATTGACTTGCTTCAGTATATTTCCAAAATGTTCAAAATAGCAGTCAATGCCACAATGGTGTGTTGCTGCTGGATGTTCATAGTATGAGTGATACTGTGATTTTCTTTTCAAAAGAGTAAGGTTTAAAACTACAGTGGACGAAGTAAGCGCAGAGAACAAGAGACAGATGGATGCCCACCTCGAGTTTTTTTTTTGTGTGTGTTCATTTTACTGATGACTGCTATGAAAGAACACCCTAACAAGGAACATTTGGCTTGGAAGTACGATATAAAGACAGTTGTGGAAAAAACAAATGTATCATCCTAGCTAGGACAGAGAATGCCTGAAATAAAGACAGAAGTTGGCCATTTTTTGCCGGTCTGCAAGTGTCTGGCCAAGAGTAGCCTCTATAGTTCATGTGTCGATAGCATGTAAATGAACTACATTGTTTGTCGCGCACATGCTAGTTAACCTCCTGACTGAGAGGTCAACGTTTATTGAGAAGGAAACATTTACAGACGATCCCTGTTGCCGGCTTCTAATAGTCAGACGGCACAGAAGAAGACTGGTTTGGATAAAAGCTGGGTTGTAGCCGTTTATCTGTGTTGGCTATTGAGCTCAACAGTTTGAATGTGAGTGTTTCGAACTTTACCACAGGATATGAAATAAATCACACTACAAGGGCTCCTTTATGCTCATTACTAAGCAGATTTGAAATAGTAACTGAAGGATAACAACTCCAGCGTTAAAACCTAAGTACTAAATCAGTATATCCTCAATTCCTAATGCATACAATGAACAAAAGCCAAAAATGCAAATACTTTTTAATTTCCTGTTTTACAGTATGGTGTACAAAATAAAGAAAAAGTATAAAAGAGCTTGCCGAGCGTGTGGGAGCGTCACAGTCAGGGTGCTGCTAGGAGACTGAAGACAGCGAAGGGAAGGGATTCTGTTTGCTGACCACAAGCTTCTGGTGCTGATGGGAAATGTAACCTTTGATGTGACCCTGCAAGCAGCAGACACTGAGTCAGTATTACCGTATTGCATATATGTGGGGGGCATGCAGAAAATAATTGACAACCACTGGTCGAGAGGGGAGGGAAGTTGAGTGGTTAGCACGCAGGCCACACAGCTAGGAGACCCGAGTTCAATTCCACCCTCGGGTAGCTACTCCTTCTACTATGACTACGTAGCCCTACAAGAATTCGATGAAAGGTAATCCAAAATGGGGCCCTGATTATGCATAATCAGGTATTTTCTGTGATTGTGTTTCAAGTGTGCATGCAAGCAGGACTTTCAGAAAACAATGAAGCAGAGTCAAACTGGAAATAAGAAATATGGTTCCTAAAATAAGATGCACGGGACGTAGCTGTTTTAAATTTTCCAAAAAACAGGTCTTGCTAATGAGTAGCTGTCTGCTAGGTTACTTCTTCTTTGTTCCTGTGTGTGTGTGTGTGTGTGTGTGTGTGTGTGTGTTCACCATGTAGATTAGGTTAGCCAGGATACACTGCACCTCATCGATGTCAACATCCTCCACCTTCATCATCTGCAGGGCCACCAGGAAGGTGTGCAGAGGCAGCTGGTGGGTCCTGAGGAGCAGATATCTGCACACCAATGACAGGAGGTCAAAAGAGCGCTCACGTCACTCTAAAAAAAAAAAACAAAAACAAAAAAACTGCGAGTGTGAAAGCTCACACTTTCTTGAAGAGGTTCCTGTACGTGATGATCTTGAGCTTCTCCAGGATGAGGAAGATACCACAGCGGATGAAGAAGGTCTCGTGTTTGGACAGAGCCTCATTCAGCAGCAGCAGGTTCCCGTCACTGCCACATACACATATGCATACACACACACAGCCACATACACACACACACACACAGCCACATACACAGCGGTGTTGGACTACCGTCACGTAATGGGCAAAGAGATATGCAGTAGTCCCCCGTTTATTGTGGTTAGTTGGTTCCAGACCTTCCTGGTTGCTGTGCAGCATGTATTTAGCATTTAGGAAAGATGCATGCAATTATGAATTATTACTTATGAAATGGTTCTGCCACCTTGTGGCCGTTTTTAGGGTTGTTTTTGTTCTGCTTTTCTGACCTATAACTGTAGTTAGAATGTTGTATTCTGGTGTTAAACCATTAAACGCAGGCTAACTGTGACGTCAGTCAGTGAGCCTTGCCGGCTCCAGCCGCCGGTGACTCCCCTATGTGGGCACGCCCGGGTACAAGCTGAATGGGATCAATCACAGCAGAGTGGATGTGCCCGGAGGCGGGCTGTGGGTGGAATAATTACATTCAAGGAAATACAGCCGGAATAGGTGCAGGATCTGGAAGATCACCTCAATACAAAGGGGCCGAAAATGAGCACAACTGGTCCCCTTTGAAACTGCACCAAACAGGATCTCTTCTGTTGTGCGAATGCATCATCACCTCCATTTGCCTCTCACACAAAAAGTGTATCAATACGTTGGGATTGGGCATTGATAAATACGTCTTTGGGAGTGGATGACGTCATGTAAAAGCCTCAGCCTGTCTGAAACAAACAAACCACACCTTAGCAGACGGGCCAACATGGCGGTGCTGGTCTTACCTGACAGCTTTGGTGACGTCTGCAAACTGCAAAAGGTCGTACTTTTCCAGTAGCTTCAGTGTCGGCATGTGGCCCTGAAATGGCAGCAAACGTGTTACTGGAGGTTCTGACGGGTCCGAGTGGCTTCAAACCGGATGAAGAGGCGAATGGTCTGACCAGCAGCATCTTCACAGGCAGCAGGTAGATGAGAATCATTCTCTTGTTCTTCTGACTGCTGCGATGGCAGTGTCGGAAGGAAAAGGACAGAAACTCCTCAGCTGTGGGACAAAGACACGGTCCTTCTTCATGCAAGCCATGTTCTAACAGGAGGCTTTTGGGGGGGGTGACAAGCTACCTGGTTTGAAGTCGCTGTCAAACATGGCCTTGCGGCCGACGTAGTATTTGTACGTGACCTTCTGAGCAGGGCTGTAGTCATTCTTCAGGTTGGAGCTGTCGATGGCTCTGATGAGTGGCTTACACAGATGCAGCTTATTGATCTAATTTAAAGACACACACATTAGCATACATGCAAACACACACACAATACAAAAAAGATTTCTTCAGACTAAAATTGACGATGATTATGTTTGCATTCGCTTGAGACCTTGAAGTAGATCTTGAAGAGCTGGTTGCTCAAAAACATCATCCCCCATTTCTTGGAATCTTCAATCCCAGCTCGACTGCAAAGTGAAAATGGGAGACAGCGATGAGATTGTTGAGTCAAGACAGCCATTTGGGCCGCAATATTACCGCACTGTATTACTGTATTACTGTATTACTGTACGTCCACCGGGAACTCTGCTTTGAACTGAATAAATGGGAGGTCCTCCATAGCATTTCATTTGACCAACAAGCATCACACAAATAATGAAAAATTGAGGGGGGGGGGGGTCCTAATACGGAAAAACCTTTGTAAACAAAACATATTTTAAGTAAAAATAACATTTTAGAAGCATAAAGTGCAAATATTAAAGTTGTGATATTATTAGAGTCATACAATACAAGGAATATAGTTTACGTTATAATGTTAAAAGACTGAATTCAAAATATTTTGGTAATTAAGTCATAATTACAAAAAGAAATTTTAAAAAGACAGTTGAAATTGCTGGAAAATAATAAAAAAAAGAACAGAAATGCAAAAAAACCAGCCATAATTTTACAAGAATAAAGTAAAAATATTAAAGGAAACCTATTATGCTCATTTTTCGGCCCTTTGTGTAGACTTGTGTACTCCTGTAGTGCAGCTACACACAATAACCAGCACAGAAAACTTTGGAGATCTTCCAGAATCTGCACCTATTCCAGCTTTATTTCCCCGGATTTGCTTCCCACCAAAACGGTTTCTCCTCTTGTTTCACTGTTAGAGTAATAATTCCAGTTATGAGGGTGAATAGAGTGATAGAGTACTGACTTGTCACTGGCACAAACACGAAAGCAGCTCATCAGTTGCTCGGCTGCTTTCTCCAGCATTTCACTCGGCTGACCTTTACCCTTCTGCTGCAACTGCTGCTCCGCCTGAAACCACACGGACCACCGCTTTATATCACCGGCAGTCAAATGGCTGCTTTGATTCAGGTGGTCTTACGCTGTTAGCAAATATCCTGAGATCCAGAGCGACGGCAAACATCACAGGTAGCGCCCTGAAAAAAAAACACACACCACAGATGTTCCTTTGTGCTTCAGGTGTTTGCGGCAAGCGAAGGCAACGCTCACCAGTTCTCCTCTTTGTGTGACTGAAACGCTCTCAGAAAGGATGTGAAAAGTCAAGGAGTGACAAGGCGTGTGGAATCTGGGAAGTAATGCCGTCATTTGGGATGATCCGATGGATCGGGCATGATCGGTATAGTTTGGTGATTGGCTTATGCCAATGAATGCCTTCACCTGTGGCTAGCACCATTGCCGTTTAGGGTCTTTCCAAAACAAAAACAAACATGTCGGTTGTGTGGAACTGCCAATGCATGTCAAAATCCTCAAAAATGGCCGCTACTACTGAGAGGGACGGCTTTTGAGAAATGGCTGTGATTTTGTTTATGTTAATCAATTACTAATTGTATGAGTGAATATCTATTTTTTGGGGCCACTGTGGCAATCAAGGGACTTTGGGATTGTCCCGATTTCCCCCTTTATACGACACCACTGACCAATAGCACTCATCATAAATCAATTGGGATGATCGGTATCGGAATCGGCTGCGTAAATCCCCAGTCATCACAAAGGATATTGGACCACGATGGTCTGGAACTTGTAGGCTTCTACAAAGTCGTGATTGGCGACTGCATATGTACACCTGGCACACAAGGAAAGACTGTTAAAAAGGCAAGGCACCGATATCACCAACACCCAAAGCGCCAATCAAAACCATCACCTGAGATGAGCCGCCACCATCTCGTCATAAGGCGGCTCAAGAACCTGCTGGCATTTGTCCTCTGGATTGGCAAGCTGGAATACAGAAAGGTACGGGTGAAGTTAGAGCTGAAAAACAACGGGAGCACAGCACACTGACGTCGGCCTGGCCTTGCCTGGAGACGAGGGTTAGCAACGTGCGGGTGTTTGAATGATAGCAGCTCGGCACAGTGTGACCCCCTCTGGTTATCGATTGCTTCATAGACCTGCAGGAGGGTGGAAGGGCCCTGCTTAGCCGTGTTCGTATAAAAACATACTGGTGGACAAAGGTCGGATGTCACCTGCTGGAGATACTGGTTGATAGTGATGTGCGCCATGATGCCGCCGTCTGACAGCAGACTCAACCTACCGAGACAAAGTTGTGAAGAGCAACAACGACTAAAGGTTGTACATAAGGTTCTTCCATAAGGTTGTACAGATCTACATGGTCCAGTTTCCAATAACCACGAACTTCATCTGACTTAATGTCAAGGGGTCAAAACAATGCAATGAAATGTTTACATCGCTTCCTTTCGTCCCAATGCAAATGCCGGCTAGGTTAGCTCGGTGGAAGTGTTAGCAAATTGTCTCACCAATTTCCTTGGAATATTAATAAACCTTACAATATACAGAAAAAAAGTTTATATAGTCATTGCTTTTAAGAACATACCTTTAAAATACAAAATGACATCCAATAAAACCACCATTCAAATTCAATTCCGAGCGGCTTCACTGGAATCAACGTCCGGGTTATTGTAATATACTTCCGGTTCGGAATTGACTTGCGGCTGGATTTTACAAAGTAAAGGTCTAGAAATAGTGTGCGTATATACGAGCTTTTGTCCTTAAAATATTAACACATACTGCAAAATAAACAATACATAATTTTTAAAAATAAACAATTCCTCTCACCCACAAGAATTGAACCAAAGACAGTTTAAGTTGCATGTATCTTGTTTTATTTACAATCTATTTCACAAAGGAATACATGAAAACTGGTTTCACCACAAAAAACAAAGGTGGAACATCACGATAGAAAGCCACACAAATGCACTTAGTTATCACCAATATTACCAGCAAGTGGCGCTCCAACTCTACCCTTGAAATACCAACATGATTCCTGAACAGCTTTAAGGGCTTTGTCTCAATTGGCGCACTTCCGGCAGTGCAGCGCACACGCCGTACCCGGATGTTGCACATAAATGGCCAAAATGCTGGACACTTGAACTCAACAGTTGGCTCGGTAAGCCGAGGAACAGCGACTAAATGTCGTCGTGTATATCCTGTTGTAGTGCTGAGTAGTAGACAATGAAGGAGAAGTGGACAAACATCGTGATTGTCATTTCTGGAAAGTGCGCAACAATAGTAGTCAATTTGGGACAGCACTAAACTGTCAAAATTGGTACAGAGTGTATGCAATATACAGTAATCCCTCGTTTATTGCGCTTCATTCCACACCACACTGGACTGTGATAAGTGAATTTCTGGAAACTAGGATTGCTTATAAATGTAACATTTCCGTAGCTAGGAGCATACAAAACCTGTTTGTTTTTAACCTTCTAAATACGTTTTTTTAAACATTATTAGAGCCCTCTAGATATGTAAAAAGTCACTTTTGCACACTTATTACTCAATGTAGTGAACATAATCAGAAAAAATAAGCTATTTAAATAAAACCTGTCCTCTTTTGTGTCACAGTAAATGTGTTCCCCATGTGTGGAGGACAGGAAGTGACGTTGGGGTTTAGAGTTGAGTTTTAGCTTGGCATGGGTTGTTATTATGATTAAGCTAATTAAGTCCTACCCCCGCCCCCTGCCCCCCGCCCCCCGCCCCCCATCTGTTACTTTTACAATCTCTTACTAATCTGTTCTTTGTTCGCTTCCTGTTTTCCAGGTATGTTGTTTTTTTTCCAACACAAACAGAAGTCTAAATTAATGTAATCATATAGTGACATAATGGTGTTTTTTTACAACTACAATAATGATCATACATAGATATAATCATCAAAATGGTGATATATCATAACATAAACACAACATGACTTTTAGCCATTGTTTTGCTTGAAAATGCTTAATTTTGACCAAAGAAAATCCGTGCTTAAAACATGCTTAAATCTGCATATATATTTTTTACTAGTAGGCCGTAGCCAACATGATTTATCAATGAATATATTTTTGACAAACCATGATAGAGGGATATTAACCACCGTATTTTCATAAATAATCAATAGCCACTCATAGCTGAATCCCATTCAGCCAATGATATGCCTTCTTAGAAAGAATGGGTGGGGCCAGGAGCCCACCCTGCACCATCCGCTCGAGTACTACTGTGAGGCTGCATGAGGTTCTCGCTGCAGACCGGTCCTTGGAAAAGGGGGCATGGCGAATGGGAGGGGCTTATCTCACCGCAGCCAAGCGTCCATAGACAGGGATACCGGCTAAACACACACGTGAGTTAATTGCTTTTATTGTTAAATACTGTACGTTAGCAAGTGGGGGGGGTCTCACCTGGGGCTGTGAGGAGGAGGAGGAGGCTGTGATGATGGGGCGTTGTTGGTCAGGGGATACGAGGAGGAGGAGCTCCATCCGTCTGATAACATCTGAACACCTTGGTACACAAAGTATTTGTGTTTATTCAAATATATACGATATCCTGTATGAGTGAATATGGTTTAGTATTTCCATTTTTTATACTTTTATTGCTATGTTTCTTGTTTTTAATATTTTAATATCTATTTTATTATTTTATTTCTTAAATGCTCTTTTAGTTTTGGATTATTACTTTTTATTTTTACTAGTCGGTGCAGCACTTTGGAAACTCTGTTAATAAAATGTGCTATATAAATAAAGTGGATTGGATTGGATTGTTCTTTGAGTGTACAACATAGATAGATACCGTCCACATCATCACTGTAACCAATCTATGATCAATTTCTTGTATTGATATGATAATCATGATATGACACGAGAGTGATCCGGTGTCTGTGGCGTCCGAAAAAAAAGTTAGACCCCAAACGGATTCTTTGCGTTGTCCCGTATGGTCGCATCAGAACGGCACCGGATTGAGTGTGATCCCAGGGTTGCAGTGTAGACGATCTGCAGTCAATGTAAGGATTATCTGATATTTGGCATCTTGTCACACGACTATACAACATTGTAACAACATTTGTAGGTCAGAAAAGTGGATTTTTTGCTGATGCAAGGCGAGTCTTCTTGTTCCCCCAGGGAACACACCCACCAGGGACATGAACAGGGAACTCCACACCTAAAATATTTCAACTAAAGAAGTGTTTTGGACGAAACAGGAGCAGCCCAGTTGCCTCAACTTTCCCTTTGCATACCTGTATGACGGCACGTTACCTGGTTGGTGTGAGCGGTGCGGCAGGTAAGGGGAGGGGTAGGGAGAGTGTCGCCCAGCGTAACCATGGCGCCTGTATCCATGCTGTGACATGAGCGAAAGGCTGCTGCCGCAAGAGAAATTCCCACCTCCAGCTGGTGAGCACAGAGACCAACCTGACATTGCAGATAGTTTTATTAGTTTTATTAGTAGCAACTTCCAATCCAATCACCTCTCCAGAGGTTTGGTCCCAGAGCCCAAGCTGTGTGCCAAAGTGAGTCTGAGTATATCTCGGGGGAACCGCATCATTTACAATCCTTATGTGAAACATGAACACATATTTCTTTCACTTTTCTGTGCGTAACGCCAGAAAAAGAGTTAATATGAGCTAGCTAACAATGCACGTCAACGATGTTCCTCTGTCTCACAGGACCAAGTGGGGGGTGAATCACCGTTAATTTATGAAATGAATGAGAAATGAAACTCTGTTGTTCTACTGTCCATGTTATACTGACAATGGAGACTGGAGAACAATTGGACCATAGCAACACAGCCAGTGATATATTCCCCCTGTGCCGGAGTATTTCTGGCACAAGAGGTTAACATATTAGTTTTATGAACAGCTTGACTTTGTTTATTAAACAAGAAACTCACATGGTGGAACCCCAACACGACCCTCTGTTGGCTCAGCTAAACCCGGTCGGCCTGGGTTCCTGTGGTCAGCAAAATGTGGTCAGATTATTGAAAGAGCCAGTACATGTTAGAAATATAAGCCCAACATGACCCTAAGCCTGCTTGTAACGGGTCATTGTCTGTTAATACTCCCGTAGGTGGAGACAATGCTGTGGAGCGCTATTTCAAACCTGCCGTCTCACCCCGAGATCACACTTTACTCCAAGATCACACTGAATCTGTTGCGGCTTTCCGCAAAGTGGCACTCACACTGACCCGGGTGGCACCGCAGCGAGAATCCACACCGGCTGTGGAAACAGCGCTCACGAGAACCGATGTTCACGGGAGGACTATCTTTGATAGCCGTATCTGGCTTACATTTTGATGGTTTTTTGGTGCCTTTTGACTTCTTATAATAAGTAGAAAACCGTTCTGTTTTTCATGTTTATTATCAAATAGTGTTGAATGACTTCATATTGTTGTTTGTTTGTATACAATGTTGATAGAGACAGGTATCGTCCAAATCGTCTTATTTTGTAATTATTTCATAATTATTATCAATTTATTGTATTAATATGATGATGATATGAGATATTCTTTCCATCGTGCCATACGGCCGCCGGCACCATAAGGTGAGCCTACAATAGGAATTTCCATCTTGTGGACCATTTCCAGCAACTGGAACGGAACCAAAGCCATTTGTTATGCCACCTTGACACAAATTTTGGCTCTGCATTGATCCATAATTCGCCATGGCAACGTGTGTCCTTTCGATGAAACACCTGAAAAGCGTGAAGACTACTTTGCACGCTGTTCAAGTTCTATAAATGTTCATTTCACACGTGACATGCAAATCATGACCGGAAATCGTAATCAATTTGGGACAGCACTAAACTGTCAAAATTGGTCCAGAGTGTATGCAATATACCGTAATCCCTCGTTTATTGCGGTACATTCCACACCACACTGGACTGTGATAAGTGAATTTATGAATTTATTCATTCATTCATTCATTCATTTTCTACCGCTTATCCTCATGAGGGTCGCAGGGGTGCTGGAGCCTATCCCAGCTGTCTTCCACCCTGGACTGGTGGCCAGCCAATCCCAGGGCACATATAGACAAACAACCATTCACACTCACATTCATACCTATGGACAATTTGGAGTGGCCAATTAACCTAGCATGTTTTTGGAATGTGGGAGGAAACCGGAGTACCCGGAGAAAAGCCACGCATGCACGGGGAGAACATGCAAACTCCACACAGAGATGGCTGAAGGTGGGATTGAACCCGGGTCTCCTAGCTGAGGAGGTGAGGAGGTGAGCAGCGGAGTTGTGACTATATTGTAGTTTGTTGAGGGTTTTGGATGTTGTACCGTAAAGAATAGTGTTGCAGTCGTCCATTGTGGATGTGATAAACGCGTGGATCAGGGATTCAGTGGCAGAGAATGAAAGTGATGGGCGGAGTCGGGCTATGTTCTTAAGATGGAAAAATGCTGTTGGGGTTAATTGTTTGACGTGGGGTTCAAAAGAATTATATATTGTTATATCATCAACACATTTGACAAGGTAAAGGTCACATGTCTCAGCCACTATACCTGTCTTTGGCGTCCAGGAAGGCTTTGGCGAAAGGATTATATTTGATCTTCAGAGCTGTGATCTGCAAGAAAGCATACAGTCCTTAGCACTGCTTAGTTTAGTTTTTAGCAGTTAGCCGTGAGAAACATACCTCATCATTCTGGTAGGCGGTGACGGCGATAAACTGAGTCTCTACGAAGGAAACGTTGGAAACCAGACGATGTTGAGAGCCCACGCACACAATGTGGAGATGAGGCTGGTACTTATGAAGCGAGTTTAGCATGATCTGGAAGACATACACAAAACACGCACTTTGCTTTGTGTCTCTTGTCCAAATACCGTACCAGCCCCCCAGCCCCCAGCCCCCCAGCCGGACTAAAAAGGCCCAATTAACCAATGGTGGTCCTCCAGACCATCACAGAAACAACAAACAATTTTCTATTCATGTTGAGAGGCTGGCTTCACGTGTGCCCTTGTCGTGTGTTTGTGCGTGTCGGTGCCCGCATTTGCTGGATGGAGTGTGTGGGCTCTTCAAATTTAGCCGACCTCCTTCTCTCTCATCAACCCGAGACATGATGGTTCAGTTAATTTCCCAGTAAAAAACATAATTACCATAATGCACAAATAAGCTGAGCAATTATTTCATTACGGTGGAGCTCCAGCGCTGCATTACTGCCCTGCGTGTGTCTCTCCTCCGTGTGATTACCGAGCAACTCTGCCCAGAAAGAGCATTAAACCGCAACAGGCCAATTAAAAGCAGTTTACTGTGTTCCTGTGGCTGCGGGTGAAGTGTGTGAGAAGAGCCGCTGAAGTGGATTATTACAGGTGGTGCTCTCTCTCCCACTCCGCCACAATAGTTGGCAGAACAAGAAACGCACTCGAGCAGAATGAGCAACCAAAAATGACAACCGGGTTTGCCAGTCCTGTAACTTAGGCAGGTGAAATCTATATATCAATAAATATATAATACATATATATACACATCTATATATCTATATCTATCAGGGCTGTCAAAGCTAACACGTTAGTGACGCGTTTACGGCTTGACCCTCGGCCCCCACCGTAGTTTGACTGAAGCTAACTCTGTTGCCACAAATATGGTAGGAGCTATTGAGTAGTGTAAAATAAAATGCATTCATATTTAGTCGTGTGTTCCTAGCTTTCTAATATCTGCTATTCATTTTTTGTTGGTTTGTTTTGTTTGGATTACTTGATAATATTTTCTTTAGTCATTTATTTGTTCATACATTCATTTTCTACCGCTTATTCTCACAAGGGTCGCGCAGGTGCTGGAGCCTATCCCAGCTGTCTTGGGGCCAGACACAGGGTACACCCTGGACTGGGGCCAGCCAATCCCAGGGCACATATAGACACTCGGGTAGGATGTGACCCTGCAAGCAGCAGACACTGAGTCAGTATTACCGTATTGCATATATGTGGGGGGCATGCAGAAAATAACTGACAACCACTGGTCTAGAGGGGAGGGGAGTTGAGTGGTCAGCACGCAGGCCACACAGCTAGGAGACCCAAGTTCAATTCCACCATCGGGCAGCTACTCCTTCTGCTGTGACTACTACATACTTCCTGCCACATTCCAACAACCATTCACACTCACATTCATACCTATGGATAATTTGGAGTGGCCAATTAACCTAGCATGTTTTTGGAATGTGGGAGGAAACCGGAGTACCCGGAGAAAACCCACACAAACTCCACACAGAGATGGCCGAGGGTGCGATTGAACTCTGGTCTCTGGTCTGCGCGCTAACCACTCGACCACCGTGCAGCCCTTATTTATTTGTTTATTTATCATATTTTGTTGGGGTTAATTAGTAGTTGATTTGATTGGATAACACCCTGGACACCTGCAATCTATTTATGTAGGCAGTGCTCACGGGACCAGCATGCACCGGGGCGGGCCTATGGTTTTTGTACCAGAGCGAGAGAGGCAACAGGAGACAATGCCTTTGTTCTCTTTTAGTTAGCTTGCTTGGTAATAAAAAGAAATAAGAAAAACACAAATCTGGGCTTCCCTGCTGAGACTAAATGACTTCCCAAATGTGACAACCGTGTGTGTCCTGGTCAACACTGCTCACAGTCATCACAACAGAACACAGAAATCATCAATCATCTGTCGCCAGCCCAATTTCCAGTTTGTTTTCTGTGTAATGTTCTAATGTGGGACTTGTTTCATTTTGTCTAGAATATATCACAGGCCAATAAAAAAACAGCTGCGGGCCACAAATGGCCCCCAGCCACTCACCTGGTTGATTAGCTACGTGCTGCCTGAGTGAATGAAAGCAACCTTCCATCACAGTAAGTTTCTCTCCACAATCAGCAACTGCAGCTTTTATCATGTCCAAAAATGAGGCACAGACGTTGAGGTAATACCTGTCCTTCTCCGTTGACCTTGTTTGTCAGTTTGACCCTGTTGAAAGTCACGGCCGCTTTCATCCAGTGAGCTCCAAAGTTGGGCGAGTCCGGGTGGATGTAGATGCCGCCGGGGCTGCGGCCCTCGTTGCGCACCTCCGCTCGGCCTGCCGGCACCCATTCACCGTTGACAAACTTCCAACGACAGCCATCCGCGGGCATGAAGTCCAGCAGAAATGAATACATGGAACTCGGGTCGAGACCTGACACGCTGACCTTCAGGACGGGAAACATGCGCCTGGATGAGAATATCAGATTCAGCTGCTAAATCTGCCTGGTCCTTGCGACTGTTGCTCACATATGAACTACGGGACTCAGCACCAATGACGATACCGTCACGGGAACATGAGCGTCTGGGATGGAGAGCAAACCTGAGCACATGTATGACTGCTGAAGAAGTGCACTGTAACACTTTGGGGGGTAAGAAAATATCGTTTTGGCGAAATACTGCGATACCTCGATCCACGATACTGTATCCATGTTAAAAAGTATGATATGGATATGTTGGGCATTTCTCATAGACTGCATATGGTATTTATTCAAGGTTCATTTCTGATTTGAATTGAAACCTCCGATGGTTAGGCGGCAGCACTTCCGTAGCCAATTAGGCGAGGACGTTGAAGGAGATTGACGAGTGAAACGTCACACACGTAAACACAGTTCAACATGGCCGAATGCCAGTGCGTAACAGCGGCCCCTGCGGCGTACAAGGCTGAAGTGTGGACACATTTTGGATTTCTACACAAAGTAGGGTGTGCACAAATGGACAAAAGCCAAGCTGTTTCCCAAATAAAGTATTCGGGAAACACGACAAATATGCGAGTCCACTTAGCGAGACAGCTTCCACAGCCTATAGAATGTGAACATTTGAGACATCATTTAAAGCTCGTTTTAAAGCTGGATGTTAAAGCTTTATTCATCCAAATGCTACACTTTAAGTTGGTGATACAGCAGAGAGAACATACTGTTCTAATGGAATAAAAATGTGTTTAGTAAGTGCATATTGCTGGTGGTTTTCCAGGAAATAATCTTTAACTACAAGAAAAAGTAAAAAAATATGGCCTTGTTAACAGTATGGTGATATATGGTATCGTGAGCCTAGTATCGTGATACGTATGGTATGGCCAGATACACACCCCTAGTAAAAGTACAATTGTACCAAATCTATACTGTGGTATACGAGAGGCTTACCGCCCATTCTTGGTGACAATCATCTCATTGGTGATTTGCTGGAACTTCCTCCACAGCTCAGCGTCCTCTAGTGTCACTTGCAGCCCCCTCTCTGTCGGGTCGCCCTTCTCCCGCCCGGCCTGCAGTTCGCTCTCCACCGCGCTCAGCAGCCGTGACATGCAGCGCTCTGCGGATTTGGAGCGACCAGCGCCGCCATAGCAGTCTGATGAAGCCTCGCCCCCGTCCCGTCGCTCCTCCACCTTCATCTGCAGGACACACACGTCATTCATGTCCATAATTACGTGTGATTATCATGGGCTTGAATGTCTTCGTCATTTTGGGGATATGATTTACAATAATTGGGTGGGCCATTTATACATTTATTTTGGATTTGGTCTATTTTGCACGCTCTCATTTACAGTGCTATGAAAAAGTTGATAGGATTTACAGAAAGTGTGCAATAATTATTTAAACAAAAAGTAGGCGGGTGCATAAATTGTTTGTTTTATTGCTTTGAATACCTTTAACAATAATTATTGTTTGGTTAGTTCATTGACCTTTGACCTGCATACACAAGTGAAGCCAATCATGAGGAAGGGTATTTATTTATTTAAGGTGGCCAATCTTCTCTGAAGAGTAACACCATGGTAGCCTCAAAACAACTGTCACATGACCTGAGAGCAAAGATTGTTCAACATCATGGTCTAGGGGAAGGATACAAACATTTTCAGCTGTCAGGTCCCACTCTGAGGAATAAAGTGAGGAAATGGAAGACCACAGGAACAGTTCTAGTCAAGGCCTGGAGTGGCAGGCCAGGAAAAATCTCAGCTTGGCAGAAACAGAGGATGGTGAGAAGAATCAAAGTCAACCCACAGACCAGACCAAACTTTGTGCGGGAACAAGATACCTCAATCGGATTGGGGAAAGGAATATTCCACCCCCGTGAATCCCATTATATATTCTTTCGGAATGAGGTGTATACAAAGGTTGAATTCTTTCTGTTTGAGCAAATAAACCGAATGCAAGCAGAATATGAAAATGATGTGAAATCTTTTCATACCACTGAATATAGAGGCTGCAGCAAGAGAATATTTTTTTACCGACTGGCAAAGCCCACAACTTCTCGTTAGTGATCAGGACTGCCTGCAGCTGATAGACGCTTAAGTCTTTATATTAGGGCTGTGAACCAATTTAAATATTTGATTGCCATAATTTGTCCAAAGTTAACTCAAAATTAATCCCATTTAATCGCAGATAGAAATAAGTTTATTATCTATAACAAGTATGGTATTTCCTTGGATTTGTGACCACCCCCGCCTCTTGGCACGCCCACTGCACTGTGATTGGTCACACACCCAAAGTGCTTCCCAAGTACTAATGAACCCCACGTTCTAATATGGTGGGTATATGAGCTGACAATAAATGAATAAAGTCTTTGGAGAGCTAATTGAAAAGTGTTTAGGAGCTACTGGCAGCTCATGATCTACTGGTTGGAGACCCCTGACTTACCGTGGATGAACTCAGAGTGGTAACCAAGCACCGCTAGCGCAGCGGAGCTAAGGAGAAGCCGGACGTGAGCATTGCTAACGTCTCATGTGGCCGCTAATTGTGGTGGGAAACGGTGTTAGCAACCCCCCCCCCATGCAAGAGCTTTTGCTGCATGACTAACACAAAACAAACCCAGCTAGGACACTGACACCAGTCCAGGGTGTACCCCGCCCCCCGCCCAAAGTCAGCTGGGATAGGCTCCAGCCTATCTATGCTTTATGGAAGTGAGGTTTGTGTTTGTTGGTGCAGGTCAGGATAACCGGCATATATGAGGACCAATACGGACAGAAGAAGGCCAATGGCAATATTTACATTAGCTAAGACTTACCAATCTTGGTTTTACATTACATATCCAATCGGGAATAAAAACATGAAATTGTATTGTGTGCTTGGTCCAGTCGTTCCATCGAGACGGCCACATTTATACAATATATATATATATATATATATGTATACTGTATATGTAGAAACTGTGTGGATGCACACATTTTTATATGTAAAAACACACACACACACACACAGCTCTGGAAATGTGTGCCTGCATCAAAGACGCATGAAAGCAGCGATTAAAACTCTGGGCTATAACCTTTTTTGTGTTTTGACCATTTTTATGTTTATATACCATATTTTCTGGACTATAAGTCGCTCCGGAGTATAAGTGGCAACAAAATGCATCATTAGGTAGAAAAAAACATCCATAAGTCGCACTGGAGTATAAGTGGCATTTTTTGCGGGTAATTTATTTTCCAAACTACTTGACCAAAACAGACATTAGGTCCTCTTGGAAGGCAAGTTGTACCAATAAAAGACTAGAGAACAGGCTGAATAGGTGTAAGATATGCTAACACAATGCTTATTCAGATACACTAAAAATAAACATGAACACAAAAGGTGTCCAGGGTTTATGGAACATAAACACTTTTTTCATTTATAAGTCGCCAGCCATTCATTCAAGTGTGATGACAAATCCTAAATCCTAAAAAAAAAAAAATACAGTCTGTTTACAAAGATAAATATGAAATATGCTTTACAAACCATCCAATATTGAATAATTGAAGCAGGACCCCATTATAATAAGCTAGTAGACACATGACTGCACCAATAATGAATGGCGGCTGTTCCACTGACGGTGACGTGTTAAGTAGACCAGAGAAAAAGTCATTCCCAAACTTCCTATGCAACATTTGCTTCCACATCAGGAAAGGTGAGACTCACCTGTGTGCTGAAAGAATCCCCGAGGAATCGAACTGATGGAGTGGAATGAGTCAAAGATGAGCGCTAACGAGAGTTTGCTTGAAGATGGGGAAACGGCTCGGCGTCCGACTGAACACCATCAAACGCTGAAAGCTCCGCCCTCGTGGCTCTTCACGGAGCGGCCCTTTCATTTCGGCCGAGAGCTGCAAACACACACACACACACACACACACACACACACACACTTGCACCAACATTCATCATAGCCACTTTATAGTGGTGTTTTCAATTATTAGAGTGAGTGACTTTTCAAAATAAGAGCACATCCATGTAGCATGAAAAGAGGCTTTTGTACCAAGAGTAGCTTTGCCGTGTCATGATCACACAGAAGACCAAAGAATAACATCGGACCCAAATGTCAGGCAGGAGTGTGAAACTGACAAGAGGTCAAACATCTGGAAACGCGACACTCGATACGTGTGGGTGTGTGTGATTTAATCAGCGGGGAGATTACTGGTTTTAGCCTGCCATCAGGCATAAAGACAGTGTGAACAAAGGCGCTAGGTAAATATCAGCAGGTGAGACACCGGCAACAACACGGAGACCACGGCATCTGACCAAGACACAGCTTGATCAACTTGAGTGTTTTATTCAAAAGCACAGGAAATGCTGCCGTTTATTTGTTGTCTGCTCACCCATTGACTTGCAATGATTCAAGGACCATCACATTTTGGGAATTTCTTGAAAATGTTCTTTGAAAGAACAAAGATGGAAAGACAGAGACAAAGATTTCCCTGAAATATTTGGGCATGTACAAGCAGAACGAAGACAAAAAGACACAGAGCCAGCCCACACGCTCGCTGTGGAATCCATCCTTTTGGTTACATCAGCTTTTACTCTCAAATATTATATACTGTATGTATACGTTTTGACCTTCAAATAGCTGCCTGAATAACCTTATGTGATGGGATCATCATTTATCAACACCGGTTAGGTATTTATAGCAATAAAGACAATAAAAAATGTGAAATGGCAGAACTCTTCTGTCATAGTAAATAAATATCTGGACGACCACACACACACGCAGCGACATCCGGTTACCACGGAAACCACACCTAACACCTGACCTGACGACTTGCAGCACCCGGAATGGTCACTTGGGCGTTTAGCAGCAGAAGGTACATAATTTGATGACGCAGTCTCTGAAACACAAAGAGGTTTCAATTGAACACCATTGAATCCCTTTTTAATAATCCGGTTCCACGCGTGCACATGTTGGTCTCACCTGGCGAAGGGCATGTACGAAAGGCCATACCTGCAGACAGTTGGAATATGGATTGAGTGGTGTGGTCAGACGTTTACGTTTGCGTCAGCTACATTCATTCATTCATTCATGCCAGGAAAGCAAACTAGAAGATCATTCTCTTCGGACTTTTTTTCCATTCATTTTGTACAGCTGTTTGGAAACTGTGTAGATAAAATGTGCTACAGAAATCAGGTGGATTGGACTGAATGGCGCCAAACGATCTTATTAATTTAACCAAATATTAGTACTAGGGATGTGTCCAACAGGTTTTTTTTGCCCCTAAGTCCAAGTCTGAGTCATTTGAACTGGAGTGGTTGCTCCTTTGACTGAAATAACCTCAATGAGATGTTTTCCTTAACCATCCTACCGTCTCCGACAATCAATCAATCAATCAAACTTTATTTGTAGAGCACTTTTCAAACATAAAATGTAGCACAAAGTGCTTAACATGTTAAAAAAAAGAAGAAAATAAGAGATTGGATAAGAGATAGTGCTTAATGTAATTGTTTGACTTGCCCTTACTGCTGGAAACCCACAATACATGATTGACAGCTTACCAGGTGAAGGCCACTATTTGCAAGACACAGAAGATCAGTGCAAGACTATTGCTCCTCCACTAGAGGGAAACAAGGGTTAGTGTTGTCATGCTTCCTTTACCCACCATCCTCTGCTTCCAAATCAAGATTCATTTCTCACCCAGAAAGCTGAACACAAAGTCAAAGCCAGACACACCTGCAGACACGACACAGACAGGTTGTTACCATGACAACAGCGGCTTATCTTCATCTCTGGGATCATCTGTCGTTTCAACAGCGTGCACCAGCCCACACGCCGGTATTCTCACCAGCATAATGATGGTGGCAAACGCTCGTTCTTTGGCGCACATGCTCTTCAGCTGCTTGAGCGGTCCCACCAGGAACATGGTGCTGCAACCACAGCAGATACAGGACAGGTTATGGGCTGGATGAACCGCACCCTCAGGGTTAGGGTCTCCCTCGTATAGGAGAAGTACCTGGCCAAAGCACAGATGTTTCCCACACTGTAGAGGACGGCAAAAACGGTAAGACCAAACAGTGGCAACCACAGCATACACGTGCCCTGAAACAAGCAAGCATGGAAATGGCGGCACATGGCAACCAGGTGAGTTGTTGTTTTTGTTGTTGTTGTTGTTGAGCATCCACTCACCAGAATGGAGCACAGCATTCCCAAAGTAAAACAGATCAGAAAGCCTTTCATCCGGGTCCCCCAGGACAGAGTTGATGCCTCATTGGCTCGCTGGAGAGATGATGACGTCAGCATTTTCACAGGTCTTGTTTACACACACACTGGAAACCCGAATGTTCAAAGTACTTAAATAAATGAAGTTATGCATACCCAAAGTTCATAAAAAAGTTGTAAAAACTTAATTACGTCGAGTTCATTTAACATGTTCTTCCATTTTGGGTACTTTTAACTAATATGTTTTGATTAAATTGAACTACGGCTATATTAAGAAACATAGTTTACATACAACTTATCAATCCGATTGCTCAAAATAATGAATAGGTATAAGTATAGTTAACTTAAAATGTTCTTCAAAGTTCTACTTATAAATGTTGATTGCCACTTGCATTATCTGTCTTTTCTGTTTATTTAAATTTAATTTTTGATTAATATGAACTTTTTGCAGATTTGTGTAACCCACTTTGTTAGAATTTGTAGATACTCATAAAAAGTAACTATTAAACATGAATAAATCCATTGCATCAGATGGATTTGTACTGTGTAGGTTCCACATGCACGCCTTCTTCCTATGGAAAGAGTTGAAATGAGAATGAAAATGAAAGAATGGAGAATGCATGGCAGAGACAATGCGAAAAAGAAAGCTATTTCTCTTTTCAGCCCCAAATTTAAAAAAGTATATCTAATATCAACTCCAAATATTCAAGCTCTGATATACTCAAATGTTTGAGTTTATCAACTCGAAAAAAATGTGGCCTCACTTTTTTTGGGTTCTGCTAACTTATTCGGGTTTACAGTGCACTTAAAATAATAACAACTGCGTCATATTGCATTTTTTTAGCATTTCAAATGGAATGATTGGAGCAGGGTTCGTACATGGAGGTTTGCCTAGAGGTGTGAATGCGAATGGTTACATGTGTGTATGGGTCGAGCTGTCAATCACAAGTTATCAGTCCAGGGTGTCCCTAACCCCAACTGTCACTCCACTCATCAGGAATGGACTCCGGTTCTTGTGGAATATACTTCAATTGCTGTCAGGGCAATGTGGACGTTAAACAAGAGTAACATATGGTTGCAATACAAACCAGCAACTCGTCGAATTGATAACGGAAATAAATCAACTTTTTGTTAATGGTTGTCATTAATGTTAATGAGTTGTTAATGGTAATCATCAGGTCATTTCGTGTGTTCATTTACGCGGAAGAGTTAATTCGAGCTAGCTTGTGAGAGTCAAATGTTGTTAGCCGAAGTAAGCTAACAAGCCGAAAACAGGACGTGTTGCTTGATCACCTCCAGTACACCAGCCCCGTTCGAGTTACCACCATCTTCACCGCTCAGGACCTTCTTCAGTTTGTCCATACTGTCCTCTCTTTACACCCGTGGAAGCTAACCCCCGTGCCGTCCGGAAGCTTGAAGGTGTGAGGTCTCCGTGGGCTCAGGAGGACAAGTTTAGTAGCGAAGGTGTCCTCAACAGGTGACAAAGCTTCCGCTGCAGAACCGCATGTGACCACTTGAGGCGCTGTTTCGTCTAAACATTTGCATTTGCACAAGACATAATACAAGCTTGAAACGTTTCGCTGTAATCGTAATTAATCTGTAAAATATGGGTTTCATTTTGTGAAAATGTTGTTTGTACCCGTGTGTGAGTGCTTTCAACATCTGAAAACATTTTAAGTACTATATAACCACTCAAATCATGTAATAATCCGATCCAAATGATCAGCGATCAGGGCTTTAAATGTCTAGCTCCATAACCCGTCATTAACAGTAAAAGCATTCAGCCACTAGATGACGACACTCAGCAAGGAATGTTCCCTGAGGAGATCACAAACCAGCAGCTCCCCTGCAGTCGAACACAATCGGTTCTTGGACTCATGTCTACTGGATCTCCCTTTCTTAGGATTTCAAATAGAATATATGAATAGGACTTCATCACTTCAAACTGTAGTTTTAAGAAACATTAAGTCATTCTGACCTGAAGTAAATACAAGTATGTTCATACAAGTTAAACATTGTACAACTTAATAATACAACTTTGTATTATTGAAACGTTTTTGAAGTTGTTAAAATGTTTAAATAGTACATTTTTGGCCAAATTTGTTTATTCAGGCACCTTGGCCAAAAGGCAGTTCTCTTTAAAATATATTTTTGGTTTTGTTTTTTTGTATTACTATACTTAAAATGTCCTGTTCTATGCAGGTGTTTGCTGTGTTCAGGTCCATCGGTACAAAAAAATGCACAAACAAAACAAGATTTCATGTGTCAGGGTGACTAATAAGCATATTTACATGAGACACTAATGAGACGGTGCATGCTGACCCACTTCCCTCTCCAAGGCGACCCCGCCCCCAAACCTGAAGAGCAAAACATGGAGGCTGTGTGTCCTTTTGGGTCTCATGACCAAAACTACTGCAACTTGATTTTTGAGGCATGGTATTTCCCTGGTTTGAGGTCACGTTCTGCAAGGTGAACCAAGAAGACGGCGCCGGCGTGGATTCTCGGCCCAGGTGGGCTCAACGAGCCGAGACAAACTCACCTTTTCTGCTCCACATCAAATCATTCAGCGAGTGTCGCTGAACCTCCTTGCCAAAAAAAGACCCTCAAGCTAGAAGACGCCAAAGTGTACGCTCCAGTTGTCCTCCCCGGAGACTTGTAATTAGTGCTGCTTTGTGTGTCTGTGCATGTGGACATTGGATTCGTGGTGCTGAGACGCATTACTTTGTGTCGCAAGGTTCCGATATTTTGGAGTCAAGTGTGTGCCACTTAAAATTCTGGTCGGTCATCATGGTTTACGTGTTGCAGACCTGCTTGACAAGGAACATCTCTTACACAATTTAGCATTAACCAACAAAAAAGATTAGGATGAAGCAGAGCTTAGTAGGAAATACTGATGTTCCTACACAATTTAGCATTAACCAACAAAAAAGATTAGGATGAAGCAGAGCTTAGTAGGAAATACTGATGCTGGCATAGAAAATTGACATTAGATCATATTGGTACGAGGGATGTTGCAATCAGTTTTATGCTGCCGATACCGATAATCCATGAGTGAAATTGTCTGATATACCAATACCGACACCAAAACCAACACCAATACCAATCATATACATGCATTATTAACTGAAAACTTGCCTCTGCCTCTGCTGGGCCCCTCCAGCCGCATCCGCTGCCTTCTGTGCCCTCGGCATCCCAGAGAGGAATGCAATGCCGCCAGCACTTGTCAGTCAAGCGCGGCGCAAACGCTCACTCGTCACAGTCCACACGAGCTGTGTGCGCTCACTGGACAGACGAACGGGGGGAACTGCCGAGACCGATGTGCGCCCGCCACATGCATGCTCGTGGAGTCAGAAGTGGGTGCAGAGGACACGCGTGTCACACGTCATCCACAGCCCAAAACAACCCCGCACACAAAGAAAGTTCCTCCTGCACTAAACATGTTACATAGTGTCTGCATGCTCCCAAATCCGTACTGAGGCGCTACTCATACTTCCAAGTACAGCGTGTTGGGACCGGGGCTTTATAGCCGCTAACCGACAAATGATCACGTTCCATCATCCTGCCAAGTCCTTGTTCTCCCAAATGCTGCACCAATCTAAAGCTTGTCAAAGCGCCATGTCACTGAGACATTTTTTGAGGCACGTATCGGCCGATATCGATACCAGGCTTTTTCGCTGCTATCGTCCGATACTGATCAGTGGCTGATCAATCATTTTTAAATGACAGGTTGCTTCACAGAGCAACAAGCCCAGTCTGTCCTCATATGGAGGATCCATGGGTGGAGTGTGCATGTTCACGTGGATGTGGGTACTCCGGTTTCCTCCCACATTCCAAAAACATGCTAGGTTAATTGGCCACTCCAAATTGTCCATAGGAATGAATGTGAGTGTGAATGGTTGTTTGTCTATATGTGCCCTGGGATTGGCTGGGAGGATAAGCGGTAGAAAATGAATGAATGAATGATTTCTGTATCGCGTTATTTGTGTTATTTTGCCAAAAGCGTTCATTTGTGAAATGCATCCAGGAGAACAAGCATAACAATATCAGCAACGGTATCTGTAATGAAGTGCTGGTGAAGATCAGATATCAACATATGATCGATATAAGCATGTATAATTACTGTTATAACAACCATGACCACACAGAAGGTGACCTATCAGAAGAGGCCATAAGGACGTTGCCGTTACCTGATCATGTCCTCCAACATACCTGGTTGCAATAGGGGAGTGTTGTGTTGTGAGTCTTCTTCCAGAAGAGCCCTGGAGATGCGGGAGCCTCTTGAAGGTCTCGCACTCTGTGATTAGACGCCAGCTGTCCCGCTGTAGCGCTGACCTCCAGCGCCAACAGCTGCCTTTTAACGGCCTTTGGCCTCTTTTCCACCTGAAGACACAACACTCTTGCAAACCAGATGATGCACACATGTTGCACAAATAATGTCACACTCCTGGTGCCGCATTTTGGACTGGATGTCATCAGATGGACCAATTAGCTCCGCCCGCTGGAAATGGGCGCGTTCTTTGCTGGTTGTTGTGTGCTGAGGGGTGTGTGCATGAATCACAGAAGTCATCAGTGGCGACCTTGACCCCGCCGGCTCCCTCCTCGTAGTGATCATACGACCAATCACCTCACTGACCTTGCCCGCCGTGGCCATTATGTGACTCCGCCCCTCATCACCCATCACACACACAGGTGACACTCACGAACAAATCACAAACACACACACACACACACTTCCAGCAGATCCCTGCCGCTGCCGTCTTTGACCTTTGACCAAACTGGGCCCTGCATTGCATGATGCTGCCATGTTTCTCATAAGCAACAGGAAGTGGAACTACCGATGAGATGATGGAGAAGATTCATGGAAGGTTTGGCACGGCGAGCTGGAGTCCACATCCTGCCTTAATGGCTCCTTCTCTGCCTTCTTCACTCCATTAGTCGCGATCTGTGGGCCAAGTGCCGAGCACGCCGCTAATTACACGGCGAAGGCTGATCGGGGAGAGCTCATTAGCGGTGGCGCGTTCGTCTCTAACGATGTCTGAGGCAGCGAGGGAACGTGAGAAGTCTGAGCGTCCAGGGGTTAACGTCTCTGTTGACCTCCCGCTGTGTCGTGAGCCTTGTTAACTGCCGTCGGTCACATGGTCGCACATCACCTGCGACTCCACACGCTAGCCAACCGTTCTTGTGAGAAAAGATGGCAAAGCATTCAGCTGGCTGGTTTTCACCAACCGGGCCAAGCTATGCTAACCCAATAGAAACGCTGCCCCCCCCTTCCCATTGGTTGACAGCGGGTGATAATTGGATAACGAGCATGCCAGACAAGTTCTGATCTAATTAACTCCACTCAAACTTGCTGCCTGAGTGTCTGGATGCTGCTGCTTGTGTCCGGACGCCTCTAATTCTTTGGGTTTGACACGGACAGGAGCATATACTTACCTGCCTGACTTTATAGCCAAAGGTCAAAGGACAAACAAAACCGCATGGATTGGGGGGCTGCGTTCTGAGTGTAATAACAGTCATTACGGGTGACGCACATCTGCTTGCTGCTTTTGGAAAGTTGATGCGCAAGGTGATGGATACTAACTCCTCGCTAACGAGGTCACATGCATTAGCGACGCACCGCCACCGCCACCAGATGTTTGCTGCCACGCAGACAACCGTGTTTTGTCCGTAAAGGACCCGATTGAACAAAGTGGGAGTCACATGTCCCATCTCGATGCTCACTTGACTCCCATGTCTCAGCACCGAGGAGAGACAGCAGCCTTTCCCACAGCAATTAAAGGCTGGGGGGGGGGGGGCAGAACGCAATTAAATGTTTTCCAATCCACTCCCTGCCGTCGGTCACCAAATTCACACACAATACATTTCATTAATAGTGCATCCGGCGTAAAAACAAATCCAAAACCATTCATCACTGTGGGTGAAAGTGAAGCACACACCACAGGCGGTGGGGTCGGGTGGGGTGGGGTAGAGGGTGTGTCATAATTTTGGTGACACGACCACAGATTTCCTACTTTTCCCTTATTTTTTTAAAAATGTCCTTCATTTTCCAATGCAAATGTTGACATGCCAATCTGAGGGACGAAAATGGCCCTGAGGCCGTATTTTGGACACCCCCGATGTAACCAAATACACACATCAATACGGTCTTGTGTTCGCACTCCCCCGTCGACACAAATTGCTGCACTTTTTAGTCGCTTTCTTTTAACGCCTGAAGCGTGGGTCGCAGGCGTGCGAATGAGTAAACGTGTCCTGGCATTTCAAGGCTGATGAAAAGGTTGATACCGCCACGCCGCTCTGACTGAACGCCAGCGAGTGGCCTCAGCGCTCAGGGCGACACACACACACACACACACACACACACACACACCTCTTCATGTGTCTGTTCCACTCAGCCGGGCCGGGCTACCTAATGGCTTCCCCTGCCGCGTCCTCGCCGCTTTACAACATGCGGGTGTAATATCAGCAAAGACGCCATTTAGCTGCAGATTTAAACACCGAGAGAGGCGGAAGTTGAGGCGGGGGGGCACTTATAGGTTTATTTCTGTAAATGATGGCAAGCCATTTGGATGCTGATGATTATGGCATCTAGTAGCTACTGCTAAGGTAAGCAGCTAGACCCCCCCTTGGAAAGGATGAAGGCAGCGCTCTCCTTGCATGCAGGAAAGGTTTAATTAAATCATCGTCCAATCATCTTCTCTGTTGTTAATTAAACTGGATAATTTATAAGCACAAAAGTGGCTATTTATTAGCTGCTGGTAGAGAGGTATGGCTGTGTGGCGGCGTGCACACTCGCCATGCACGCACGCCGACACTCAGTGGCCCGCTGCCCCTCCCCTCCCTTCCAACCTTTTACTATTGATGCTCTGCATGATTGATAATGAGAGCAAGGCCGTGCGCCGCTCCTCTAATGGCCGCGCAATTAAAGTGGCCTGTAAATGAGCCGCGGCTCCTTCTTGCTAATCTATGCGACTTTGATTGAATTTGTCGGCGCTAATTGAAAAATACTGCTATTTAATGTCGCCACACATCAGGACGCCTTTAATGACATTCTGACCCTGGGGGGGGGGGGCATCCATGCATGACCTTGACTCAGCCCACCCGTAGAGG
The DNA here is from genome assembly GCF_037039965.1 of Doryrhamphus excisus. NCBI lineage: Eukaryota > Metazoa > Chordata > Actinopteri > Syngnathiformes > Syngnathidae > Doryrhamphus > Doryrhamphus excisus. The sequence continues at coordinate 214,086 of NC_136371.1, read as the reverse complement.
GGGGAGTCCACCGGGAGAGCCACCGAGGGTCAGAGGTCACACAGCTACATATGATAATGTGGCACTGATGAGGATTCCACGCATAGGTGACACGCGAGGAAGGTCGCCTGCTGATGTTGATTGACAGCTCATTCAATTACGTCCGACAGCAAGTGTCTGCTTACAAACTCGCCTCAAGTTGGAAGCATTTTCTAAATCAGAGAAAAAAGGATCATCAACGAGGTTCTGTTGTGACGTCACGTCATTCCGCGGTCAAATGTCACTTATCCGGCCGACGGAAGCCGCGCTGTGACGTCATTTCTTTCGACCAATCAGCGGACGGTGTTCGCCGAGGAGGGGCATGGTCCGTGAGGGCAAAGCAGCTCAATTAAACCGCGGGGAGCGCAATTTAAATCCCAAATGTCAGCGGACGCGCTCGGCGCCAGCGGAAGAGTGGACTTTTAGCGGAGTTTTAGCTTCTTTTTCGGCCATCTCGGTGGAAGTTGGAGGAGGGAGAGGACGCGGGAGTGGCTTTGATGGAATGCGTCAGGCTCCACTGAAACCTCCGGGGCTCCGTGCCCCCTCTGCTGCCGCCCACAGTGCTCCGTCTCCGGCATCGTTCTTATGAGTGCAGCGTCCAGCCCGCCCTTCGTGGTGATGCAGCGGCCACTCGGAAGCAGCACCGCCTTCAGCATTGACTCTCTTATCGGGGGGCCTCCGCAGCCCAGCCCGGGACACTTCGTTTACACCGGCTATCCCATGTTCATGCCGTACCGCTCGGTGGTGCTGCAGCCGCCGCCGCCGCCACCCCCTTCCTCCCTGCAGCCGGCTCTGGCCGCCGGACACCCGCCTCACCCGCACGCTCACATCCCGGCTCTGCAGAGCGGATTCTGCTCCGGCCTGGCGCTCACCTCCACGCTGATGGCCTCGCTGCCCGGAGGATTCTCGCCGGGCCAGCAACACCAAGACGCGGGCCGGAAGCACGCGGAGGACGGCAAGAGTTTCGCGCAGGGGAAAGAGTGCACTCTGCAGGCGCTCCACGACGCCGACACGTCCGCGCAGACAGCCACAGGTAGACAGGAAGTGGAGCTTTCTTTTATTTCGTGTGAGAAGTGTGAAATGTGGAGCGTGATTGAAATATTGTGAAATATTATTTTCCTGTTGTCATAATTCACTTTTTTTTCAATCTGTCAGCGCGGAGTCACATCCATCAGGACGAGTCCAAGGAGGACGAGTGCGCGCGGAGGGACGAGAGCTTCTCCATGGACAGCGACCTGGACTACAGCTCGGACGACAACATCGCCTCCGCCTCCCACCGGGAGGACGCGGACGGCGGCGGGACGGCGCTCGAGGACGGTCCTCACGGCCACGGCTCCGGCGGCGGCGCGTCCTGCCCCGCGGGAGGCGGCAAGAATCGGCGGCGGCGGACGGCGTTCACCAGCGAGCAGCTGCTGGAGCTGGAAAAGGAGTTCCACTGCAAGAAGTACCTGTCGCTCACCGAGCGCTCCCAGATCGCGCATGCGCTCAAGCTGAGCGAGGTGCAGGTCAAGATCTGGTTCCAGAACCGGCGGGCCAAGTGGAAACGGGTCAAAGCCGGTAACGTCAACAACAAGTCCGGGGAACCGTCGCGGAACCCTAAGATAGTGGTCCCGATCCCGGTGCATGTGAGCCGCTTCGCGATAAGGAGCCAGCACCAGCAGCTGGAGCAGAGCCGGCCTTAGAACCAGGACCAAGAAAAAACTCCTTAGTGCACTTCGTCCTCTCCTTTGATTCCGTATTTGTCCCAAGTTCAACTAAAAACAGGCCAAAGTTTCAATTGTATTCATTTCCCATTTTTTTATCAAGTGCAATGAAATTGAAATTCAACTATGTTTGAACCTAAAATGACGACACGTCCTCGGAACGTTCAAACTCAACTTCCGGCCTCGGGGCTCGAGCTGTGATGGCGGTGATGATGATGATGATGATGATGATGAAGAGACGATTCCTAACGAGGAAATAACGGAAGTTATTTTTTTTTTTATTTTCTTCGGATGTTTGCTTTTATTTTCTCTTGTTCGAGTCACGGCGATGCTGCTAGCTAATTTAATTCAAGTGTGCCGAGTGACTAAAATATGACAAACAAACAAGTGTCAATTAAAGCTGAAACCAGATGCTAACGGCTGTCTTTTTCTTCATTGGCGGCAAACTTCCAACGTTGAAAACGGCCCTCGAATGTCTACCAGTATAGCGAGATTTCACTTTTAACTTCATGGTTCAGATAAAAGTCAGATGTTCTTCAAGGCCTCACATATTCAAACGTCAATCCAGAAATCATCAAACACACACACAAAGCACGATTTTCGCTGGAATTATTAAGATAATAACGCTATAAAAATGGATCAATAATCTTTTTCTTCTTCATTTGAGCTGTGTAATTATTATTGTGAATTCACACGCTTAGAAATTAAATGAATGTATTACTTACCAAACACTAAACAAAAATACATTTGAAGTAGAATAATTCCTCCACTCGTGCTGACACTTCCGGGTAGTGGTCACGTGAACTTAATTCATTTTCGATCCGGAAAGTAAACGGAAGCAGCAAACACAACAAATCACTTGCGCCAGAAACGCTGGCGTTGAAATTACTTTTGCTGCGAAATAACATTTGCTGCGGAGTGAAAGTGAAATGTTTAGTGTTACGTGACTGCAACACATTTGGCCCTTTCCCACACGCCAGCAGCTCGAGTACTTCAAAGCTTCCATTTGCGGCCCGTCGAAAAATCACAATTCACGACAGCTTTTCACTTTTTGCGGCCGTCGAAAAGCACAATTCAAGACAGATTGCCGCTTTTTTTTTTACGATGATAGAAAGTGTCAATATTTGTAATAATTACCGTAATTACGAGGCAATACAGTGGCTTCGTGAGGGAAATATATTAAGATTATTAACATTTCCAAGTATTTAGATTTCCTCCCTGTGTTATTTGACCTATCAGCATATTTTACACATGACGTCTAACCTGCTGATGTGCATGTAATAGATTTCTCTTTCTCTCTTTTTTTTTTGCAAATTGTAATCAAGTCAGGACGTCACAGGCGGCTGACAAATGAAACCCAAGGGATGCAGCTCATCCTCTAAATTAACATGACCTGCCGGGCGTCACATGAACGCCAGCTGATTATAATTCCAGTGATGGCAGGCTGCTGTAGCCGGTATGAAGTATGCATCGTCTGGACAGGCCGTTCAAAGTTTTTCCTGGAGGCCCGCATACTGTAAAATTAAAGAACCACTTTGGTCCGTTTTGTACATTAAAGATGCTGTGAAGGTCAATATATGCTATCTGAATATTATTATAGGTGACAAAGCAAATGAGTGTAATATTTAACTATGTATAATATGCCGAGGGCCGGTACAAAATGAGCTGTGGGCCAAAAATAGCCCCAAGGCCACACTGTGTACACCCCTGTGCAAGCATAAACAGTAGCTGGTCAAAAACGTATCATTGAATAAATAATAAAGACGCAAAAATGAAGATGTTTCTGTTGCAAAGCATCATTCTGGTCTTTATTGAAAAGAGACATGTTGCCGTAGAAGACTCTGTATTATCTTACTGTACATCCAACTAAATGGTAATAATACTAATAATTATTAGAACCACAAGAACATCAATACGTGTGTCAATTAGAATATGAAAAGATGTCTGGACTATACAAAATGCACACACATCAGGAGGGCTCGTTTAGGGCAAGTTAGGGGATGAACACGGCAGCTAACGCAAGCATAGAGTGTTTATCTGCTCTTTTCACGTCGGGCTGAGTAGAAGACAAAAAGCACACACACGCTCCTTTGATTTGTGTAACAAAGTGGAAGTAACATTACTCAGCATTTCAATGAAAGGCGCACTGATAAATTAGGTCAAGAGTGGCCAAACATTTCTCCCACGAGGCCCGCATACAGAAAAATGAAAAGATGGTATTGATATTTTTCTCTGTATGTTACACCTTTTTACTGCAGTGTTTTTAGAATTTTTCATGGGCCAAAAAAAACAACAAGCTTGCGTGCTGCAAACGGCCCCTAGGCCACACTTTGGTCACCCCTGAGTTAGAGGACACTTGAAGCCAACAAAATGAAGCAGACAAAAATAAAAGCATCAGACGCTCGTACAGCTAAATGACGGAGCCAAGTGAATTTAGTGCATTTCTGTCATAAATAAAAGTTGTAAAAAAAAAAATCACAATAAAATATAATTTTTACAGAACATCATCGTGGATGGGGGAGGCAGGGCGAGGGGTGGGGGGGGGGTGGACAATCACATGTTGAAAAAGAGGTGAAGAGAAACTAAGATTTCTACGGGAACACAGCAGCACATTCAGTCAAATCTATGAGATATGTAAGTAAGACTATCAGCTCATCGGCAGCATTTGGACTCTCGGTGGGCCACCAAGCAATTCCGCCGTTCAAACATGGCGGGTGCCACACGTTGAAGAGCGTGAATAAATACTAGTCTGCAAGGTTGTGGATAAAGAGTGCCAACTTTAAGTAGTGGTTGATGGCACCAAACCAAACTATTTACAAAGAAGATGCGGAAGCCCTTCCAAGCCTCATTGGACGGGACGGGCCAGGTCGAGACCAAAGCTTCCACGAGTATTCCTGATGTAAAAAATAAAATAAAAATCCCTTTTGGTTCCACCAGGAAGTAAACAAGGACCTAACAGCAAGCTGAAGTGAAAAGTGTTCACTGTTTGTGTTGAAAGGGACGCTTGGTGGAGTTCAGTCTTGAGTGTTGGTTGGAAGGCCTACTGTCCACACCAACACGGATATTTTCATTTTTGCCAAAAATCAGTGGGGTATAATCATTAAAAAAAAACTCTGTCCACGTAATTTCACCAGTTTCCGTGCAAACTTTGTCCAAAAGCCTGAAAAGGCATTTAGTTATTATAATATATTATTATAGATATGTCATATACAGATGTACAATGCTGTGCACATCTTTAAAATGCACAATGCTGAATTAACATGTTTTTTTTATTGCGACGCCACGGGTGTCCCAAATGTGGCTCTGGGGCCATTTGTGAGCATAGCATGTTGCAAAAAAATGAAACACACACACACAAAAAATCCCCAGCAAAAATGGCAAAACACTAAAAGAAGGCACAATGTAAAGGAAAAAAAACTGATAGTGATACTAATATTTAATAACACAGCTTTAAAGCTTTATAGCTATAAATATATGCAAATATACATATATTTTTTAGCCTCTCTGAAAAAAAAAAATCACATATATCTAAGTCTTTCTGTAAGCGGCCCTCGGTGGAAAAAGACTGGACACCCCTGGTACACAACAGTGTACTCTTGGGGGTGCCCCAACTGGGGGTCGCATTCAGAAAAATGAAAAGGGGGGCATTTTATATTCCAAGATCAGTCAATTCATGCAAAGAAAACGCCGATGTCTTAGCCTTGTGGTAGTTGAGTATTAGAAGTTGTTTTTTTTTTTTTTAAATATGAACTTCATTTGTAGAGAATGCCGAGGTAAGCCAGTAAAAAAAAATGGGGCACCCGTGGGGCTGCATGTGGGGCACACGCCTGGTTGAAATACATGAGAGGATATTGCACATTTCTTATGACCCAATCCAAAAAGCTGTGTTGTTCGTGTTCGTACAGAAGCTCCGGAAGGCTAAAGTCTAAGTTGGCCTGTGGACAAACGGGCAAAACTTTCTAAATAAAGTTTTCTAAATATCCGTGTTGGTGTCAACATGTGAGTTGGCTAGCAGTCGTAACCCTGTGTGTGTGTGTGTGTGTGTGTGTGTGTGTGCATGTGAAACGTCAGATGTCAGACATTCAACTTTCCATCTTTCACATATTTGTCACATTTTAAATCGGCAAATGCTTCACAGAATTTTCAAAAATGCCGGCGGGGGCCGTGGAAGTCACGTGACTTCTTTCAAAGCAAAGCACAGTGTGTGTTACACAGGAAGTGATGTGTTACACAGGAAGTGATGTGTTTTGGTGGACGTTGCCTGAGAACAAAGTCAACTTGTAGTGTGTGAAATGAAGCCAGGATGAAAGTGAAAGTGAAAGTGAAAGTGAAAGTGAAAATGACCTCGCACGCGTCGGGTACTTTTCACTCTCGTCACCGAGGCCAAGCGGTCCGAGAAGCCAGGTGGGCGGAGGTAAGCGTCGCACGGGCCGTGAGCGTCCTGGGTGGGAGGGGTCAAATGAATGCGGCGCTCCCTGCACTGCTGCAACTGTTGTTGCGGTTGGTGTTGCGGCGTGACAGGTTGGGCGTGGCCATGAGCGGGTAGCGTTCGTCGGGGCAGCCGTACTGAGCCAGCATGTCCACGCACTCCTGGCTGTTGGCCTGCCGGGCGTACGCCATGGCGCTGTTGCCGTGGGCGTCCCTCGCCATCAGATCAACGCCATACTGCGAGAAGAGAGAAAGCCATCACTTCCTGCACGGACCTTTCCACGTAAAAAAGCAGAGGAGCTCGGCGTCTCACCCAGATGAGAAGCTGCGTGATGACCACGTTGCCTTTGCGGCTGCCCAGGTGCAGCGCGTTGCGGCCGTCCCCCTCGCCGCACGTCTCGTTGACCTGCTGGCGGGAACCGTGGGCGAGCAGCAGTACCACGGAGCGCAGGTCCTCTTCCACCGTCGCCCGCAGCAGCTGCTGGCCCAGGGACAGATCGGTGCAGGGGAGCGACGCCAGGAAGAGGCGCTGCTCGTACTTGGCTCGGATCCAGCGCTCCCGTTCCTCCCTGCATGGCGAGAGCGGGAGACGGAGACGGGAAAAACAGCTTCATTAAAACCAAAGCCTCCGTTTGATCCCAATCCGGTGTCAGGAACGGCGGCTGTTTAATCCCGCCATGTAAACATGCTCTCATTCTCCCCTGGGATTGGCCAGACGGGGAGGCCATGTGAGCTGTCCCTCTTTCTGGAGAGAAACACGTCCCCTGTGTGGATGTGCGTATGTGTGGATGTACGTATGTGTGTACGTGTGTATGTGTGTACGTGTGGATGTGCGTATGTGTGTACGTGCGTATGTGTGTACGTGCGTATGTGCGTATGTGTGTACGTGTGGATGTGCGTATGTGTGGATGTGCGTATGCGTGGACGTGTGGATGTGCGTATGTGTGTACGTGTGGATGTGCGTATGCGTGGACGTATGGATGTGCGTATGCGTGGACGTATGGATGTGCGTATGCGTGTACGTGTGGATGTGCGTATGTGTGTACGTGTGGATGTGCGTAAGTGTGTTTGTGTGTAAGTGTGCCGAATGTGTTGCAGGAAATGGAGGATCCTAAAGTGTCTGAAATGAAGCCCATCCACCTCATAAGGTTCTCTGACATATGAACTGCGTTGATATCAGCTGCCTAAGAATTTGGGATAGGAACCTGCCAGAATGTCATTAACTTCCTGCCGACCAGCAATGGCGGCTAGCATCACGGAATGTCCCGGAAGGCTTCCCTTCCGGGCCAGAGAGGTTGGCTATGAGAGCACGCCCCACGACCCCCGGACAAAGGCCGGGGGTGTCGCTCAGTGTGTCAACGTGTGTGTGTGTGTGTGCGCTCGGTGGGGTGCCGCCTTATGTTGTCTTATTGGGGAACCCACAGCCACTGGATCCAAGAACCGCATGCCTTCCCCCACCTCCTTGTTGCTATGAGTCTGTGTGTGCGTGCGTGTGTGTGTGTGTGCGTGCGTGTGTGTGTGTACACAGTGACTCCATCATCACTAACTAACGAGTCTTGAAAACACAGCTCACGACAGTGGAGAGGCTAATTGCGCTAATTAAGCGCGAGTGTGTGTGTTGCGAATGCAGGCCTCATATTTCTGTGTGCTAATGTGTGTCTCTTTTCACATCCCATTAGGCACAGCGCTGTTTTCCTGCACTGAGGCATGCTGGGTAGATAATTAAACATGAGTATGGGTGAGAAGGCACACACACAGACGCACACACACACACACACACACACAGACAGGCCCAGAGGGGTAAAATGTGTGTAATTGAAATGAATGCTAAAACCCACATCACCCAGAGGATACATTCTCCACTTTTATAAATGTACTGCATTTTTGTACTTCTACTACAGTATCTCTCTATTGACGCCAACATTCCAAGCTTCCGGCTTGATCAGGTGTCCCGTTGGAGCTACGTTGCACCCATTACGTTGTCTGGTTTCCTGTCTCAGTCCTCACATTGTGTGTGTGTGTGTGTGTGTGTGTGTATGTGTGTGTATACGTTCCTTCTGAGCACCTCTTTTGTCCGGGTGTGTTTACATGCACGCACAAAGACACACACAGCTTCCTGTCCAAAGGAAAAGACCAGAGGCCAAGCGGCCGCCGCCTCGTGTCATTGGAGGGGTCGTCCATCCGTGACCTCACACACTGATCATCACATGCAGCTCATTAGCATAATTACACGCTACATTCATCCAACACTGCTCGGAGTGACGTTTGGAAGACAACAGGAAGTCCAGATGTGGAAAAGCACTTTTCACCTGCATTTGGTAAAGTATTACAAAACAAACAAACATGGACTTTTCTAATAAGTTGTATTATTCGCTATTAACCATCATTTTAGAGGGCATAAGCCTACAAAAACGACAACAGAAAGCATGTTTTCCTAATAATAATGAATACCGGTGTAACTATTTGATCCCGGGACAATACAATCCCAGGACTGCAAATCAATAGAATCCCAAAAAGTGAAGTTGTGTGAACGTGTCCAGTCAGAAATGAAGACACTCATGTTTTCATACAATATATGCAATATCATTGCAATATTCGACATAAAGTAGGCTCATGTTGAGCGTTGGTGAGTAACTAGTCCTGTAACTACTGGATATCCATTCTCAATAGTTGACGCAGTGACATTTATTCAATGGCTTATTACCATTTTTGCTACTGTGACAAATATGGCGGGTCAGGTTTTGCATAGCAATTGAAATCATCCATTTTAAGGCCAAAAGCCTGATGTGACATAAAGTGGTATGAAATAGTTTGGGCACCCCAGATGGTTTAATTTTCCTGGTGGTTGGTACCAACAATTTTAGGACAATATATCATATTGACGAACACACTGATAGATCAGAAGTCAAATGAATCTTATAGGATTGACATAAAGTCATCATTTCATATATGCTCCTTTTTCAACCCTTTGTATCGAGTTGTGGACTCTTAAATACCGGATCTTCTGGACTATAGGTCGCTCCGGAGTATGTAGCTATAGCTTCCTTAGCTTCCAATGAGGGTGACCAATGAGGGCCCAATGAGAGGTCCAATGAGGGTCTGGATTCTGACTCATCTCCAAATCCCACCACAGATGTTCAACAATATTCAGGTCTGGGACGGAGATGACTATTCCAGAAGGTTGTACTTGTTGGTCTGCATGAATGCCTTAGTAGTAGAATTAGAGAAGTGTTTAGGGTCATTGTCTTGGTGGAAGTCTCCATCCCTGTGGACTGATTCTTCAACATTGTTGAAAAGAACCGTCTTGATACTGACTGGAATCCATGCCACCTTCAACTTGAACAACTTGAAGAAGATGGCCATGAAAATGATACATTTAACTGGAATGGCTGATCCCAACAACCAGTGAATTATAAAGGAAAACCTTGAAAATGATCAGGGGTGCCCACACTTTTTCATACCACTGCATCTCTCAATATCAATATTTTCATGGCTTGTTTTATATTGTAGTAGTTCTTTCAACAAATACAAGAAGAACAGTTAAATTGTAACATTTGTATAATGGGACGGTCCCATGAGGACTTCATGAGTTCCAGTCAAGCACAAAACTGGCCATTGAGGACCAATTTTAGGACAACGTGTCACCTTGGGGTCATATGAAGGTTGATAATAGATATAAAAATATGATGCTAAACATATCTTGACAGAAGAAATCGTATGCAAGGTGGAAATAAATGAATCATAACCCCAACCAAGTCACTGTAGACAAGGAGGTAAGCGGTCTATGAATGCTACCTTTGGTTTTTCTCTCCATTCAGTTTTAAAGCTTTAATGTGGAGACACACGTAAATGCCATTTATTCTTTCAAAGTAAAAGCCTTCCATGTATCGACAAGACATGAAAGAACAAGAAAAAAGCGGCAACCTGAGATGAACGAGCTAACGGGGTTCTGTTCAAGGCACTCATTAATTACAGTCCGGGGGTGTGGGGGGCGCGTCAGAGGTAATGAGCGGTAGGAAACAGGGTTAAGAGTGACACGGTGTCAGTGGCTCCTCTTCTGGCCTAATTAGCCCTCTAATTAATAGATTAATAGATGGATAAGAGCATCAGCTAACTGCCGAGCTAATGTGCAGTCAAGATGAATCACTGCTGAGCACGTTTTGTCACAAGGTGAGCTGCTGAATGTTCCGTCGATGCCGTTTTTGCAATGCAGCAAACCTGCAGCACTTGGACCCCCCCCCCAGGAGAAAAGTCAAGACAGAGAACAAGGAGACGAGGCTGAAATCTATTAGCCTTTGGTGGACGGTCATTAGGTGCCCTCCGATAGGCACAGATAATTAAAGGAAGTGTGTGGGGGGGGGGGTCGAGTCATCCATGCAGCGAGAGCAGACAGCAGTGAAGGGGTTAACCATGCAAATGAGAAGGAGAAAAATGGAGGAAAAAGTAGAAATGAGCCAAAGCAATGGGACGTGTCGTCGGTACGCTCCAGCTGAGCGGTGCTCCAGTGGCGCCATGGTCCAAAAATGGGGAGATTGGGTAATTAAACATGAATGCAGGAACACACGTGGCCACAAACACGACGGTGTTTTCCATGCCATGACAATCAATGCCATCGGGTCCCTTGGGGTCGGCCCCTTTTGACCTTTCATCACATCTTGTTCACAAATCGGGTGCGCCAAGTTGCCTTGGTAACGGTGCGCCATGTAAATGAGCCAAACGCCAAATAAAAGCACCTTAAATGTTTAGCAGTAGTGCGTGAACCCATTCAATCCAAACACATTACCCACAAACCCCAGGATAACCCCCCACCACCCCCACATCCCCCCGCCAATGTGAGCGCCTTGCTGAGTGGGCCAATCAGCCACGGGGTGGGAGGATGCTTACCGGCGGCGTACATATTCATATCTGCTCCAGGACCGCGCCCCCGCAAAGCCGCAGAGCACGCCAGAGTCATGCATCTAGCGAGTGTTATTTACTTAACGAGGGGGGGGGGGGGGGGGGGGGGCTGGGAGGGGGCAGGATGTTCTGATGACTCAGGCATAAAAAAATGTGCTTTTAGCACACATTAACGGAACCTCACGCTGATGACCAACCATGAAGGAAAGCTGATTGGCTCACGTCAGCCGGTTTAATGTCAATAGTAAATTGGAGGCCTCATTAGGCGAGTCGGAGGACGCTGCTGCGGGCTGCGGCGAGGCAGTCATGTAAAAAAGAATGTCTATTAGGACTCATTTAATCAAGGACGAATTAGAATGTAGGTCCAATTATTTGCCAACATTTGCACTGGCCCGCCTGTCAGAAGGCTTCTGTGTGCCAGCGTGTGTGCTGCTTAAAATGCAGGCCAAGAGGCCGCCGCCGTCTGCAGGGGCTGCATGCGCATAATGGCGGGGGGATTAGGCCAGGCGGCGAGGACGAGGTCGCACACAACTCAGAGGTGCACCGGTTTAATGCCTTCAAAAAGCATTTTGAGACACATGACTAAAGTCAACTTTTTAGACTCTACTAATGAAGCTCCGCCTTCCTGGCAGCTAAGACACTCCCCCGACGCGTGGGTCTAAAATCACAGCAGTCCAATCAGTGTTATGATCACAGGACGGGGCAGCAGTGGTGGCCCCCTCCTCCTAACACTGCTCTGACCCAGGGGGGCAATTATGGTGTGATATGGACCCCCCCGGCCTGCCCCGTTCTCCCCAACACCCCATCATGTCCCCTGAGCCCAATCCCACCAACGTCATCGCGGCCGCAGCACCTGAACCCCACCTCAGATTAAAAGCAGCAGGTCTCATTTCAAATCCTTTTTAGGATCGGGGGTGCATTACCACTGCGAGCTGGTATTCTTCTCATACCCACGTCCACCCCACACAGTCCACGGGAGTTATTACCCACTCGGCATCTGTCATGTGTGGAGCGTTGCTAAATGTAAAATAACATTAGCAGCCATTAGCAGCCTTACTGCTCACTTTCATGTTGCCTCCGCGTGTTGGTGGGGGGGGGGGGGTCAAAGTGTCCTGAGTGGTCAACACCTTAGCCATGTCAACACAGTATTTGATCATCTGCAAAAGAAAATCAGCTTTCCCAACAAGATGGACGCCATCGGAGTTCAGTGGGTAAAATGTGCTTTGGACAGGCCCAAGACCCAAGACCCAAGACCCCATGGACGTCTGAACAAGTCTGTCTGTACACTTCATTAAGTATACAGAGTATGTACATGGAGTACTTGTGTGCTTAGTACTTGAGTGTGCAAATTTTGACGGTTGAAACTAGATCGCTGCTCTAGCGTACTTTCCAGAAATGACAATCACAATATTATTGCAAATCTCTGGATTGCCCGACAAAGTAAAAATCTGCCAGCTTCACCCCGCATGTTTCATGAAGGTACAATAACTAAAAATGTATTGCTTGTAGGGTATTACACACTGTGTATTAAACACGGGGGTTGGTGTCGTGCTACTACCCGCCATTCAGTCCTTGTACAACCGAAGCAGGGGCCTGGTTCGCATTGCCAGCAGAAAGCAGAGCCTGTTTCCGGTGAGCGTTGCCTCCACCAAGGCTGCCAAAGGTCAACCATGGTCTTCAGAATTTTCATGGACAGAATTTGTAGGCGCAGAGGGAGTCCGGTTTGCGGGTCTTATGATCCCATCTCTGCTATTTGCAGACGATGTGGTCCTGGTGGCCTGGTGGTTGTGACCATCAGCGTTTACTAGGACAAATCCAAATCCGAGGCCATGGTTCTCAGTCGGAGAAGGGTGGAGTGGAGTCTGGAATCGACCGCTTGCAGAGCAGCAATATGAGACATTTGAGATGCAGTTTTCTAGTTTTTATTTTGCTGCTATCAGCCTGATATTTAATATCGACAATCCGAGTGAATTGGTTCCAGGCCTGATGGTGACAAGTGAATTTTGGCAAAGTAAGACTCCTTCTTTAATAAGGGATATATTCAGAAAACATGTTTACAACCTACAAAGTTTGAACATGATTAGAGCGCTCTAAACATCAATGGCAACCATTTTAGGATTGGATTTCCCATCCATCAAAAGGGTGCTTCTGTACTTATTCCAGAACTGGAATGTCGTTATTGCCATGTTAATGTTATTTTATTCCACTATACATGGAATGTTGTTTTAATAGTAATACTGTATTTTGCTGTATTTATGAACTATAAGATTGTAGGAACTTCTGTTTTTTAACATAAAGCGCTTCTTTTTTCTTCGATTTTTTACCGCGCCCGATTAGGAAGGACAAATATATCACCGCGGTAGTCTGAGGGCCAGCAGGCCGGATTAGTGGCGCTGTCATTTGTGGTCATCTGAGGCCTGCGAACGCCGGGCATCACGTAGCGCCTGAATGGGCCTTGGGTGCTGGTGTTGGCGTGTCGCTCCACAGATAATTAAAACAATGAGCTACGGCACCAACAACACGAGCGAGGGTGCTACAGCAGCGCTGACTGCACCAGCCGACCCCTGTGGCTGTTCCACCACGGGCGGCGCGCCCAAACATAGCAGCCCCCTCGGCCGCGGCATCAGCTGCGGCGCTGACAGCAGCGAGCATGCCAGCTGAGGTGATGACGCCTGACCGCAGGCAGCCGGAGGTTAATGGGAACGTTTAGGTGGTTTGTCTTTTTGTGGTTTGGACGGCAGAGTAACACTTGCGTAGCATCCCTACGGCGCAGCAGAGCCTGCCAGCTTTGGCGCTACTTCAGGGGACGCACGTCAACAAGTATCCCTCCTCATCGTGAAGCCTCCCTATTGGTTCGTGGGACCTGGATGAAACGATGGTATGGGTGGGCTTACGGCGAGCCATGAAGGGTGGGAACAAACCAGAAGTTGATGACAACAGCTGGAGAGCAGCCCGTCACATCTCAATGGACAGAGGCGGCGCCGTAGAGACGGGCTGTGATCTCTATGAACGTAGTACCTCTCCACGGCCAGACAAGGCACCTCCAGCCTTCCTCCCATCCGCTGCCTTGCAACATTCCCATCCCCTATTGTTCTTCCCATTGCATCCTTCCTTTGATCTCCAGACAATCGTCTCTCTTGGTTCTTTCCATTCTCCTCCGACTCCTGCCATCTTCCTTCCTCTCTGAATCCTCCCCCATACCCGGTCCTCCTCCCACAAGCACCTTCTATCTATTCCACATCTATTCCACATCTATTCCACATCATCCGATTATGCTGAGTCTACTAATTTTCCTTCCATCCAACCCTGAACCTCCAAACAGGAGGCGGCTGGGAGGTGTGAGTATGGGGGGCAGACCTTGACAGACAGGAGGTCAGTGTAATTGCTGGTGGCCATATTTAACATTAAGATAATCAGCCCATTAATTACCCTTTGGATCATTAAATCAGCCACTTGCAAAATGAAATTTCGGCCTCTATTACTCACTTGAGAGACCATGGGGGGGGGGGGGGGGGGTGTTCCATTGTTCGGTCTCATCCCCCCGTCCCCCCCCCCCCCCCCCCCCACCTTCTCTCTCAACCTTTCTGCTGGTTGCAAAAAGCCTAGGCTGGGCTCGTGTTTGGTCTCCACCGAATGTGGGGCGCCAGTGAAGACAGCGACATTGATGTTTGGCCGTCATACATGTTGGCTTCAACTTGTCACTTCATAGACCACAACTGAAGACTCCATGAAGCTGTCATAAAACGTCCACGCCTTCCTGTGGGTGCAGACGGCGGATCTTCAATGAAGGACGGGTGAGTGCCGGACTAAGAGAAGGTTAGAGGCCAAGAGCAGGTATAACGGACACCAATGTGTCATTTTCGTGCTCAGCTGTGGAAGGAGCGCGATGTGACGTTCCGGAGAGAAGACAAAAGTCATGATCACCAGACAGGGAAAATAGGGGCGGGAGGGAATACTCGGCACTTAAGGAATGGCCTGATAATACTATTGACGGGCTGGAGAGTGATGCAGCTGCAGTGGAGCGTTGCAGCTAAATTGAGATAATATTGACTTGCTCTAATCTCTACAGGGGGAAACATACATCACATTCATAAATAAATAGGAACATGAGTAACAATAAAAGCATTAGCACTCTGATGGACTAGGGTTAATGGCACATCAATACGCGCAGTCGCTGTGTGTGTGTGTGTGTGCGCGTGCGTGTGCGCACACAGTCAGTCAATCAATGGGATGTGTGATTTATGTTCATTTGCATTTTTACTGCAGCCGTATTTTCTGCACTCTTGTGCTGAATCGTACTTCTGCTTGTCTCAAGCCGTCAACATTTCAAAGTATTCTGGGTATTGTAGTTCCGATGTTTAAAGAAAGTGCATTTTTCAGACATTGTTTTCCTATGTACACCGGGAGGTGGAGGGATAGGGTGTGGCTGATAAGTCCATCTCCAGGTGGTTGGCAGGTGGAAAGACAGGGACCACCCACACACACAGGGACCACCCGAGACAGAGCATACCCATGAACCCCCTCTCCCCAACAACCTTTCCTACCTGCTGGCGTCAGGTGCAGGCTTCAAGTGACCATGCGAGTTTGCCTCCCACACGCCGTTGGCGAGCTCGTTGCCGATGCCAGACATCACCTTGATGAGCTCCATTGGCCACTCATCCAGGTCCAATGAGCGCACCCTCGACAGGTGAGTGCCGAGGTTTCTGTGAATACCAGAGCACTCGATACAGATCAGGGCACCCAGGTTGAGACTGGCCCAGTTGGGGTCTGGAAGAGCACGCATCAAAATGACAGCATCAGAGGCGGCGGCGTCACACCGTTTCAACCGTACATTCTGTGATGCCGTGTACGCCACTCACTCTGAGCGTCACAGTCGGCACAGCTGCCGTTTCCACGGACACTTCTGATAGCCTGCAGCGCCATTGCCTCCGTTTGGCTGGTCAGACGAGACTGGGAGAAGATATGGGCCCAAAATGATCATGAACGCAAACGCTTGCTTATTGCTCGGATGTTCCTAAAAATGCTCCCGTTGAGCGACAAGTTAGGCTCAGCTGGGGCAGGGATCACTTTGGTGTGAGCCATCAAAGCACATGAGAAGATCGGACACCCACCTTGTTCTTGCTGCTCTCACAGGATTGCAGACTGGCCAGGATCTGACCCTCAATGACCTGCACCCACGCGTCTCTCTCCTCGTATGAGGTGGCCTCAAAATGCCACGTCTGACCGGTCAGCGACACGATGATGAATTCAAAGTTCTCCTCTTGTTCTGTCGTGGGTGGAAGAGAGAAGAGAAAAGCAGTTCAACTTGCTTAGTGGCAACTACAACCTTTTTTAGCGTTTATTAGCAGTTGGGGTCCGGAATGACAACTCGGGTACCTGACAGTCTAGACTGACCCGGCCCCAGCCAGAGTTGCCCCCTGTGCTCAGGATGCCACCCAAATTACGGGGCCCCTGTATGCCCCTGAGGGCTCCCGAGCGCCATTACAATCAAAGCCTTCAAGTGGGCGGGGGTGGCTGTGGGCGACACAAGGATCTTTTCATAAAATTCCCCTGAGAGGTTAATGGCTAATCAAGAGATGCTGTGAGATGAAGAATAAATGTCTCCTCTTTCCCTGCAGGTCTCAGGACTTGAGCACATGGCATCTGGTTTGGCTTCCGAGTGTCCAATTCATGGAATATGCAAGTAAGAGTACAGTCCTTCCTCCTCGCCTCCTCGCCTCCTCCTCATCTCCCAACTTGACACCATCACAGTTGAACATATATAACATATATCAATCATTTCAATATGGACTATTTTTAGCAACAAATGCCTGTTTTGGGCAGAAATTAAGCATTTTCAAGCATAAAAACGCCTAAAATCCAAATATAAGGCATTCAGAAGATGCATTCCAAGACATAGTAATCCATAATAGCTATAGAAAATAAAATATAGAATAATAATATTCTACACTGGTCACTTGGTGACACCAGACTTGATTGCCAGAACAACAGGCTTTTATTTGAGGTTTGAATGATCTCATAATAAGCACAATAATCCCTGATGAACCCCTGATGTCACTTCCTGTCTGCCCCCCCCCCCACACACACACACACACACACTCAGCTCCTCCAGCATCGGAATACGTCACACGCGTGAACACACACAAGCACCAGTGTTATTTCTTAAGTGGCTTTATTCTGTTATTATGTCTGCTATATTGGATCATACGAGTGTAAAGGCGACTGTAGGGGTGTTATTTCAAGTCCAAAGGTCTCTATTCATGTCCTGTTGCAAACAGGTTTTCTATGCAATAACTGGGAAAACATTTCCTTGAAAAATAAGGAATCTCAATGACTGCGGTAGGATATAAAAGTACTAAACTAGGGATTGCTGTAAAACTAAGCCTCTCAATCAGTTTACAACACAAATGATCAGACTGGTCTGTTTTGGTGACGAATGGCAGCCATTGGTGTACATTGGTAAAGGTCACTCAGACACCTGAACAAAGATTGACAGCTTCGGCTTTTAGCTCCACCCCTAGCGGTCTCGACTCTTATTCGGTGGACCCTTGTTCTTGCCCCGAGCAGGACCACAGGGGCGGACCGGGCGGGGTCCATCTGAAAGTGACTGTGTGTCATGATGGGAAGCAAATGTGATGCAGTAGAAAGTTTTCTACAAAGCTGTCTTGAAGAGACAAAGAAGAAGATTTCATTCATGACCAAATAAGCACCAAAGTTAAGCTCATGCCAGACGGCAGAGGCGCACAGATTGGTGTGCCGCGGTCATGTCGTCACTCTGCACACTCATCCAACAGTCCCGCAAGACAAGTTCAACTGATTTGAAAAGCTAGTAAATGCTCCCCGATTTAGGTGGCGTCCCACTTCAGTTGGCACGCTGGCCCGAACAAACGTATGCATGAGTGCAGCCAGACGCCGGGCGCTCGTGCTGTATTGGTAATTACTGCCAGCGCTCTTGGCGACCGTGAGCGACATTCATGTGGAGAGGCGGCAGCGAGGCAATTTGTGAACTCTGACACCAGCAACCTTTAGCGGCACCAACAGAACAAACCAAATCTAGAGAGGGAGGGGGCACGCATGCATACTGTGTGTGAGTGTGACAGCGGGCCGCCAGGTGCAATGAGAGGGGAGGCGTGAGGGACACAAACGGGGCCTCAGGAAACACAAATTAAAAGCTTAAATGTCAGCGCGCACAGTATTGCTTTGCGACACAGGTCATTACTCTCCATATCAGCAGCCTTTTACTACTTTAATAACCTGGAAAATAGCGCATGCTGCTGTTCATGATGCTTGCTCACATGGAAACACAAGCCACACCCCATAATGTCGTCCGACATCCAAAGGGACGCCGCCTCGCCCACGGCCTCGGCCTGCGCCGCCTCTTCACAGGTGAGGAAGGGTGTGGCAGCATAATACCGGGTGGGATGGACAGGTCATGTGACTCAGGTGGGGAAAGGAAACTTTTCCACAGCACAAAGTGCACTGAACACACACACACACACACACACACACACACACACACACACACACACACACAGAGTGTATTGCGTAAGCACTGATTTGACGTCAACCTTCCAACTGGGAAGTATGTTGTGGACGCTTGGTTCTCGCTAGACGTAATAAGCTCACAGATGTCCTTGTGAAATACGTATATTGCACTTGCAGTGTAATATAATATAATATAATATAATATAATATTAGAATTGCAGTTGATGGTTTGAAAAACTACTCCACCGCAAAACAATGAACATCAGTTCCGGGCCCATTTTTCACCTCCACAAACACACTTCCTGTCACGCTGCAAATCAATGCTTACTGGGAAATACTTTTTTTCCACCCTGCTGCGGTGGGAAGGGTCAAGGTGGGGTCCACCTGTCCGTCAAGACAACCACCAGAGCAGGTTTTTACCTTCTGAGTTGTGCAGGCTGTTGGCGTAAACGCTGCGCAGACTACCAACGCGATTAAGTTTCCACACTTTACGTTTGGCTGCATCCCCAGATTGGGAGGAAAGAAGAGAGGTAGGAGAGAGAGGACAGCGTGATGAAATGACCAAAATAGGAAACAGGAGCAGGGAGTGAAGGCACATAGCAAAAAAATAATAATAATTTGATTTAAAATAGGGTGCAGCCCAGGTGGGGTGTAGGTCAGGGTATATGAAGATAGAGCTTTATCATTTGCAACATAAACTACATGAACACATCCAGGTATAATTATAAAATATTAAAGCACCCGGACTCTGACTTGCAAAGATCTCTAAATCTTCTGTTTTCAAATATCATTGGACTGTGATTCTATATTTATTAAAGCCTGACTTTAAGACTTTTTATTCCCCTTTGCCTTCTGATGTATTCTTCCCATTCTGACCACTAGGGGCGTACTTTGGATGCTACGAGGCTAAAAACAAACAAACAAGTTGTGCCAAAACAAAGCCTGGACATGTAGGTGACTCAGTTAATGGTTCTTTTAGAGTTGGGACAATACAGACAGATACCGGACAGATAATCTTTTAATCATCTTATATAATAAAATAATGAGCAACTCCGAATGCATCCAGAATCCTGGTTAGTTACGGCTTTCATTTTCAAGCTTTTTCTGCTCTGAACATGCACATTTCAGTATGTTGTGGCATAGCAACGCTATCGCTTAGCAACCAGGAGGAGGTTAACAATAACCCAGTAACCCAAACAAACACCACATATACTATACAACTTTCATATACTATACTCTTTTGGCTGTCAAATTTCGTGTACATTAAAGTGGTCGCCTAAGTTAGTTGATGTTGATATAAGCAGGCACTTTGCATAAGAAGAAGAAGAAGATTGTGGAACGGAGTTATTCGACTTCGATGGGTTGGCAACTTACGTGGGTTCCACTGCAACGGCAAATCAAACGTGCAGTGGGTCTCATCAGGGGGAGCTGGGCTAAAGGGGGCGGTTCCCCCTCATCAATTATGCTGGGCTTCACTCTGACATGACGATACTTCACCCGGCGGTCGGTCCGCCAGCACGCCGTGACAGGCAGCAAGCCGACGGCCGCCGTAGTGTGCTGTGTGCTTAATGGCTAAATTGGGAAGACTGTTACTAATCGCTTATTGAATAATGGAAGTGACACCGCTGATAAAAGATTTCAATACCGCAGATTATTTATAATATTTCACTTAAGCCTCTCTGGCTGACTCACCGGGGGAGGGGGGGGGGGGGGGGGGGTCGATGAAGAGTGTGCCGAGAACAAAGAGAATAAAGTGCATTACTGATGAGAACACCGCAGGAGAAATCGGAGGAAGGTGTGGAAACTCCGAAATTAGAAAAGGATGAAGTTGAAAATAAAGAAAAGACAAACTAGTAAATTTGTCTCTCTGACGATAACGTCACTCGTCAGCTGCTTAATGGAGACGCCAACATTACACATCTGCTGCTGCTGCTGCCGCCACATCTGTTCTGTGTGTGTGTGTGTGTGAGAGACAAGTGAAAGTGTTTTGAGTGAGTGAAGACGTGCGTGTGAATGTACGTTTTATGTCTTACAATACAATCTCATGATTGCCTCTTCAGGGATTTAAAGCCATTGTCACACTGGGAGGATTCTAACCTTCTGCAGTTCCAGAGAGGCCATCTGCTTTGAAGTTGCTGGTGCTTTTCTTCCGCCGGTGCTTCTTGCGGTTGGCATGCGGTGACGGGGGCGGCTCCATCTTGGGACTTGTGGTACTGGAGATGCTGGGACTGGAACACATGGAGTCACCCAGGCCCGCATCTGCAAAGACACGCGGGTTTTGGCTATGGTGCTTTGGTTCAAAATGCTATCATTGTCAGTGGAAGCGGCTTCATAATAAAAGCACGACAATGTCCCAATTTGGATGCACTTTGATGGGAACGGGAAGGCTGGATTGCTCGGCAATGTGTGGAACCGAAGCGCCATCTCTACGTGCCCTCCATCTTGACGCCGGCTGTTGACAGCTGTGACTAGCGGCGGAATAAAATAACATTCAGCTTCCATCAATATCACAGCGCAGCGGTGACACCGACATCATCACTGCGTGTGCGTGTGTGTGTGTGTAGATGAAAAACCCACACAGGCGCTCAGCGGCCGCCGCCACGTCTCCACACGGCAGACAGCCCCAAGGACGGCCATAACTTATTTTACAATCGTTTAGTCTCAGCTCAAGTGGAAAATGTGACAACTTATCTCTGCTGACAAGATGCCGTCCCCGAGCGCGCAATTAACCACCATGGATTAACGGCGCTCCCATCTGCGCGCTGTGCTCCATCTACATCAAACATCCCCCCCCACACCTCCGCCCCCACCAGCATGCAGCCTGGAGACTTCCTCCTTGACTTTCCCTCCAATTGTTTCCTTTCTGCCCATCAACAGTTTGGACACCAGCTGCTCCGCCTGCCTCACCTCGTTGTCCCGCTCGTCATGAGAAAGCAGGCGGCTGAGTTGTTTGCTGTGCTAGCGCCAAAATCTCACCACGATAACACGGAAGATGGGCTTTTGATGGATTACAGCCGTTAACAGAGCAAAAAGCTGAGCTACAAATGCTTCTTTGGGTCATTCCCGCTTCTGCTTCCTGACAGTAATGACATGACTGGAAGAGCTTCGAGTGCTCATGACACCAAAACATGTTGATCTTATTTTGGCCGTGAAAAGTTACATTTCCTTAAACATGTTGGACGTGAGCTCCAATGTTGAAATATTTACCACTTTTTGCAATTTTCATCACTTTTTCCCAGGACTGGAGGATGAGAAGCAGAATTTCCCATCCAGAATATATTGTATATATATACACATATACATATACTATATACATATATACATATACATACATATACATATATGCATATACATAGGCTCCACTTATGAATGGATTTTTCATACTATGCCCACTTGTGGAACACTCCAAGAGACATTCCCAAAGAAGCCTGAAGAATGCCTGAAGAAGCCGCTTCAAATGTTGTGAAAGATGTTGGGACGGTGGAAGAGCGTGCCAAGGTGGCGACTCTTAGAATAACAGTATTGGGTTTAATGCCAGGGCCAAATAAGCAGTCATCGTTGCCCACTGGTATCGTACGTATTCCACATGTGAATAACGCTGGCAGGGTCGCTTACTGACGGCCCAAAAAACATACTTGTGGCAAGTTTTGTGTGTGTTATACGATAGCTCAGTCATCATAACATTCCATATCAGCCAATGTTATGATTGGGATCATATCCCATTCTTGGCTTTGCTGTGACTTCATGGCTGCATTTGTGTGAATCTGCTTCCTGG
Organism: Doryrhamphus excisus; assembly: GCF_037039965.1. Classification (NCBI taxonomy): domain Eukaryota; kingdom Metazoa; phylum Chordata; class Actinopteri; order Syngnathiformes; family Syngnathidae; genus Doryrhamphus; species Doryrhamphus excisus. The sequence continues at coordinate 191,781 of NC_136371.1, read as the reverse complement.
AAGCTTTTGCGGCCGGGGTAGTGATGGCGTCATAAGCACTTTAAGGAGCAGCTGCTCGAGAACTGCAGCTTAATGTGTTGACGTGTGTGTGTGCGTGCAGCTTTAAACATTATTTGAGGATGGCTGGGCACTACATTTATGACATAGCTGTCAGTCAAACTGACTTCACTGCAACGCCGCCTGTCAGTCTCAGCTTTCTGTGGGTGGGGGTGTTTCAGAGAGTGGAGTGTATGTCTGGGGGGGAGGGGTTGGACACAGCCATTAGCTCGACATCCAGTATTCCAGCTTGGAAGAAAGATGCCGGGTTCTCGCTTGGAGTCCGGCCGTGGGGCCCCTGGGAGGGGTCTCATCAATGTGCTCCGGTTACCTGTGCTGACTCCCGAGTTGGCGATGACTGTGGCTTCGGTCCACTGGTCGGCGCTGGAGACAGAGTACGAGCGCTGATGCATGCCATCGGCGCCACGGCTGTTGAAGGACACCAGGCTGACGCCGCTCGCCATCTGAGATACTGACGAGCTGCTTGTCACAGAACCTGGAATTAACAGGAAATAAAAACGCCACATACTTATTTGACTGTGTTTATTCATGTTGATCATTATTATTAATTATACTCAGAGTCACTTCAGAGGAAATCCCAATTAAATGTTTGAAAGAGATTGAAACAATGCCAGTGGGAGGCTGGGAGATGGTGATTGACTTTAACAAGCATACCATGCGGTTAAATGTATTTAGAGAAAACAGCAGCCCGTCTTCTATGGTGTTCTAGGTGACAAAGCACATAGCTTGTCATTTCTTGGTAAAGGGTAAATGATAACAAAAACATGCTACCCCCAAGTCGGACTTTGGACACACCTGATTTATCAGGTATCACACATTATTTCTTCTTAATTCAGTCATTTTTATTATTATTTTTCTATAAGGTATTATCATATATTATGTGTTGCTCTACTAATTCCAATTACCTTTATCTAGAATTTATTCTGTATTTCCAGTGGTACGAAAAGGTTTGGGCACCCCTGATCATTTTCAAGGTTTTCCTTTATAATTCACTGGTTGTTGGGATCAGCCATTCCAGTTAAATGTATCATATAGCAGACCTACACACTCATATGAGAAGATTCATGAACTTTATAGGATTTTATACATTATTTCAACTAAAGTAGGCAGGTGCATACATTTGGGCACCCTTGTTGTTTTATTGCTTTGCATACCTTTAGCACTAATTATTGGAACACAACATTTGTTTGGTAAGCTCCTTGACCTTTGACCTGCATACAGTGAAGCCAATCATGAGGAAGGGTATTTAAGGTGGCCAATTGCAAGTTGCATCTTGGTCGCCTCAAAACAATTGTCACATGACCTGAAAGCAAAGATTGTTCAACATCGTGGTCTAGGGGAAGGATACAAAAAGCCAGCTCAGAGATTTCAGCCGTCAGGTTCCACTCTGAGGAACATATTGAGGAAATGGAAGACCACAGGAACAGTTCTAGTCAAGGCCCGGAGTGGCAGGTCAAGAAAAATCTCTTTTAGATTTCTAATAGGCTGTGTCGTCCAGCAGTCAAGTAACCGTTCCTTCCCTCCCTGACCCCCACCCCGCTCTCATTCCTCCTGCCACCTCCATCCTCACTCTCTCGCTCATATCTTCCCCCAGATCCCCCCCTCCATTGCAGCCCATTGAGTGGATCTGGTCTCTGATTGCATTAATATATTCACGACATTAATTAGTACAGGAGCACGGCTCACTGAATATTCATGCTATTAGCTCGGCCTCTTGAACGTGTGCGCGCGTGTGTAACAAATCGACATGCGTCCCTCTTGTGTTCTGTCAGGTGATAAGAAGGATTCACAGCCGCCTGATCAACTTCATCAGCAGTGATACATAAAAGCTCATCATCAGCCTCACCTGGAGTCTGTCCCAGTTGCAGGATGCTCATGTCCTTCGTCAAGCCGTTGGTTTTTGGGCTGGGCATGACCGCACAGGTGGAAACGGCTCGGGGCGGCCTTTTACCCGGCACTTTGACTGTGGTCCTGAGCAGATCGATTTCTTTACCGTGGACGTTCTGCATGTAGTCCTGAGAGGAGCCAGGGGAAAGAATATATCCAAACATCACATTTATGAACCCAAACTGGAACACGAACCAACCATTGCTTGCATATTTACTTTTGTCGGATATGAGGAAGAATGGTCGATAAAGGAAGTTATGGAAGTTTGTTGATATCATTCATTTTCCTCCTTTCCTGCATAGATTTATTCTGATTCATTCATATGATATTTCATATTATGTTTGTGCAGTAATTTCATTGTATGTCTCGTCTACAATGACATGAATGCTTTATTACATGAGCTAATCCTTCTGTTGGTGGTCAGCTTCTATAAAAATGTTCAATCCAGATGGTTGCTACACAGTACGTGAACATAGTATACTGAAGCCTTTTTTACTGAAACGAACCCTTTGGGTTTCAAGAACATTATGCAAGTCCACATCGACTCACTGTAGATTCCTGGGGTGATGACACAAAACGAGCACAGCATCATGGGAGGCATTGATATCTCCACATATTGCTCTATTTTTACCATGTAAGGTGAGAAGATATACATGGAAAAATATACTGAACATGAGTTCAACCACGTCTTAACCACTCGCATCCACACTCATAGATTTAAACCTTTAATCGCAGATTTAAACCTTTAATCCTCACAGCGCACACACTTCCTTTCATGCTCAGGCTGACAAAAGGCCAATTCAAAGCCAAGTGCTCCTGATTGCGACTTAACAAGCCACCAGAGAGCCATCGAGCCGGCAGCCCACTGGGTAAACCCTCCACACGTGCACGGACACATTCCTCCGACAGATTGAGCGGGGTAATTGAGTCTCCATTTGCATCGGGGGGCTTTCATCATCGGCCCAGTTGTCCTCTGGCCGCGTGGCGTCCAAGACGTATGCGTATTGACTGTGTATTGACTCAACGCAGCCACAGCAGGTGGGCAACTTGGGGGAAAGTGCCAAAGTGTGCCAATAGTATGGTGTGTGTGTGTGTGTGTGCGCGCGCGCATGGCAAGAAGCGCTGACACGATTGAAAACATGAATCCATACAGCGATAGCTGATCCTCGCCTGATTGATGAGGACGCCGCAGAAGAGGAAGTGATGCGGCATGAAAAATGTATTTGTTTTGAAATACACATTTTCATTTGAGATGCTCACAACATGCAAACGGGGAGTGGTGGGTGGGGTGGGGTGGGGTGGGGTGGGGTGGGCTGTGTTCAGCTCCAGGTGACGATGCAAGGCCCTTCCAAAACCAACCAACCACTCCATCGCCATCCTGCCGAGTGGCTGAAAAGTAGGACAATGTTTGCTTCACACTTTCCTTGCCAATAAGGCGGTGTCATCGCCATCTACTTAATTAGTGACATTAATGTGATTTCTTTGAACATAGTTGGGCAATTAGCGGCGCTGATTGAGTTTCATCCGATTACGCTCCGCAAACACGCTAATTGACGTTAGACTGCTCAGGAAAACCAGTGTTTTGGTGCCGGAGGCGGTTTGCGTGTGCTGATGTGTTAAGTGATGGGTTTTACCACTGATTTACTGCCTCAGCTGCTCTCCAGGCTGATGGACGCGCAGGCTTGGCTCAGGCATTTCAAGAGGAAAGCTCTGAGGGAATTCAACCCACAACCTCTGGCTGCAGTGCCTCCGAACAGCAAACACCTGTACTCGACATTGGCTGTGCCACGAGGAAGGCTATGACAAAGCCATTGTCATAGGGACACTGATAATACCAAATACCAAAAAGTATGCTTGTGATACATTTCAATGGTGATTCATGAAGAGTTTGCAAGCCTGTCAGGTATTTTTCTTCAAATGCTGTATTCAATTCAAGCCAACATACTTTTGAGTATTTAACAGGATAAGGATCGGATGCAAACTTACTGCCAAAAACTCTCTTGTGGAGTTCTCTTCTCTGAAAATGTCTGGCTGTGAATGAGTTAAATAACTTGTTTATTATGTACGAGGATGTTGTTGTGTCAGTTGGCGAGACGAGACGAGACGAGACGAGACGATAAATGACATTGGGTCTCTAAGACCGTGTGTCTGCTACTGGCTCTGCCAAGCCCACAGAGACAAAGCCACTGCCTAAAGGGCTCACTCCATTCATGCCATTCTTCTACGGAACAAACACACCAATGCACAGAGTGAACCCTGCCTGAGAGACAAGGGAAACAGACGCCCAATCACAAGGCAACATACTGGGGCCAGCAAAGTGATCAAGTTCATTTTTATTTATTGAGTGATTGAGTCATTTATTTATTGTCCCAGGCCTGATGCCCACGAGACATTTTCTTTCTCAAGGACACATCCTGTTATGTTTCAATCTCGCAAGATCTTGTGACACCCCCCCCCCCAAAAAAAAAAATATATATATATATAGATATATATATATAAGATATATACAATAGTGCCTCGTTTATCGCGGTTAACTGGTAAAGTTCCAGTTTCCTAATCTATAAATAATATGAAAATATAGTTAAAGCACATAAATCCTATTGACAACCTTCTAATATGTTTAACATTATTAGAGCCCTATAAACATGAAATAACAGCCCTATAGTGACCTTTATAGTCGTATTACCCAATACAGTAGACATAATCACAGGGAAAAAAGACATTTAAGACATAAGTACAATGCATACTCTGTGTGTGTTGCAATAAATGTCTTCTGGACGTGTGAACAGGAAGTGACACTGGGGGTTCAGAGTTGGATTATCGCGGCAGGAAAACCATGTGTTATGACTATGATTCTGTTATCATCGTACTTGTGAGATAATTCAAATCTGCAATAAAATCCTGTTGTTCCAGCTATCAATTCTGGTGCGTGTGTGTTTGTTACTAGTGACCAGTGTAGAATACTACATTTCATCTTTGAATATATACAGTGTATACACTGTATACATACAATTACGGTGTTCCCTCAATACATCGCGGTTCACTTTTTGTGGACTTGCTCATTCTCAAAATTCTTTAATGCAATTATAGATGCCAGGAAGGTAAAAGCGATGGAGCCGGTGTCCGGACCCCCGGACGCGGCGAATCTTCAGCTCATAGAGTACAGCGCAGGAACGCAGGGGGATTATTACATGACGAAAGATGCAACATGCTTTAACAAGGACACAAAAACATCACAGCCTAACATTGAAGAGCACGGTCAGCGAGTCAATACTTTCTTATACAAGATATGCCTTAATTAGTCACTAAATATGTCCAACTACGTACAGTGTTCATTAAAATTCCAATGAAATTTGAACTTTGAGAGTTTAAACAAGAGACAAATGTGAGGACATGTTAACGGCTGTCTGAGAAAAGGGTATGAAGTGTATGGTGAGGAGTTTTACAGCCTTACAACTTAAACAATTACAGTTGGCTACTCCAAGGATTTGACTTATTGCAGGAACCTACCCCCCCCCCTTTTTTTTTAACTAACAATAGGCCATAGTCAACAACAAACCAGCAATCATCAAAACGCGGACTGGGGAGGGATGACTCCATTATGGTTACCGTGCAGAAATGGCCATTTTTTTCTGAATATAGAAGCCAACCATGGATTAGCATAACGAGTGGAATGACAGTAAATGCGTTGGTCATATTTAGAGGGTGTGTAGAAAACGATGACGAGCGAAATTAGCATTAGCAGATGGGGCCAGTAGCACAGAGCGATGGGACAATTAGCAAAAACATTCTCAATAATTTGATCATCAAGCCAAAGTGAGCAAACAGATGATGAGCACTAATTAAAACAAGCCTTCAACACTGTGTGTGCGTGTGTGTGTGTGCGTGTGTGTGTGCGTATCTCACATGAAGACTGGGGTGGTAGGTAAGCAGCCCATTGTCGCACAGCGTCACATACTTTTTCTTCCATTCCTTGTTGAGAGACTTGCCGCTCCTCTTCAACAGCATACCCTGAAGACAACCATATAAGAGTAATCATAATAAGTCAACACCATATGTGTAGAAGCAGAACATACATAAGTATGACACACGTTACAATATGGACCAAACTTCCGTATTGACATTTTGACACGTCAGATTCATGTCCTGTACGGTTTATACAAAGAAAATACTTGATGTTTCTGTCAGAGTCTGATCACATTTAGTTTCCTAATCATGCAATTGCCCGTCTTGCCGTTCATGATGGACACAACCCTAACGAGCTTACAACATTCCGACATTTGGCACTGTCATTTAATTGTCTGACTTCTTCCCTCTTCAGGCTTGTTAACGTTGCCGCTTCTCTGCTCGCCGCTCCTACGCACATCAGCCGCGGCTGACTGAGCACCGAGGCCGAGTGACCGCCGCCCACACTTCATTTGTGTCGGATTCATTAGGTGAGAGAGCACGAAGGTCGTGTAGATGGCGGGGAGAAAGGCATGGCAAGGGGAGGAGTGACGAGAGGGAGGGGGAGGGGGGGTAATGGGAGGAGGAGGCGGCGGCGGCGGCGGCGGTGGCGGATAAAACTGTCCACTGATTAGCAATTAAAGCCGCGCTGCCACGCGTGTCACTTCACTGGACCTCAACAACATTAACACGCCAACACAGGGTATTAATAGAGTCCAGCCGTGATGGGAGGGGGCAGTCAGCAGCACCACCCAAGGGGGAGGAGACGAGGAAGGGGGATGGAGTAGTCAGGGCGGCGGGTCGATGTTCTGAATACTCAGCTATGCTTAAGACAACCAGTGGTGGAGGGAAGGATCAGCGAGCCTGGGGTGAGCGCCAGCCCAGCGCCAGCGCTTTTGCTGTAATTGGCATCCGACAGCGGCGTCATTAATTGCTAGCAAAAACAAAGATAAGATAAGATAAGATATGCCTTTATTCGTCCCTCAGTGGTGGTGATAGCAGCGTCATGGTTAGCATGTCAGCCTCACAGACAGGAGATGAAGGATTCAAATCTGTGTTGGGAGTTTGCATGTTTGGTTTTTTTCGTGGGGTGCTCCGGCTTCTTCCCACTGTGCAAAAACATGCATCAATCAAACATGCGCCGATCCAGGCTATACTTGTCTGGGATAAGCTCCAGCTCACCCGTGACCCTAATGGGGACAAGCGTCACATCTATTAAGCTTTATTGCTTCTTCTTCCGCACCGCTGTTTCCAGATGTTTTTGGTAGTTCCGCTTGTACCAAACCAAGAGAAGGTAGGCCACAAAGTTCTCCGTGAAGCACCCAAGCCTACCTGGCAGTCGGCCATGTTGTTCAGCAAGGACTCACAATAGTGAAGTATTCCATTGGATAAAACCCAGCCTCATGTATTACAACAAGTCGTTACAGAGGTGAGACATTCACTTCAAAGAAATAGTCAGAAGGTGTCACATATTGTGATGACCAGGGTTGGGGGGGGGGGGGGGGGGGTGTTCACGCATAGTGAGCCAGCAGCTAACATTTCTCATGCTGGTCTGTTCAAGTGGGGACATGAGACATCCGTGGATTCATTTGAGCCATCTATCCTGGGCATGACGTGCGATCAGTTTGCATGAGGGAAAGGCTAATTGAACGCCACATCGAGCCCCCTGATGGCTAATATCTTTCATTATGGAGCCCCCCCACCCCCTGGGCTCAGTGACACACCGCCTTTGAGACTGGCTGGCAGTAACGATAGCACACAAGGTCTTTGCGTCGGGAAATAAATATGTCCTCAGATATACTCACTTGGCACTTCCCCGCCCCATGAAGCATTGAGGCCTGGTGCTTAGGAAAAGGTCGCTAGCTAGGGGGAGCCCATGGAGGTTGACAGAGAGATGACGTCATTTGTTAACCGTCCAAAAATGTCCAAAGGCGCTGGCGAGCATGGCATCTGTGCTCGTGTCGGGAAAGCTGGAATGTGACTAAAGATTGAAAAGAAAAAAATGGTCGCTCGCAGACAGGAGTCTGAAGGATGAGGTCATTCGTTAGATGACATCAGTCTCATACCTGAGGGTCATGCAGCAGTCACATGTCAGACACGGACAAGGACATGTTGGATACCTTTGCTGTACTCCAGAAAACTGGGAAGTTGGAAATTGTCCACATCAAAGCAGGAAAGAGAAAAGTTGGTTATCCTTCTATTGACTGCTGGGCGGGAATGGGAACGCTGTATGTTTGGTTGGTCTACAGCATGTTGCAGTGCTGTTATATCATTGTGATACCACTGATATCATTGTGCCGCAAACGTTTTTCATGAAGTTTGAGCCGCTTCTTCTTTGTTGGTGTTTGTGGTTATTTCTTCAGGTCGGTGGACTGGGAATTCAAACTCGGGATAAAAACTTTAAAATGTGAACAATCTTGGGAGAATCGGAACATTAGTCCCGGTTCCGGTCGAGACTCGATGACCAGCCCTAGTTACTAATAGTGTTGGAGACTGTGAGCCCAAGTACCTTGAGATCATCAACTCCCTTGTAATTCCAGGCTGGTCCCTCACTCTTCTCAGAATCATCCTTACTCAATGAGATCTCAATGAAATCTTGCATGGAGTTCTAGAAGTGACTATGGTCTTGTTTCTTCCACTGCGTTGGCATCGCTCCCCTCACCGTGCACCGTATGTAGGTTGCATGCAGGTTGTCTGCTGTGTTGTACAACAAATAATTCCCACGTATGCTTGGGAAGGGAGAGCTGGCAAATTTGAGTTGCCTTGCTCAAGAGTATCCACATGGTTCTGACCATTCATCCCAATTTCTCTCATTTGTTTAAGAGCAGTGTATGCATCTTTAGCCTTGTGGCTCGGTCAAGTTCCAACCCCAAGGAGAAGATTCACCCTGTGATGTCCTCACCAAGCCTCCTGTGCGTGCAGCAATGAAGGAACACTCCAGGTCTGTTAGAAACCAATCAACCATCCCATCCCTCCACCAGTCCGATATTCCTCACACAATGGGTCCGCCCTGGACTGTTTCGGGGTCCGACAGTCGATCCAAGAGGAGATACGGGGTGCTGGATTTGTGAAAAAGAGGTGGACAAGCTCTCAAGGGGATGTTGAGATCTCTGAATGGCCACAGCCTGTTTGTTTGTGGACATCCCCCAAGAGAAGGAAGCTAAATTGGAGGTGTCACCCCGAGACAGCAAAGTGACGGACGGGGGTGACAGCGGGTGGGAGGGAAGCCGGACGCTGCTTTCTTTATCGCCACAACCATTGCAAGTCATCCATCAGGCTCTCAGACAGCGAGTGTGTGGCAACATGGAGATTGCGGTCAGCGTGGCCAGACGGTAACGGTTCCAATCAGACGGCCTGATACGTAAGAGCCTGCACCTCATTGGATCAAACGGCAAGGGAAACTTTCTCCACTACGATGAGAGTTTGAACGGTAAAAATACAGAAACTTTGGGGTTATTGCAAGGTTAGTGCTGGTGAAGGACAATTCCTAGATGAAAATGCACCCATTTACCCGACAAACCCCATCAGCCACGAGCTTACAGCCGCCTCAGTTCGATAGCGGACCCAACTGTCTGATACAGTCAGGAAGTGGACAACGATACAAAGACCCTGAGGTCAGGCAGCCATCATGTGACAAGCCCGCGGCAAAGAAAAACTTGAACGGGCGCCACGGAGATGAGGCATAATGAGCCTGTGCTTCGTGTTTTAATTATTCCTCTGACTAAAATGGGAGCAACGCCCCCTGAAAAATCTAATTTGCAGGGGTGAGTGTGCGTGACAAAAATGTCATCATGGCCAAAATGGCTCCAAGCGGTGACAACCTTTCACAGGGAAATGATATTTATTGTATCCGGCGAAAGGCGGATAGTGTCACCCTCGTTAAAGCCTTGATAGCAGGTCTTTAATATTCACCATCTTAATTAGGGCCACAGTTAATTTCATTAAATTCTTTGGCTGCTAAATGAAGCAGATTATGAGACATATTTTATTGCCAAGCGTGAAATTACAGCCTGCAAGCCGCCAATGGCGGCTGAAACTAATGAATTACAGAGTAAATAACATCCGAATTAACCATGCAATTTAACTCCTGACAAAGCAGTCGGCGCCGAGGGGGGACGAGCAGACTTGTCAAAACCAGCCAGCCCGGCACTTGTCTGCAACCCTGAGAGCCAATTAGAGTGCTAATCGCCTCCTCACAGGAAGTGCACCTCTGTCCCACGTCGGGAAGTGGAGGAGTCGAAGGTCGGGAAAACTATTTAGTCACCAAGAGAGGGTGGAGAGAATCCACCAATCTAAACAGATTGTTTATTCTTAACCTTGAGGGTCTTACTGGTTGGCAACCAGTCAGACCTTTTGGATGATGATAGTTTTGGATGACATTTTCAGGAATAGGCGGAAGTGGGATATGGAAGAACTGATTTTTGGAATGATTGAATGGATCCAGGCCTTTTTGTTTTTTAAAGGATTCATTAACATCGTGGGATAGGACCATTTTCACCATGTTTGACACAAAAAAATGGTCAGGAGCACTTGGGAAAAAAATAGCGGGCAGGTTTCCAACAGGTTTGAAAAAAATGTAGGATTATTATTTTAGTGTGACTCACAACATGGGGGGAACGATGGCGCTTGGCGCGGGTCTGCAGCCTCCGAGTGCTTCTCTAGTTATTATTGTTATTATTATTCATAAAAATTCAGCTCTATGGAGTGGAAGCGTTTCAAGAAATAAAAGAAAAGGAGCAAAAGTCCTTGCTGCTTGTCAGAAATGTGGCCCATGACTTTAAGACGCAGTGTGGCCTGGACAGACATATGCATATGTATACTGTATAGAATCATATGTGCATGGGACCAGTTAGGCCAGGCTGTTCTTGTTGTCCTGACTCCACCATCGCTTGTTTAGTTTTAATGAGTGCGCTGCTCACAAAACTGCAGTCTTTAAGAAAAGGCGGGCTGAACCAGCATCGCCTGGAGTGGCTGAGAGTTGCTCTAATGAGATCAGGGGTGTCAAACCAGTGGCGTGCAAGTGGCCATGCGCATGCACACACAGGTAAGATGAGGAAAGATCAAACCCTGGTAAATACTAATGCCCAACTGATTCCTGCTTTAATCTTTATGACTGACGGCCCCGATGAGGGGGTCAACTTCCCGCCGTGTAGTTTGAGCTCTCAGGCGAACACGCGACAGGACGCCAAGACAAGCGGAGATCATAAGATGAAGAGGACACTTTCATTTCTGTGTGCTGATGACACACATGACCAGCTCGCCATTCCTGTGCGACCTTTGTTTGAAACTCCACAACAGCTCAACTTTGGACAAAAAAAACCATTCAAGCGTACTCCAACTGCTCTCCAACCGAATAATAGCAGCAAAAGTCCTGACTCCACCCACAGACATGCATTTACATCAAGAAGAGGAAGAGGCCGGGCTTTGAAGTTGCTGGCGTGCACACGGAGGCAATTACTGGCGGCTCCGCCGTGGCATCTCGCTGTGGCATCTCGCCGTCGCCGGCGCTCTCTCCTGGTGAGACAGCCCCTAATCAGAGATGCGATTTGTTCATTAAGAGATTACAAACGAGGCTGCTGCACCGACACAAGGGTCACGATTAGCGCTCACTAATTGCCTGATATGCTTGTCGGGAGGGGCCCTGCCGGATCACCCACTGCTGCCGCGGCACGTTTGCCGCAAATTAAGAGCCAATTCAGACGCTCTCCTCGCTGTCGCAGCAGGCTGCTCGCCCCCCCCCCTTTCCTTTCGCTCCTTTATTCCTCCAAAACGCTGCTGCGCCTGCCAAAGTGCGTGGCTACAGATGAGACGGCGACAGCAAAGGAAGCAGCTTGAAGGTACGGCGATGGCGTGAAGTGGGCAATGAAGTAGGTGAACAGAGGGATGGGAGGAGTACGTCTCCTAATGATCCGGTTGGAGGACCCGAGAGAGAGCCTGGCGCTCTAATTGATGTCAAGCGTGTGATTTCACTCTTAATGAAAAAACGAGCAGACAGGAAGTTTTACCTGTTTTATGGGGATGGCTCGCCCGCTGCCGATGCTGTCGGCTCGGGCCTCCAGACCCTTCTTATCCTTGTCCGTCTCGCTGGCTTTCCTCGACTGTGGAAGGGATGCAGGATAATCAGGTTTGACGCAACATTTGGGAATGATGTCATCACGAGAAGTGACGCACGTACGGTGAACAGGTTGGAGCGGCGCTTGGACTGCTTGCGGACGGGCGTGGGCGTGTTGGTGGTCTGCGGGACATCGATGCGCAGCTCCTTCTGGCTGGTGCTCGGAGTGGACGGCACCGAGGACGAGTAGTCACTCAAACCGCCGCCGCCGTTTGTCGTCTGACGTGAAGAAGACACAAAAAGAAATTCAGGAAGTGTTCAAGTCAGGTGCCTTCAGCATAGTGATAGGGACATGTTTGGTTTGGAAAAGTAAAGGGAGTCAAGGGGAACCCCACGTGTTGGTAAGGTAAAGGGAGTCAAGGGGAACCCCACGTGTTGGTAAAGTAAAGGGAGTCAAGGGGAACCCCACGTGTTGGTAAAGTAAAGGGAGTCAAGGGGAACCCCACATGTTGGTAAGGTAAAGGGAGTCAAGGGGAACCCCACGTGTTGGTAAAGTAAAGGGAGTCAAGGGGAACCCCACGTGTTGGTAAGGTAAAGGGAGTCAAGGGGAACCCCACGTGTTGGTAAGGTAAAGGGAGTCAAGGGGAACCCCACGTGTTGGTAAGGTAAAGGGAGTCAAGGGGAACCCCACGTGTTGGTAAGGTAAAGGGAGTCAAGGGGAACCCCACGTGTTGGTAAGGTAAAGGGAGTCAAGGGGAACCCCACGTGTTGGTAAGGTAAAGGGAGTCAAGGGGAACCCCACGTGTTGGTAAGGTAAAGGGAGTCAAGGGGAACCCCACGTGTTGGTAAGGTAAAGGGAGTCAAGGGGAACCCCACGTGTTGGTAAGGTAAAGGGAGTCAAGGGGAACCCCACGTGTTGGTAAGGTAAAGGGAGTCAAGGGGAACCCCACGTGTTGGTAAGGTAAAGGGAGTCAAGGGGAACCCCACGTGTTGGTAAAGTAAAGGGAGTCAAGGGGAACCCCACGTGTTGGTAAAGTAAAGGGAGTCAAGGGGAACCCCACGTGTTGGTAAAGTAAAGGGAGTCAAGGGGAACCCCACGTGTTGGTAAAGTAAAGGGAGTCAAGGGGAACCCCACGTGTTGGTAAAGTAAAGGGAGTCAAGGGGAACCCCACGTGTTGGTAAAGTAAAGGGAGTCAAGGGGAACCCCACATGTTGGTAAGGTAAAGGGAGTCAAGGGGAACCCCACGTGTTGGTAAAGTAAAGGGAGTCAAGGGGAACCCCACGTGTTGGTAAGGTAAAGGGAGTCAAGGGGAACCCCACGTGTTGGTAAGGTAAAGGGAGTCAAGGGGAACCCCACGTGTTGGTAAGGTAAAGGGAGTCAAGGGGAACCCCACGTGTTGGTAAGGTAAAGGGAGTCAAGGGGAACCCCACGTGTTGGTAAGGTAAAGGGAGTCAAGGGGAACCCCACGTGTTGGTAAGGTAAAGGGAGTCAAGGGGAACCCCACGTGTTGGTAAGGTAAAGAAAGTCAAGGGGAACCCCACGTGTTGGTAAAGTAAAGGGAGTCAAGGGGAACCCCACGTGTTGGTAAAGTAAAGGGAGTCAAGGGGAACCCCACGTGTTGGTAAGGTAAAGGGAGTCAAGGGGAACCCCACGTGTTGGTAAGGTAAAGGGAGTCAAGGGGAACCCCACGTGTTGGTAAGGTAAAGGGAGTCAAGGGGAACCCCACGTGTTGGTAAGGTAAAGGGAGTCAAGGGGAACCCCACGTGTTGGTAAGGTAAAGGGAGTCAAGGGGAACCCCACGTGTTGGTAAAGTAAAGGGAGTCAAGGGGAACCCCACGTGTTGGTAAGGTAAAGGGAGTCAAGGGGAACCCCAAGTGTTGGTAAAGTAAAGGGAGTCAAGGGGAACCCCACGTGTTGGTAAGGTAAAGGGAGTCAAGGGGAACCCCACGTGTTGGTAAAGTAAAGGGAGTCAAGGGGAACCCCACGTGTTGGTAAAGTAAAGGGAGTCAAGGGGAACCCCACGTGTTGGTAAAGTAAAGGGAGTCAAGGGGAACCCCACGTGTTGGTAAAGTAAAGGGAGTCAAGGGGAACCCCACGTGTTGGTAAAGTAAAGGGAGTCAAGGGGAACCCCACGTGTTGGTAAAGTAAAGGGAGTCAAGGGGAACCCCACGTGTTGGTAAAGTAAAGGGAGTCAAGGGGAACCCCACGTGTGACCAATACCATCCCACCTTGTCACCTTTCTCTGAGGTGAGTGTTGTGTTTGATTGAAATTTGCAAGATTTGTTTTAATTCAAAAGTACAGTTTTTTATGTGACTGGTGAAGCCTTTCCCTGCCTTATTTTCTGCTATGCATACCGAGTTAGAACCATGGAAAACATAAAAAAATGAGTCACTTTTAAACACGCTAATAAAGATTCAATCAAACTATCAAGCATTCATTATTTACTATGATAAAATAAACTACAACAGCAGCCAAAGTCAAGACAACACCTAAAACACATCAGCCATGACATTTTTTTTCAAACTAAAATAGCAGAAAAACACATTTCTGTGATGGTGTTTGGGGGGGGGGGGCGCGCATGGCACAATCATTCATTCATTCATTTTCTACCGCTTATCCTCAACAGGGTCACGGGGGTGCTGGAGCCTATCCCAGCTGTCTTCCACCCTGGACTGGTGGCCAGCCAATCCCAGGGCACATATAGACAAACAACCATTCACACTCACATTCATACCTATGGACAATTTGGAGTGGCCAATTAACCTAGCATGTTTTTGGAATGTGGGAGGAAACCGGAGTACCCGGAGAAAACCCAGGCATGCACGGGGAGAACATGCAAACTCCACACAGAGATGGCCGAGAGTGGGATTGAACTCGGGACTCCTGGCTGTAGGTCTGGTTTTGCTTGGAACCAGCCACCACAATTGTAATGAGGTCTTGTATTGTATGTACGTGCATCTTACTGCTTAGTTATCTGGAATTTGGTTAATAAACAGAAAAAAAAGAGAAGTCGTCTCCCCCGCCAGCCACGACAGGAGCCACAAATTGCTTCCGCCTGCGGGGATTTGGATGGGGGCTGACTGACGTGATGTGACATCTACATCTGGGTTACGGCATCATTCGATCGGTGATTCATAGTGCTATGGTTCCATACAGACGGATGTATTGTTGCACCCTAGAAAGGGGGTGAGTGGTCATCAAAAATCATGAAATGCTAACTACAGTACATTATGTATGACATGGGGACATGAGTGTCCAGACTTTTTATGCATATATATTTTATAGGAATATACACGGTATATACGTATGTTAAAGGAAAAACAGCTTTTCTGTTATACGTGACACATTGTATTATTATTACAAGTAATATTATGAGCAGCAACATTTAATGTACTTTTAGAAACAAGCTGCTGGCGGCAAACAGCCCCCAAGCCGCATCCTGGACACCCCCGATGTATGGGAACCACTGTTCCAATAACACATCAACCATCTGATTATCATTGGATCAATACAAACTTGGAAAGGATGATGACATGTTACATAATTCTGTCAGTACACATCACTCCTCGCTGCTGGCCGCCCGCTGTGCCAGCGATGCCCCCCGCTGGCGCTCTGACACTAGCACACGGGGTACACATACTGCCTGGCCAAGTCACACACCCTAGACTTCTTTCCGGCTGGAAAGAAAACCTGTAGTGTCTCGGCCCTCCATGGCATGCCCCCCACACACCCCTGCTTTAGAGGATGGCGGTCACCCCACTCACCTGATTGCCCTGGACGATGGACACCTGTGTGGCACAGACGGATGAGTGACTGGGAGAGTTGGGGAGTGATTTACATGGCCCGATGGACAGCTGCTGCTTCTTCCGAATGGCGACCACCTTTTGAGCAACTGCAATGAAAACACACCCGCATGAATGCTTTGCTGGGATCCCACTTTCACCTCTGATGAATGAGAATCTGAAACATTAGAGTCCTAAGAGAGGCACATCAATCCACCCATCGGCTGCACTCAACAAGATCATCTACAAACGACAAGCTGTACCTCAACACTTCAGATTTCTAGTTTGAGCACTACAGACAATCAAACAGAGAGAAGACTACCTGCAATCAAAAGTGTGGAAACAAAAATGACAGCATAACATGTCACACACACACACACAACAGCAGCTATTAATATTAGGAATGATAAACAACTTAACTTTAACTGTAAACAGTAACTTTAGCAACTGTGGATGTGTTAAGCTGCTGTGTGATAATTATAGACTTTTTTTCTTCAGCTCCTTGTGATAGAACAGCAAGCTCTGTGAAAACAAACATTGGATACGTGCATTCAAAAGTTCACAGAAGGTCAAATTTATGCATTTTCGGTTCATACTGAAATTTCACCCGAGAGCCGACATCCCTAGCTTTTTGCGAGTGAGGTATATTGAACATGTGTGTACGTTTGTATGCGGTAACTTGGTGGTGAGGAAATGAGAGAGTTAAGACTTCACTGAGTCCATTATCTCTGTTCCAATAAACACAGATGAAGCCATTGTTTTAATTGAGCTCGTTAAACATGGTTGATGAGGAGCCCATCATAAACATTTACCTCCAACTGGCAAGAGGAGCCTGAAGTACAGGAACTGGGAAAATAAAGCACGTAAACAAGTTTTAGGTCAGATGCCGACTTCCGACTGAGAGCATTACCTCTTTCAAAGACGCGCTTCGACACGAGATGATGATCCCACATTTTACTGCGTTTTGTTCATGACTGTTGAGGACATTGATGGTCTAAAACATCAACATCACAGAAGACCATGACCAGGAAAGGGTGGACATAAATCATTATGTAATTACGTAATTATTAGAATTATTTAAGTAATATAATACCACATGTGAGCGGTCCAGATTTGATATATTATAAACAAATATGGTAAGATTGATTCAGTGAAATAAGTATTCTTATTTCCTCAAACGGGGGCTGCACAGGGGTCAAGTGGTTAGCGCGCAGACCTCACAGCTAGGAGACCAGGGTTCAATTCTACCCTCTGCCATCATTTGCATGTTCTTTTCTCCGGGTACTCCGGTTTCCTCCCCCATTCCAAAAACATGCTAGGTTAATTGGCCATAGGTATGAATGTGAGTGTGAATGGTTGTTTGTCTATATGTGCCCTGGGATTGGCTGGCCACCAGTCCGGGCTGGAAGACATTTGGGATAGGCTCCAGCACCCCAGCGACCCTCGTGAGGATAAGCGGTAGAAAATGAATGAATGAATGGATTTCCTCAAACAGCAGAAATTCTGACCCCACCATGGCATCACGACTAGGATGGTGAAAAATATTGTTGGCTCCATCTCATTCGGAAAAGGAAGAAATACTAATTGCTCTCGCTCCAGAGCAATTAGTATTTCTTCCTTTTCCATGTAAGAAAAAAAGTTATCATGATCATTCATGATGTCAAGGGAGTTGGGAGCATCACCAAGAAAAGCGTGGTTACTCCTTGCTGTCATGGACTGAGATCCTGCAGTGCCCCCCCCCCCCAAGACCCCCAAGACCCCCCTGGTCAGGAGCCAGTAGCCAATGAACCAAACTTGACCCGAAACAAGTAAACAAGGGAGTGGCTGAAAAGTGGCCTACGCAGTCTGAGGACCGTCAGCGCATAGAAATGTGTAGCGTGCCAGTCTTTGTTGGGTTGGAGGCAGTGCAAGCGTTAAGAACAGTTATGATAAGGATGTGCTAAATATTTAAACTGCACATTTAATGCAATTTATCTTACTCCATCAATCTCAGTCCCGGTATGAAAGGTGGCCACTCATCTAATGGAAACGTCAACGATCTGATCAGATTTATGGCGGGATGGCACATAAAGCCGTTCGGGGGGGTTGCCGCTGAGTTAGCAGTCTGTATAAAGTTAAACTGTGACGTGGCAGGAGAAATGTAAAGTTTAAAAATGCTATCCTATGGAAAAATGTTGCCTTTACTCAGCAGATAATTGTCACACTGGTCAAGTGATCATAAAAAAAATAAAAACAATACTACGCCTAGCGAAGTAACTATGAAGTTATGAATGTTAAGGGGCTGGCTGTGTTAGTTGTGCATAGTTTTAGTGTTTAGTTCAAGATGTGCACGCGCACACACACACACACACACACACACACACACACACACACACACACACAAGCAAGAAAAACAAGACAAACAACTTGACTTTATTTTCATGGTCTACTTCCCCTAACAGCCCATGTGTAGCCTGCAGGTGAACATTACGTGTGTGTGTGTGTGTGTGTGTGTGTGTTGCGGTGGATGAGCATTAACGTCTCATTACAAGAGCACTGATCTCAGCTTGTTAGCGAGTGTGAACGAAGCGCTGGGCTTCCACACTCTGACAGATGAGAAAGAAGCAACAAAGAGGGTGAGGGTGTGTGTCTGCGTGTTTGGGGTTCATGTCGCTGTAATTAGGCTAATTAAATTAGCTCGCTGATGGACAAGGGACCACGGGAGCGTCACCCTCACCCCTACCCCCTCGCTCCCTCACACAGAGGTCACTCCGCTGGACGAGGCTTCACTTCTCATTACATGTTTAACACACCACACACACACACACACACACTGAAACAAAGAAGCCGGTCTATACTACTCTAGAAACCACTGAGGAAAAATGTGACCAATAGCATTTCTTTGAAAAGCAGAATGTTGTTACGGATGTTAAGCCAATTTCATAGGGTGTAGCTACAGTATTTTTCTTTGATATTAATTAGTCATTTCATGGCTACACTGTAGTGCTGCAAGAGTGCCAGAGTGCATTGCTGTTGGAGAGCAGGAAGGGCTTTGTGGTACATTGGGAGAGGTTAGTTGTGTGTTAGCCTACACCAGAGGTGGGCAAATATTTGGACTCGTGGGCCGCATTGAGTTAACAAGCAACTCAATGCTTAGAAAGCAACTGGCGGGACGGATTCAAACTCTGTGGTGGGCCGCATGTGGCTCCCGGACTGTAGTTTGCCCACCCCTGGCCTAGCCAAATGGGGTTCACGCCATTATCCCAAATTGATATTGTTCATTTTCACTGATCTGTCAGTCATACACAATAGCCAGCATTTTGGGTGAGAAATGATTATTTAGTGTCATCGCTGAGCATGAGCAAGACTAATTACATAATTACATTGAGGTAATAATAACAACAATAATAATAAAAATGATACTATATGTAAATATTAACAGCTAGACTGTGTTTGTCTCCATCTGTCAGTCACATGTCTGCTCCAGTGTGTTTTCCTGTGACCCTGGACAAGATATATGGAACAGGAGTGATATCCCCCCCCCCACACACACACACTTTGTTGATCAAGGGATAAGACCGCCATGTTTATGCTCCTGCACCGCCCCCCTCAGGACAAACAGAGCCATGACAACTCAAAGACACAAACAAAAAAGAAAGCGTCCCCATGAAAATCCAGACCACCATTAAAGAAAAAAGACATAACAGTGACCAGGCCTTGACCATAGTCATTCTGTGCGTCCTTCTTTATGTTTTATGAATCCTCTCAGTGAATGGCCTCTCCTGCAGTGCCCCCTCCCTGCTTTGCCCGCCTAGCTATGATAAAACTTAATTGCTGTTCTGTTAGAGCTAAATAGCTGAGCGGGTCAATTTCCTTCCTAATTGACGTGCGATTAAGAGTTGGCAAATGTGCAGTGGGGGTGTGGGGGTGGGGGGTGACCTTCCCAAAGGACTGGACTCTGCAGTCACGATTCTCACCATCTTGGAAGACTCGCTCCACATTTAGGCCGTACGTGGCGCAGGTTTCGTAGTAGGTGCAGCGCTTCAGGTCGTTGGAGAGTTTTCTGGCCCGGCTGTCATCGATCACCCGTGGGTTTGACGAGCTGATGGCGTCTGAGGAAGCACATTTTTGAATCAGTGGAAGGATTCAGATACTGGAATGTCATTGCGTGACTGACCCCTCCTGGTCCTTGAAATCAACATCTGGATTAATAGCAGAATTAAAGATGCTGTACTGAATGACACAAATGTGTCAATAAGCTACAATAAGATAAAGAATATTATGATCATTCTCGGCCCTTTGCATTGACTTGTGGACTCCTATGGAGCAGCTACACGCATTAAACTGCACAGAAAGCTTTCTAGATCTTCCAGAATCTGCACCTATTCCAGCTGGATTTCCAAAACGGTCAGTTAGAATTTTTTCCAGCCACTCAATTGGTCCCACTCAGCTTGCATAGCTAACAGCTTGGACCCGGGCACACCCATATAAGGAAATCACCCGCTGGATGGAGCTGGTGACTTATCACAAGGCTCACTGTTAAGTCACAGTGAGTCTCAGAAATCGAGCGTTCAGAGACATCCCGAACTTCTTTCAAGACTCACTTCCAAATGTGCAAACGTCATAAAACGTTGGCATCATTGAACACAACAATACAACATTTATAGGTCCGAAAAGTGGAAAAAGCATAATAGGTCCCCTTTAAACACCTCAGCTGCTGAACAATCAAGGTGTCTAAAATGTGGAATTCACTCAGTTATTAATTACAGCCACCACATTTCCTACAGAAATAAGTTCATCCATAATCCACACAGCCAAACACACCACAGACTCCCTAATAATAATAATAATAATAAATTGGTTTACTGTGATCTCTTTGCCACAAGCTGCCACTTTGCACAATAGAAATAAACAAATGACTGATTGGAACTAATCCAGTGGCTTGTGTGTGCATTTGCAAACCTCAACATACTCTACCAGACAAACTTTTAGAACACTCCAATTTCTCGGGAGAAAATATGTACATTTTAAAGCTTTTTTTGTTCATATTTGTAGCAACAAATGACTTTCTCTGGTTAAGTAGTGTTCACCCACTGTGTGTTCCCAACACTGCTTTCATCAGGCAGAGGAGGGTTTGGGACTCAAGAACTCCTCTGGGAGTTTGTTGCACCAACTGCCAAGGCTTGATCAACATCAGAAGTCATTTTTCAGTTTTGGATAACCTTACCTAACCTTTCTTTTAAAAAAAACCCTTTAGCACTTCACCACTTACCGTTGTAGCATTTCAAGCTATTTAATGCCTTGAACTTCAATAAGTGGAACAATTGCAGTGACTGCTTGTGTTGAACGCTATCATTAGTCGAGGGCACCTTGCCGGACAGAAATACACTGGACAAATGGAAATGAGACAAAGGAAGGGGAAACATGCAATTGTGCGCCACAGGTAGTGCAGTGACTTATCAATAACTCAATACAAATGAACAAATATGAATAATAGATAAATACAAATCGCTTTGTTATCGCCAATAGAACTATCTGGCACTGTAGCCGTCTCTGACCAATAAGGGAGTGCCGCACACCTTCCAGTTGCATCACTTCCTGTTTTACCATACTACAAAATACACAACAATAATCTCACTTTAGTAAAAAAAAATTGGTGTGGTTTAAATTTATCATGAATAATGAATGCAGTAAGTGTACAGTTGGTACAGTAAGTGTGGTGCTTTATAACACTGATAAATGTGACTATAAAAATTCTCCACTAGGTGGCAGCAGTGCATTAAAAAATGCACATGCGAGAGACAGGCGTTTACATGATCATATTAATCGTTACTGATATACATATTCCTCCATATTCCTTCTGTCTGTGGACCTTGGTGAGCCTCAGGGCGCCGTACCATGTACAGTGAGAATATTCTGGCGGCCTGCTTTGATTGAGTAGCCCATTTGAAATGAATATTTAGCATTCTAGCATGAATATGTACCATTATTGGAATACATTTATCAGTTGCACAGTTATGGCACTGACTAAGTTGGCCCAGTTAGATGATGAATACATTTTGCTGGTGATCCATGACAATCCATGGCAGGGATTATTCATCCGGACTTCTTCCGGAATGTTCCTTTTTATAGAGGTTCTTCCATCAACAAACTTTCAAATATTGATTTTAAGATGTAGGCTTTAGGGTCCTAGATAAGCGAGCCATAGAGACTGAAGCGTACACAGAAACCCCCTCCAGTTTCCAGAGTTTCCAGTTGATGGATGTGTATACATGCAACAGGTCCGACCTTTTTATCAGTCCCATTTGAAGTCTGGTTTCAACAGATTTGATGTGATACAATGTGTGTGTGTGTGTGTGTGTGTGTGTGTGTGTGTGTGTTTGGGTCAAACCTTGCGTGCCGACTAGGACCAATGGCAAGTCGGCAGTGTTTCTGTAGCTGGCGAGGCGGTTGAAGTAGTGATAGACTGTCTGGAAGCTGATCTCATCCTCCAGACTGAAGACGAAGATGACAGCGTCGACCCACAAGGCAAACTGCAGATGGAAGTCAGCCAAGAAGCAGAGAAAATAAATACTGGAACGAGATAGTTCATCTCAGTGTGCTTCCCATACATTCACTTATTTGGGACAGCCTGCCACAAATAGATTTGACCCTGTTTGACCATATTACACATTATAAAACACCGAAGAACAAGGCAGAGCAGGACGTAGTACCACCTTAGCCACTTCATCGATATATTCATCAAGTATCCAGTGAAGAGACTTGTACTGAACCGGTCAATACGGCGGTCTCGGGTTCAATAGCACCATGAATCGAACCATGCTGTAACCCAGCTGTAGATGTCACATGACATTCATCATTCATTCATTCATTTTCTACCGCTTATCCTCACCAGGGTCGCGGGGGTGCTGGAGCCTTATCTCAGCTGTCTTCCACCCTGGACTGGTGGCCAGCCAATCCCAGGGCACATATAGACAAACAACCATTCACACTCACATTCATACCTATGGACAATTTGGAGTGGCCAATTAACCTAGCATGTTTTTGGAATGTGGGAGGAAACCGGAGTACCCGGAGAAAAGCCACGCATGCACGGGCAGAACATGCAAACTCCACACAGAGATGGCCGAGGGTGGAATTGAACTCCTCCTAGCTGTGAGGTCTGCGTGCTAACCACCCGACCGGCGTGCAGCCCCCATAATATAATATCATATAATAATCAAATGAGTACTCCTACTGTAAAAGTATTTTGCACGGCCATTTGTTCCAATGTGATCTTTTGTTGGATCAGGGGCCTGGTCTGTTACAACATCCAATCAATATTATTGATCATGCTGTGTGATAAAAAAGTAATCACAGCAATACTTTGGATGCATTAATTTTAATTTATATTCATAACCCTATTCAATTCCACAAATTCATGGTTGTAAAAAAAAGGCTCAGATTGACTCGGCAAGACAGACAAAAATTGGACCGGAAGCCGAAAAATGGGGATTGGAATTCATTGGAAAAAACTGTACTTCTGAGTTGAAACATATGTTGGTAATTTCCATAAAATCCAAGTCACAGAAAAATGAAAGATGAAAATCAAATTTTTGTAAGAACAAATATCGAACCATGACAGGAAAGTATCAAATGTACCCCAACTGTACATTTTCTGTATTGTTGCGCCCCGGCTAATATGGTCATGGGGATGTTTGTCACATGGGGTACCTAGCATCTAAGATCCACTACCTGAGCCTCCGGGGGACCCCCTTCATCCCTGATGAGCAGCAGGTGACTCTGCCCGTCCACCACGATCTCTTTCTTAAAGCGTCCACCTGGGGGACAAACAAAACAAAACAAAACAAAAGGAGCATCAGAGTCTTACCAAAACGGACCAAACAGGAAGTAGACATTTGAATGACATGATGCTATCTGGAACCAGAAACAAAATGATGTTTTGACAAGCTCCTCTACTGATTGTGACAAGTTGGATTACACGGAATGTTCTGAGGGAGGCAAGAGATCATGGAAAGCTAGCGGAGCTTCAAATGTGGCTATGGTACTAAATACTGACATGTGTCTCAGGCCAGAGGTTAGGAAGCTAGGAAACGTTACTTCCATCATCAGTGATGGTGATTGATGATGATGATGATGATGAACTAAGATGCAGGTTGGACCAGCCGGGCAGGTTTCACTTGGGGTCCCGGTACTTTAACATCAATTTTTTAAAAAATGTTTATTATTATTATTATTATTATTATTATACAATAACAATAATAATTTGATTAAACGGGCACCCAAGCAGTTCTCGCCGCGCTGCTGCAACCGCCCAGGCATGATGACTGAGAGGAAGAGAAAGAGGGTAGTTACCTGCATCCACGTCAGCTATATACGCAAGAGCAGCAGCAAGAGGAAGGTGGAGAGGAGAGAAAAAAACACAGATGAAGGGTGCAGAGAGTAGACTAACTTTGGTGATGAACTCTGTTAAGTCCGCTGTCGTTTTGCTCGGACTTGAGCGCTCCTGAACACACTTCAGAGCTAAGCTGCCGCTGCTGCTTTAGTGGGTGTTCGGTCCCGACCGGCAGCCTCAGAATAGTTCTGGTTAGCGGCTTTGTGGAGCTGTGGTCGCAGCGCTGCTCCAAAGCCGCCGTCACAGCGCCAATCAATGGGAATGGGACGGGAATGAAGACTCCAGAATATTTTTAGACTCTGGGAATTTGAAACCAACACAGCTACTTTTCTTGGCCAATAACAGCTTGGAGACCGTGTCGGAGGTTTAAACGCCATCTTCTCTAATAAGCTCAAAGACAAGCGGCGGTGGTGGGGAGAGCCGAGCCTGAAGCCGATACTGGAGGACGGCGCTCAGAACTTTGGGGATTCCCCCAACGCCACTGGCTTGGATTCGTGCTCGCTTCTGGCATCAAGCGTGGAAACAAGTCAGAGTGACTCTGCTCATGTCCACTCACAAGGTCAACGATATGAGGGTGGTTCCCCACAACTACTTCTTTTAAATACACACAGAGGTCAAACTGGGGTGGGGACGTTAAACTTATTCACAACATGGTGATGACCACAGTCATCGTTAACTCATTCAATCCCAGATATGACCATATTTGTACCCGTGCACACTACACGGCTCCATGCTTTGGCTGTTGCTGTCGTACCTTCAGGCGACTCCTCCTGAACATAGGTTCCCGTCAGGTACCTGTGGACCAGCGCCGACTTCCCACTGGCCAGGTTTCCCACAATGCCCTACAGGTAGAGTGAGGCTTTTTCAACACGGGGATTTGGATTCAACAGACTGAAGGTGGGTCGGCGACTTACCACTTTGAGTTCTGGCACAGAGCGACTGAGCGTCCACTCCTGGCTGTTCACAAACGCATCTGAAGAAGAAGAAGAAGAACACAACAAGCATTTTAGTTGAGCAACTGAGGGGTCATGATGCCATGTACAATACGTTACATCATCTCGGCAACATTCTTTTTTTTCTTTTAGTGGTCAGTGACTAAAACCCGCCAGTTGTTCTATTTCTACTCAGCAGCAACACATCTGGCAGGGACACGAGGAAGATGAGGAAGAGTGTAATTATGGGATGCACTGACAGAAGGCCTTTTACTTCTCAAAACCTTTAAGACTGATCAGTTATTTCAAAGACACTTCATTTTTCACGCCACTGAAAGCGAGCTGAGAGCCTGCCACTGGTCCATCAAGGACCGCACATGAAGTAGGCCAGTAGGCCGCACGCCTTCAGACCTTCTCACTAATTCATTAGATGCAATCTGTGAGTGCTTAAAGCCCTCCAGGAAGGAGCCTGGTTGGCTTGCGCTTCCATTCAACTGACAGTTTCTGGAATTTTCCCGGATAGTCAATGACCTACAAATATCCATAATTTATTTGGCACCGCACGTCAACACGCTACCAACACTGGTCAACCATATGACGAGCGGTTAAAGAAACCGTGGGATGATGTGTGTTGTGATGCTGCTGCTCTGACGCTAACACTTTTATCAGTCTGGACAGAATCCAGGAGAATCCACACACACAGGAGGATATTGTTGAGGTTTCCACAGATGCCCGCCTGTGTGGAAACTCGCTGCCTTGCAGGATGTTGATTCAGCTGCTTCCTGTTTTCAGCGGCTTACGATTCGCCGGCCGGGAGGCATAGTCCAGGGACACACGCCGCCAGGCCATGACCATGGTGATGAGCTGGCATGCTACATTTTTAAACACCACAACAACAAAGGCGCAACATCAATCAGGCTTTGTCTGGAGGATTATTTAAAAGTTAATAGACTAATTAAGCCTGATTAATTTAATTTTACTGTTTTCTTGTTCATTCATTCATTTTTTACCACTTCACGAGGGTCGCAGGGGTGCTGGAGCCTATCCCAGCTGTCTTCAGGCGAGGGGCGGGGTCCACCCTGGACTGGTGGCCAGCCAATCCCAGGGCACATATAGACAAACAACCATTCACACTCACATTCATACCTATGGACAATTTGGAGTGGCTAATTAACCTAGCATGTTTTTGGAATGTGGGAGGAAGACCGTGTTTGAAGTTTTTTTTCGCTGAAAACGACCACAAGGTGGCACTAGTGCATTTTATAAGGACTCGGCCTGCATCTCTCCCATTGAAATACCCAGCACAGCAACCAGGAAGTGAAAAGGTATCTTGTTGTGTGGCGTGAAGGAGGTTACACATGGAAGGGAGATTTTGATGAATGCACACACGCACAATCGCATTCACACACACAGTTCAGTTGCAAATGTGAAAATTGTAAATAGTTAATGGTGTTATATTTGTAAAAAATAGAACAACATTTTTTGTTTATGTTGTGGCATCATTGTGTAGACATTTTGGCTAAATATGGCAAAATTTGTGCCAAACTGAAAGTTATGCTTGAAATGTATCTTTTCACAAAAAGCCATTTTCTCCCTTTTTAAACAGATTTTGCAGAAAATTACCCATGTTCTACGGCTCAATAATAAAGAAGGGAAAAAGGGTTTTCTGGTGAAAGTCTAATCTTTCTTTTGGTATTTAGCATGTCTAGCATGACTATGTCTACATAGTCCAAGAACACAATATTCTATGTGCCTTGAAAAATCAGTCAAAATCATCCAAAATGTGTGGGACCGATATTGAATGAGTTACACTGGCTGTTCATCATTTCATCAAAGATTTGATATAAAATCTGGAATGCTGAGGTTGACCGGACAGCGATTTAAAATTTCTTATAATCACCTAAGTGATAAGGACAAAAAAAATCATGTGATAAGATTTAAAAGAAAAATAAAAAGCACATGCTCTAAGCCGGACAATTCAACAGGCTGCCTATGGAGATGTAGACCTCAACCCAAATGAAAGCCCCTACTGATGCTGACTGCAGCCCAATAACCATAAGCTCCAACTTTAAGCCCTTCTCACGCAGATGCCGCCCTGCTGCGTTTAACCTGGCAGCAATGGCGTACGAGCTGTACGAGGCCTCGCTTCCCTGCCATGATGTTCAAAAAGAGAATTTGTCCACATGGGTTCATGACAGTGTGACTGCCAAACAAGAAATGACATTTTAAAAAAGCCAGATTTTAGCACCAATTTTGACTGTTTGAGGCTTTGGTCTTGAACTTTTGGTCAGTTGATGAATTGCCTGCTTGAGTTGAAATGCTCCAAAAGTTCCAACAATCTTGCTCCTGCTTCTTCTTGTTGCATGTTGATACACAAAAATACACATTTGTATTTATTTCTTTTTTTATTCAGGGGTGGACCACCAAACTCATTAATGAGGGCATTTTTTCAATGCCGTAAAATAGTCATTTTGTCAGAGATCAAGACATCGCAAGCCATTATGTACCCAGGTTCTTTCAAAACACATCAGGTCAAAAATGTAACAAAACGCTCTGGGTCCAACAGACACACCTGAAATAACCATCAGACGCATCCTTGTGATTGAACTTGATTGAACCAGTGACACAGTTCATGGGCAATCAGGCGACAGAAAACAATGTGCCGTTTTTCCACCATCGCAACATCAGCAGCCCAGCCGGACAACCATTCACATTCGCAGTCATCGCATCTAATAATAACAGCCATCCTACCAATAGAAATAAACAAAACAACTGGCCCAGCAGAGGACGGGGGATGGAGGTGGCAAGTCGAAGAAGAGTTCATTGCAATGCAGCCCATTTTCAGCACACACAAAACCTGGCTTACTCTTTCCCATCTGCAAGACTCCATTGTCGAAGGAGAGAAATATCCTAACCACTGAAATCAGTCCTTTAAAGGAAAACTGCACTATTGGAATGTTGTGCATCATTCACCATCCTTATGTGAAACATGACCACATGTCTTTGCTGACCCTTTGCTGTGTCTTCTAAAGACAAAAACAGTCAACATGTGGGATTTAAAACAATGCACATAATGACACACACCTATTTTGACTATGAAGCCCTAAAAGGGCAACAGTGTTCTATTTACATCACCCACCTGTAGACCAACCAAGCTAGGGTGACATTGTTATGGTAGCGGCTAACACAAAGAACCCTTCCTGGTGTTGTGATGCGGCGCGTCACGGGAGACATGAACAAGTATATGAACAAATGCAAATTATCTGGCAATTATTTCCCACATTTCATGTGTTGTTTATAGACAGTGGTCCGTCTGGTCCATCTGGACCAGCTGGTCTGTGGTGTCTTTCCAGTTCATTTTGGGTAGGTGGAAAAAAGGTTTCTATCACTGCAGAGTTTGTTAGTGCTAACAGTTCTACTTTTGTTGTATTTGTGTGTGTATGTGTATATATATCTACACACCAGTATATATAACGCTAACGAGATGCGATGCCACCGGGGTGGATCTCGGCCTGTTTTACAGAGCGGGATCTAAAACATACATTACTACATTACTACTCGTTATACTCAAGCATCATTCAGATACGGGTCACTTGTCACTATCAGAACGTGTGATGGATGAATGAGGTGTTTAAATAAGTAAGATAAAAGGTGAGTTTAGATGGAATTATTCCGCTGTCTAGATGAGGTGTTTTACTCACTTTTTTGTCTCTCCTATGAAGTTGTGCTTTCTATAAAAAAAAATAATAACGTTCAAAGTACTTTTGAGTTGCTGCTGGCATTTAAAAATGTCTTCTTAAACGGGACACATTTCATGTTTTGTTCTTTTGGTATAAGCAGAGGATTTGAGAATATCTAAAGGTTTGTTATAAAGAAGATCGATGACTATGTTTTACTTTTCCTGGAGTATTTTATTTTTGCAACTATTTTTCTATAACATTTTCAAAGTGTTAATGAATCAGCTTTGCACGCATACACTATTTGACTTTGCCAAAACTCACTTTAGGAAAAAATATCGGGAGATATATGGTCCATCGATATTCTACATAAATAAAATATAAATAAATATATGGGATACGAGTTTTGTTCCGTATCACCCAGTATTTAGTTTACTTCAATATTATTCAAAGTGTTCCCCCTTCCTCCTTCCCTCTCTCTCTCTCTCACACACACACACACACACTGGATGGCAGTTCCTTCCCTCAGGTCAGGGTGTGTGTGATTGAAGTTACCCGTCATCTTACAAATCAAGGCAAATCAGTAGCACAGCCTTTGCCCCTTAAAGGAGATCTAGTATGCTCATTTCTCAGCCCTTTGTATTGAGTTGTAGACTCGTAGAGCAGCTACACACAATAACCCGCACAGAAAGTTTTGTAGATCTTCCAGAGTCTGCACCTCTTCCATCTGTATTTGCTTGGATCGTGTGCAAAACGGTCTGTTTTAATCAGGGTTGGGCAAGTTTTCTTTATATACTGAAAAAAATGTAATGCAGCTCGTCTTAGCCATAAATACACATTCTACATACACACACGGATCACTTCTGTGATCGTTCTTCAAAATAAGAGCACTGTTTGCCCCATGTCTGCATAATCAAAACAAGAGTCTCATAATAATAATATAAATAAGCAGTTGGAATTGCATGGGTGACTACATCTTCCTTCATCACAAGCACAGGCGTTACAATGTGTGCATAGGCTGACATCCAATACATCCATCCATCCATTTTCCTCCGCTTATCCGGGTCCGGGTCGTGGGGGCAGCAGTCTTAGAAGGGAAGCCCAGACTTCCCGGTCCCCGGCCACCTCCTCCAGCTCCACCGGGAGGACACCAAGGCGTTCCCAGGCCAGCTGTGAGACATAGTCCCTCCAGCGTGTCCTAGGTCTGCCACGGGGCCTTTTCCCAGCTGGGCATGCCCGGAACACTTCACCAGGGAGGCGTACGGGAGGCATCCGGACTAGATGCCCGAGCCACCTCAACTGACTCCTCTCGATGTGAAGGAGAAGCGGCTCTACTCTGAGCCCCTCCCGGATGGCTGAGCTCCTCACCCCAACATCCAATACATTTGTTTTTTGGGACAAGCAGCAACACATATCTGCCAGCTGTTTGTGTGTGTGACTTGCTGCAAAATTGAGAGGCACATAGAAGGATGGGAACGATAGGTTAGATTGCAGCACTTCATTCCTGGGAGTTTCCTGGGATTTGAAGGGACAATGACAACGAGACAAGACACTGATCAGGCTGTAGCGACTGCCATTAGATGCTTGAAAAAGGTGTGAGGACCAAGAGAAAGAGTTTGGCTGTGTTTGTAAACTTCATTTTAAAAGATCCTCCAATTAAGAAGCACTTGGAAGGACTCAACAGGAAGTCAAGAAAGAGCTTGTACCCGCAACTGACTGACATACTTATCATCCTGGGACTTACTAGATCCATCCCCCATCAGCTTTATGCGCTTTATGCCCACAACACACAAATACGCACACACAGTTTTCATTTCACGCTTAACAATTACAACCCCCATGACAGCAGTTGCTAACTGGCCCATCATGCAAACGATGGCCAGGATGATGAGCAATATTTTTGGGGTTTACATCACCATAACGCTTACTTCAAATGCACTGTTTCCTCATGCTAGCTACCAGTCAGGGACATTTATTATCTGTCCTGATGGATTTGAGCCTTATATAAGAGCCTTAATCAGCAGGGGGTAGATCACTGTGACACTCTGCTGGCACGCCAGCCATGCCTCACCAGCATCGGATTACAGGAAGTCCTCAGGTGTAACAAAAAGCACATTTTAGAACATGTTTGGCTGATGGATGCAGGAGGTTTGTTGACGGAGCAACACATGGATGGTCAGTGTGATGCAGATCTTATTGGCCAGCTATTGTATTACAGTCATCGCAGGTAAGTCTGTGCCCTGTCTATCAATATTATCAATCAAATATTGCAACAATGCCGCACTAGGATAGTCAGGGTATAGGGACTGGTTGTGGGGTTGCTCTAGTTTATTCAGGATCTGCCCCCGTCTTAAGATTTAATGTCACACAGAAGTGCTCCTTAGCCGTTTCCACGCCCTCCAAACCATATAAAGTCGCCACAAACTCCAATTTGGGCCTGAAGAGGAAGTGGTGGCGAGGAGGAGGGGGAGGGGGAGGGACGCACACTCAGTCTTGACCCCCACACAACCTTTGTAATCCACTCTACCAACGAAGGAGTTATTGCTCCGTTTCAAACTCACACTGATGTTCACGTGTTCTGTCCCGCACATGGAAACCCTAGCCTACCCTGAGTAGTAGAGTAGTAGGACAATCCCGGCTGTCATCGGAATTGGCCACAAATTTCTTCACCGAATGAATGAATGTTTTCATGCCTTGTCCAAGGCATTGCAATATTTAATGCTTTTTTGTCAGCAGAGAGATCCTTGTTCCTTCCCATTTTGCCTGAAATCTGTGACATGATTAATACTGTGGAACATCATTTCAGTTTATTTTTTGTTTTTATTGGGCTCACCTGGCAAACTCATAACGACAGTTGTCTGTGATTGATATCCAAACAGCCCAAAGACACAATGCCATCCATGAAGTTCATGAAAAGCTAAAATCATAATAAAATCCTATTTGTGTAATAATCTGTAACACAGTGCATACGTTACGTCACGTTACGTCAAAGTATCAGCATTTGGAGGAAGGAGGAAAAGCATTATTGTAGTCTATCTCTGGAACATAAACATTCCAATCAGCATTTTAAAAAACATCCCATACTCCCAAGATTAATATCCATTTACATAAAATTTTATGTAGTTCTTTATCATTTAAAGTTTTTTTGCCCTGCCTTATAGCATGTTTGGGGATATGATGTACTCTTTTACACATCTGAAAATATTGTAAGAATATTCTTTATTTTAAAATGTAATATTAATGTCTACATCACGAATCATTTGTACACAATATTGAAGCATATGCAATCGTTGCGTTTCCCGTGTGTCTAGATGCATATTGAATCGTCTTTCCCTCGTGTGCATGCATTGGCGTTTTGACTTATTACTTCTGCATGGCTGTGGATGTAGGTCACAGATGCCGATACATATCTACGGGCAGGCGCACGCCTATACTGACTGCATCCAGCCCTTCGACAAACACACACGCCCAGTGGGGTCGGTATGGAGCTCACACACTTTTTATATATCAAATCTCATGATACGGAGTAAAAAACATTTTGGGGTTCACACACACACACACACACACACACACACACACACACACACAGGACGTCTCAAACTAGAAAGGCACAGGAGTGAATGTGTCCAAAAGCTTGACTGACATTGTCACAGCGGTATTTATTCACGTTTATTAGCATGCTAGTATTTTGCAGCGGAATACAACGGCACTGCACCATACCCAGACATGTAGTTGCAAACAAAAGAAGAATTCATTCATTCATTCATTTTCTACCGCTTATCCTCACCAGGGTCGGGGGTGCTGGAGCCTATCCCAGCTGTCTTCCACCCTGGACTGGTGGCCAGCCAATCCCAGGGCACATATAGACAAACAACCATTCACACTCACATTCATACCTATTGACAATGAATTCAAAGACATTAATCAAATGTTATTTTTCCACACTGGTCACTAGGTGTCAGTAATGTTACGCTAATGTTTGGTGAGACACAAGCACCAGATTTGATTTCCAAAAAAAGATGCTGAAATAGGTTCCCACTACCTCACTGAAAGGGGGGGGGTGGTTGTGTTTGAGTCAGTCCAGAACTTGTTCACACTCCCAGCAATCAAACAGATGGTTGATTACACATGAGACTCCAACATCTGGCAGAGCAGGAAGACACAGCTGTCTGACAGTGCTACTTCCTGTGTCTCGTTGGGTTTTCTACGCAGTATCTTGGCTAACAAACAACAGGTATTCAAATTGTCCAGCTGCTTTAAATACACAAGCCCACATTCTTTCCGCTTGTGACTTGTTTCTTTCTCCTGGAAAACATCACCTGCTCAGCTGGTTTGGATGTTCCCAAGGTTCCAGCAAAGCTTTCGTTGTCAGTCAAGGCACCACAGGGGTGTAGATCATTGGCTTTTCATCCGGACATTTGACCAAATAAATACATTCATTAATTACGCAGCTCACGCAGAACTCCCTTGTTGGTAGTGTAATCCCTATGACGTAATGACGCAGCTCCACAAGACCGTGGAAACCGAAAGTGGTGTACAGTCACTTCGTGGCCAGTGATGTCTGCTAAGCTCCACCTCCAAACCAGTTTGGCAAACGTGCTTAACTTTATGGTACTGGAAAAGAGATTCTTAAACCAGGCCTGCCTGCTGTTTGCACTGGAAACAAATTCACCTCAAAGTAACAAAAAACAAAGAGGAGCGGCTGCCTGTCACGGCCACAACCAAACAACACCGTGCTGTCCTAAACAAACACACACGCTAACCCCCCAAAGCGCGCGCACACACGCGCACACACACGCGCACACACACAAATGCTTTCTTTACCGACTGTGCTTCCTCCGTTCACGCTCTCTGAGCTGGACTGCCAAGGCAATGAGGTTCCGTCCCGGTGGGAGAAGATGCCACTGAAGAACCGTAGAAGCCGCCGCTCACCAAAACGCCCGTCTCCGTTCCTCAGCAGGAACGCAGACCCGTCCTTCTGTACAGCCAGATGCTGCAGGTCGCTGTTGTCCAATGTGCGATTCTTGACGCAGCTCACCTCAGAAATGGAGTCGGTCTTGTTGAGGATCGCACCGACCTCCAACGTCTGGCTCTTCTGTCTGCTGTGATCATGGCGGCGGCTGGCAGGCCTCTGGAGCACAGCATCAACTTCTGCAGCCTTCTGTCCTTCAGATGCCACATCATTGTGTTTTTTGTCATTTGCCAGTGCGTGCAGACGGAGCCCTTCGCTTCTTGTCCAGTGCCGGAAGCTGAAGCTGCGGCGGAGCTCGCCATGCTCCTGCTGAGGAGTCTCTGGTGAGCCTGTGGGTGCGATCCCATTAACGGGTGGCATCACTCCATCATGGTCTAACGACTCGGGGCTCCTCTTCTCCAAACTCTTTGACTTGAAGAGCGTCTTCATCTTCATTACACTGCTGCTCACCACATTCCTGGCGGAGTGTGTTCTTGGACAGACGTCTTCCTTCGGTGTGTCGGATGGCTGAGATTCCTGATGACTCGTACTCTCTTCCTTCCTTGACATTCGGACCCGTTGCTTGCGAGACAGTTTGAGCCTCCCCAGCTCCAGCTGGCCCGTGCTGAATGTCCTGAAGTTCCTCATATAGCTTTGTGATGACAAGTCATCTGACTCGTCCTCTACTTCCTGCACTTGTTCCAGCAAAATGCTGCGCTGGGCTTCCAGAGGGGCTTCACGCCGGAAAACCCCCACCTTGGGCATTTCTACCAGCTGAGGGCCCGATATGCCTCCCTCACCCTCCAGTGTCTCCTTCTTCACCAGCGTGAGGGAGATGTGGTACACTGTCCTCTTCTGCGACGTTCCTCTCTCCATTCCTTTTGAACAGTTCCCATCCAGAAGAAACATGGTTGTGACCGGTCCAACCGGAAAAACTCAGCCTGCCTCAAAAGACCCTGTGCGGCCCCCACATGAAGGACATGGACCTTGCAGGCAGCAGATGGCTGGCACCGTTGAAAGTCCACATTTCTATTCAGAAAAGCACTATGGCAGACATGATGGGGAAAACCGTATGGAACTTTCCTTTCAACCCAGATGAGCAAAAGCATGGAAGCTGACAGGAAATATTCGCCTTCATCCCAACGGAATTCAGATGGCCTGGCAGCCTCTGTCCAAATAAAGAAACACACACTTGAACCGGGCGCCGGAGTTTCAAACTCTTTCCCGGCTCGTCCCAAGAGTCAGACGGGATCCTTCCTCGCGTTTGCCGTTGTCGCTCCCGCGCGTCCTCCGGGAGTGTGTAACATTATTCCATCACGGCGTCACGTACGATACGAGCGTGTCGTGTCCATTGTGCTCCCGCCAACACACCTGCCGTGCGAGCAGACGAGCTGCTTTCGCCTCCAATGATATTTCAATGACGCGGATTTAAAGCCCGAAGCCGCCCTGAGTCTTGAGTCCGGAGTCAGGAGTCAGGAGTCCGGAGTCCGCCCCCGCTGCACTCCGAGCTCCGAACCTCACGCGCAATAGCAAACAAGCGTGTGCGCGCGCATGCTCACACACACACACGCGTGCGCGCGCTCGTGCATACTGTTGACGTTGCAGCGATAGAGAAAACACGGTGCTGACAGTTCGAGTCCGATTTGCTGTGTTAAGATGATCGACCAGCAAACATCACACGCCACGACCACGTACACACGTCATGCCATTACTCACACTAGTAGCTGTGCGTCGGCATCCATTTCCTATCTCATTTCCCATTTCAAACAGACAAGCCAACTAGCTCCATCGCAGGTTTTCTTTACTTCTCAAGGGGGCGTATTCTGTTCCCGCTTTGCCCAGCTGTCAGTCAAGTTTCCCTCTGCAACGCCTTCAATGGCCGTGCAAGCTCAGCACACAGCAGCTTTGTTTTCTCTCTGTACGACCACAAACATCTTCTGATGTTTGGGAAGATGCTGGATTATTGCCGGGTTTCATTCTCCTTCTAAGTGTACACACACATTTCCAGGTCAGTGGTGTAGCAGCAGACAACTCATGGTGAGTATCCCACTGATGAAACACCATCATATCCTGCTATAGGCTGATGGGTTCAAAGTGTACTCCCAACTCTCCTCACTGTGCCGCATGTCCACCCTTTATATGCCAACAGTGCAGTCATTAATATGGCGCTATGACAACAAACCCAAGGGCCTGATTTGCCCCTGCAGCGGGCGGGATGCGCGTCTCCCTCCCCCACCCACCCTGCCATGTCCCCTGTAGACAGTAAAAATGGGTCAGTCGGAAAGGGAGAGGGGGGAGGGCAGGTTGAGGAGGGTGCCTCCCTAATATAATGATGGGGGAAACACTAACATAGCAAGTAGATGCTGCACATGTTGACATTTTGTCAGAGCAGACAACATGGCTACCACAGAGAAGAAGAAGCGGGCCTGTTGCCATGGTAATGTCTTGATGTTCAGCGTGTTCACCACAATGTTCCGGTATGTCTGTTAACCCTAAAATGTGAAATCTTCAGTTACAACAGCGACCAAATGGTCTGCTCGTGTTCATGGAAGTCACAGCGCCACAGCATCTTCACAGGCTGGAGAAGCTACAAATACATTAGTAATGTGTGTGACCTACTTCGACTGGTCCACATCTTCCCTCAGCTCACCGCCAGAACCCCCCACAGAGTTCAATGCCGCCATTGCACTTACTGCTTGACACAGTGTGCAGGGCGTCATTCATCTCATAGCGGGGAGAGAGTGCCGGTTTTCATGTCAATGTCGTTGTAGCACTAAAGAGGAGATCCTATTTCAGTGTCAATTGAGATTCAAGATTTTTGGGCAGCCCTAACCATAACCGTAGATCTTGGGAGATCAAAACATGACGAGATTTCTAGTTGCTGAATTCATTGATCACACGCTAAACAGACAGGAACTCCATCATTTTTCCGACCTCTATATATTGCCATGTGCATGTTTTCCTTGTCTTTCGTCTCCAAACAAGCAGGAGGTGCATTGTGTGCACTGGTTGGGCACATACACACTTCATAGAACAGCTTGAGGTGTTGCGAGCCGGAGTGAGACCTCTTGTCAGTCACAGCAAAAAAAGTGGAGCCTCGTGGAAAATAGATGATTGCAAAGCCAAATGCTACAGCCCTGGTGTGGGAATATCAATGATGAGCAAGGTAAGCCCATCAACACGAATGAGCCAGTATGCCAAATTTGTTCAAAAGTAGGTGCAACAAATTAAGATCCTAAACACATCCACCCGACAATGTGGTTTTCCCATGTCGAGGGAAAAAACTACACATCAACAGTCAACAGTCACGTTTGATCGGCAAAGTAAATACAAATGAAGCAGTACAAAATGGCGTGTGTTCACAGACAGTGTAGTTTGGTACATCGCAAAGGAAATGCTTCTCTTTAGTTCGGATGAAAATGCAATACAAACTGCCTGTGAGAAAATACAGGTCACAAACGACAATTCCACAACTTCAGAGTGAAAGATGACATTACATATGATTATTATTTAATCATCATCATAAAATTAGTGGTTTATCTGATCCCAAAATGTAGACAAAAATATATTTATACATAGTGAATAATATATTTATTTTGTTTTTGACACAATTATAAAAGATTTAAAATCTTAAATCTTAACCCTTTACAATAAAATACATGATATATATATATATATATATATATATATATATATATATATATATATATATATATATATATATATATATATATATATATATATATATATATATATATATATATATTCTTTTTTCCAACAAGCTATTTAATGACAGTATTGTCATCGTCGACTAACAAGTGATATTTGCTGGTGAGACAATCACACCTGCAAAAGCAACTCACTGCTGCCACCTGCTGAGAATCATCCAACATTGCACCTATCTTTTCCTTTGGAAATAGAACCTCTTCAGCACGTGCTGACAGAGAGAGCCTACATATAGAATAGATAGAGTGTTGAGAGGAGAGAATAGGATAGAGTGCTGAGGAAAATATCACCACTAGATGGCGTTGCTGTAAGACAGGAGGATTTACTGAACTGGAGCCAATCAGCAGGCTCAGAAAATGAATCTGCCAACAGAAAGAAGGAAGTTATAATTTGCAAAAAAAAACAATGACAGCAAGAGGTGGGAGCTTATTTTCGAGGAGCGATCGCATTACTGTGGGCTACGCCGCGGGCCACCCATAATGCATCAGGATTTTTTATGGTTCAGTATATAATAAATTGTAACTGCTGATTGGTTATCAAAAATGAATGATCAGGCTCCTACTTCCCACACACGTCCCAGCACTTTGTGTTCTCCCATAATGCTTTGCTGTTCCAGGCAGGGCTTCGGTGATCATATTTCCTTGTGTCTGCTGATTCCCTCTTTCCGCTGCTTCCATTGTTGTCCACAACTTCATTTTTATTCCCCGCCTACTCCTCTCCTCAATAATCTCTTCATCTCAGCGAGGGAAGAAAACATGGAGGCAAAGCTAATATGAATCTGAAATTGACAATATCGCCATATCGGTTGTTGACAAAAAAATGCCAATATCGGACATCTCTACTTTTGACACAACACACTCACTGAAAATGTAAATTATATTTTCTACTTATCAGACTACATTGAAGTCAAAATCCAAGTCGGGTTGCAAGTCTTTGATGATATTGTCAAGTTGTGTCCAAAGTCATCAGAATTGTGAACCGGGACTGCCGAGAGTCCAAGTCGCTTGACTCAAGTCCTCACTTCTGGTATCATATTACACGCAAGAGGGAACTAGTTTCCAAATGCATAATCTATAGGTGTGTTAATCCAATCCTTGGAAAGTCAAACACAAACTAATTAAGGTGTTTACATGCATTATAAAAAGCTGCTTTCAACCAAATTCATACAATATACAGTACACACACATATATAAATATATATATTTTTTTTTATTCAGTAAAAGTACTGATTGACTGATTGTGAGCCTCATGCCTGCTCTAATTACCTAACGTCTTAACTACCGCAATGGACACCAGGGCATTTTATCAGAACCTGAAGAGCTGGGGTATCGTGTGTCCCCCAAACCCCCTTGTCTGCAGGTTTCCATACATTCCTAACCTGCTTGCCACCCCCAACGATGTAAGAGCATTGTTACGCCGCGGACAGGAAACCTATTTTTATACCTGCAAGTGATCCGTGTGGGACTGGCCTCCGCTATTGTTTTGGTCAGTGTCCGGCGCTTCCTTCAAGGGCCACTGATTAGGGAAAGGGAAGAGACCTTGTGCAGCTGCCGACGCATCTCAGCGTCAAGCGACAGACAACCTGACAGCTCATTCATTGACTGACAGCTCATCTGGTGTGAGAGGAGCACTCCCATTCATGAGTTCCACTACACCACAGAGATGCTAATCAGCTTTAATCGTTTGTTTGTTGTGACTCAGCACTCACACTGTCCGCTAAAAGGAGGTGGTCGGCGTACGGGGTCAGATCGTAATTTCAGTCCAAGAATTGACAGATTGACAGCCCTAGTTTTTTTCCAATTACTTTATTAATCCGTATTGGGTAATATGGATGTAAAAGTCAATATATGGGTGCTATTTCCTGTCTAGGTGGGGTTAACAATGTTGAAAACACGCTGCCTGGCACCAACACCTCAAACAGCAATGCCATAATCTCTCTGGAAAACACCGTATTCACACTGTTTTTATTTTGTGCTTTTAATTTGTTGTTGTAGGGAGCGACTTTTCTCATTGTGTTCAGTGCAGACACGACGAAACGAGCAGCGCTTTTATTGAGATAAAGGGCGTCACAACACAGCGGTCATCTTCATAAGCCCTGGATTTCATTGTGCTTCTCTTAGTTTTCTACACAACAAGTTTGGAATTTCATCCCCATTCTCATGTGTTTGTTTTTGGAATCTCTGCAGATGTATTGTTATGTTTTTTTAATAACACTATTATTGATTTTCAGTTAATAGACCATAAAATAACTGGATGATCTTTGACTCATTGAAAACATTATAGGACAGACGGACTAAAAAGAGCTAAACACTGATTCAAAACGTTCTGACTATTTCTGGCACTTTTCCCCGACAACAGATCTCGACCATAATTACAAATCTGTATACCGACGACACTGCCTGGAATACCGTTGGGCGGGAGCAACTAACTCGTAGAAAAAAAATCCCAGTTACGACTGTTGACAAAATGAGAAGAAAAGGGGCTTCTGTCGCAGCAAATATGAAGTAATCATGAAGTTGAGTGACATGGGAGGCAGGTTGAACCAAATAAGAGATAAACAGCACCATGACATGAAACGCTGAACAAAACACATTAAAGAAGTGAATAAATTGATAGGCTGCTAGCGGGAGGGAAAATATCTCCTACATATTCCACCATGTTGGCCAACAAATTCATCTCTCAAAAGCCACCTCTTCAGAATCACTTTCTCCAGCTTGCAATCACTTCTTCCTGTGATGCTTCCTTTTCATCTAAGACAGGGGCGGGCAAACTTTTTGACTCGTGGGCCGAAAGGATTTAACAAAATTGACAGGGGGGTCAGACTATATAATATTTTACACGTAAGAGTCCATTTTGACACGTATTTTACACGTAAAAGTGTCATGCAATCTGCTATATGTGCACTTTGAGATCATTTATTTGATGTAAAGTATGCTATGAATTCAAATTATTATTACTGCAAAAAAGGTCAGTAAGGTTAATTCGTAATGCCACCTACAGAGAACACAACTAACTCCTTATTTCTAAAATCACAAATACTTCAACTTGCTGATATAGTTCATCTTCAAACAGCTAAAAAAATTCATAAGGCAAAAAAAAAATGTTAACTATATTAGGAAAGCAGGAAGTGAACAAATGTAACAGTTAGTGATTGTAAAAGTACCAGATGGAGGGGTAGGATTTAATAAGCTTTGCTTCTTCCTACTCCTTTTGGACATGTGGAACTGGGAACTGATTATGGGATGCACTCGATTGGAATCTGATGCATGTTCAAATGAAATAAAACCATTACCATATTATGATGTGCTTGTGTCCCCTTTTTTAGGAAAAAGGGACAGTTTGTGCAAACAACAGACCGCATCAAATAAGGAAATTGATAAAACAGCTACTTCCAACCAGGAAAAGGTTGGCTCAAGCCATGATGCCAGGTTGTAAGTATGAAATACTTTGGAAAGAACAGGCGGGCCGTATTCAAACACTTGGCGGGCCGGATGGGGCCCCCTTGGCCGTAGTTTGCCCACCCCTGATCTCAGACATATGCAGCTCAAGTAAAATGTATGTCAGTAAAGCTTTGACCCTGTCTGGTGTGACACCTCATATGGGATGAGGGGTGTTTTGGTCCCACGGAACAGAAGGCATAAGAGACAAAGACAAAGACTCAGCAGGGTATCTGATGGGACGCAGCTTAGACAAAGTGGGACATCAACCACAATCTCGATGTTCTTTTCCTCTCGAGAAAAACCAGTAAGTGGTCAACGTGTGCTGAATGAGCATGCTAACTTAGACATGTCATCCCAACGTTTACAGCTCTGGAGTAGCGGCACTTGATTCCGTGCATCGGCAGGACGCCGCCTCAAGTGTCTGCCGGCGGATTAACGCAAGAGTGAAAGCAGCGTTTGTCACTAATCCCCACAACTTTGACTCCCCATCAGCTGTTAACAAGAGAGAGTCACCTCTGACCTGAGTTTGGCCTGTGCGTTGAGCTGCACGCCGGTTCACGACCCCGCTAATTCCGGGGACAACAGTTGCATGTGCCTTGTTGGTATGTCATCATGATGACCGACCGGGCACTTTTTGGGGCTGCACACGAGGGAATGGGATTATCTGTGGCCTTTTTATTTCAATTACAATGCTTGATTGGCAGCATGAGTCACATCCATCCAGCAATGACCTTCTCATGCCCACATCTGGCCATGTTTGACTACACATGCAGCCAACGTGCTTCAGCTGCCATTTCACTGAAGACCATTGGAGTCATCACATCAAGACTCCGCCTCTCAGCTTCCACAGAGTACTCGTTGGGCTTTATGTGGAAAGAGGACCTGCAGGGCACCGGATGATGATGATGATGATGACGATGCTGATGATGCTCAGAAAATACAAGCACTTAACTGAGGGAACTGAATGTCTGCAGTTGTCCCTAATCTGCATGGGGGTGGGGCTTGGGGGAGGCATTACGGACAAAAGGTGCAGGGACTGCAGCCACTGCATTACATAACGGATGCTTTCAATCCAGTACAAAACATCCTGATGGGTAACAAACATCTGGTCACGCAGATGTTCAGAGACAGATATGTTTCCATACTGATTTCCACACGAAAGCATCCGCCACACATTCGTGTTGAAGTGCAAGTAAGCTGCAAGGCAATCTGACCAGCAAAAAGGCAAACCTAAAATGGCGATTCCTTCAGTTGAGAGCTGCCATTACATGACATGACGTAAGCAACACGTGAGCTATGGTGGAAAAAACACGTTGTACCCTAAATGGTTACTGGACAGGAGACAGATGTTTATCCCTTAATGCTAGCACCTGCAATGACCGCCATTGATGAAAGCGGCCTAGAGAATAGAGAATAGCCTTACAGAACACACACAATCCAAAGTACGTGTGCTGGTGTAAAAGTTCCAATGATTAAATACAATACAATAATGGAATATTTATCTGTGGTGGCGACCAGTTGGGCTCATGGCTCACTGGCTCATTCTCAGATGTGATGACAACCTCAGACTCCCAAAGTTGTTACTGTCCTACCTTCAATAGCTATGACGTGTTCCCGGATCTGGTTCTGAAGCAGCGGCTCCTCCACCCGCTCCAAAAGCTCGTAGATGGAATAGATGTTAGGGTGGACGGACTCGAACCTCTGGATCTCGGCCCGAATGGCGGCCGAGTTGGCGAGGTGCTGCTGGTAGTTCATCGCCGGCACTGCTCGGGGGAACCTCAGAGGAACCTTCTTTGGTTTCCTGAAGAACGGAACACATTAGAGGTTCACTGCCAGACAAACATCTACTGTGTCATCATCGCCACCATGGCTGCTTGGAAGTCCAACTCACCGGTCGGTCCCGTCGCTACTGGCCGCAGAGGGCAGCTGATCCCCGGCGTCTCTGCGTTCCCGACTCTTGTGGGCTGACAGATGTGCAGCAGCCTGAGCACGGCTTCTCCATGTCCGGACAGCCTGAGAAGAGGCTGGGGACTTTGGCCTGGGTGTTCGTCGTTCAACAGAACCTGACAGAGCCACGTACGGTCAGAACTGTCCAACGGCCTTGTCGCTAGCCAACTGCAATTAGCTTGCTAGCTAGCTAGCTAGCTCGCTATAGCTTCCAGTCTCGGGACGAAAACACCAGAATTCTGTGTCAATTTCAGACTACGACCAAGGACCGGGTTCGTGCCCTGCGGTGATTCTCTCGAAAATGTGACGGAATCAAAAGATCTGGCCCGAGGACAGCTGTTGGGTCGCACCGGTACGTGCGGGTCTTCCTGTCCCTTGTTTTGTCTGCCGCGGGGAGCTGAGTCCTTGGACCTCGATGGACTTCAGTGGATTCCCGGATTCCCAAAGTCCCTTTAAAAGTTGTGGATTCGGCAGCTTTGTTCGGTGCGCTCGGTCGTTGCCGCTTCCCGTATGCGGAGGTCCATCCCTGGTAGACTGGAGCCACAACACAGCAGCCGAACCACAGGCGTTATTCCCACAATGTGCTTCCTCCCGACGCGGTGCTTTTCAAAATAAACCAGTCGACACGTGCTTTCAAAATAAAGTGTTGTACTTTGTGTGTGGGTGGGGGGGGGGGGGGTATTTTATAGCGTCACCTGGTGGGGGTGTTTTGCATTACACCCATAACCCTGAGTTGTATACAGTATATTTCAGGAAAACCTTCAGCCGTGTGACATAGGCGAAATGCTACTAAAACGGCATATTTACCCCATATTACGGCTATACTTGTCTTTTTTTCTTGTTAGAATACAACATTTTGTCTTAAAGTTTAATTTTTATTTCTACTTCGGATATTGTTTTTTGGATAATTTTTCAAATATTTGAACTTTTCACTCGTAAGTCCTCTTGTAATGTAACTTTGTTGTCATAATGTTTTTTATTTATTACCCTAAAATATAATATTTTCCCAACTTTACTGAAAAATAAATAGAATTTCATTTTCTTATTGTATTTCTTATATCTTTAATAAAATTACAACAACAATAAAAAAAACTATTTCCTAGGAAGTCTTTAGGATAGCATCTTAAGAAAACAAGCTTGTCAGGTGGAATGAAATCTTTGCTCATAAGAAAGATCCTGGCGTATGTGTATGTCCGTCAGCGCATTTGGTCAAACTAAATGTGTTACATGACATTGAAAAAGACATTGCATCATAATTGACCTCTTTCGTGTTGCATGGTATATTTCCAAATACTGTAAAGCTGTTTATTTCTGCCTGCCACTGATACATATGTATGCTATATATGCTATATATGGTGCAGCCATGCTGGCCTCCTTGTCATCAGCTCCATATTGATGACATTGTGCCACAATACTATTAACACATACAAACGTGTAGTACACATTGTGTAACTTCTGGTTGCAGATATGCAAATATAGTGTTCGTCGTTGCTGCTGCTCAGATTAAGATCAAATGACGCCTTCAGATCTTGAACCAAAATATCTCACTGTGTCTATTGTGTAGATGCTGGTATTTGTTCTCCATTCAGCAGTAAAATGTGAACAATTCCGTTTTTCTTCCTCCCGCCGCTCGTAGACTTGATACAACATTGGTGTTGTCCTAGCATGAAGTGTGTCTCTGTGCCGTCGTCCACAAACTCTCCCTGTTAAGACACAGACTGCAGATGTTGATGGAACCGACATCACATTAGCATCAAAGCTGTCAAAACTTTTTCCACCAAATGCTGCGTCCCGAAAAATCGGAGGGGGCCTGCTTTGATACAGATTATGTTCATAATTTTCATGGGCAGAATATCTGGCTTTCCCCAAGGTGGAAAGGGGATCTTG
Organism: Doryrhamphus excisus; assembly: GCF_037039965.1. NCBI lineage: Eukaryota > Metazoa > Chordata > Actinopteri > Syngnathiformes > Syngnathidae > Doryrhamphus > Doryrhamphus excisus. The sequence goes on along the minus strand of NC_136371.1, from coordinate 147,122 downwards.
TTTCTGTTGTTCGCAGACAATGTGGCCCTGAAGGCCTCATCAGGCCTCATCAGGCCTCATCAGGCCTCATCAGGCTGCAACCTTCAGCGTTTTCTGCGTATAAGGTGTTATCTTTGTGCAGCCGATGCAATTGTCAATACCTGCAAATAAAGCTGAAATGCTCTTGGGTCTCATATTTGTCTTCTGATGTCAAACCCAAAGGTTTTCGGTCTACGGCAAAAATGCAGGAATTGACTACACGGTTCCAATACGTCTGGAGGCCAGTGTGTGCTAAGCTATCTGAACAAAACGTCCACATCTTAGCTTTGTGACCAGCGACAAATAATATATCTAGATATATGTTGATGTTATCATATGTTATATGATAATGACACAGGGCCAATTAGAGAAAGAGCTGCGAGCCAAGCCCACGTTGGACACTCCTGGCTTACATTGAACATCTGAGCTTGCTAAAACCAAGGTGGAACAAGGTGGAAGGTGTTTTCTCACCGTGCTACTGGCTTTTTCCCCATTGCACCACACGTCCATGGTGTCCTTCTCTGTGGAGTACAAGCCAAATCAATGAGTGGCAATGACCAAGGACACACACTTTATATACATTGTATGGCCGAACGACTGCTAATCCACCCAGCACTACAGGTCAGTTCCTCCGGAATGGTACAGCCGTGTCTGGCTCCTGGGTAACATGACATACAATCAAGGGACTGTGGCCCCTTTCGGCTCCAGAACTACTGAAGTTGGCAGGCTACTACAGCAGACAGCGCCCGCCGCCAACTGGGATGAAAGTTTGGAGAATCGTTGCTGAAAAAGACTTAAGTGAGTGTTTTGAATGTCGTTGCAAAATATCTCATACCGAGCACAACTCGCCAGTTCTCGCCATCCACACAGAGGAGCCACGTCTTGGTGGTCTTGGCCTTGTTGTCCATAAACGTCTGCAGGCTCTTTCCGTCCACATCGAGCGTGTACTCATAGGCCAAGCCGCTCATAGCCTCGATGTTTATGGTGGCTTTGGTGTGGGAGCCTCCGATGCTAAAGGTTTCCTTCCCAACTAGCTTGAACATCCAATCTCGTCTGATCACTTCCTGTCAAAAAGAGGAGAGGATTTGGTTTGGTTGCCATGAGTCACAAATCCCACAGCACTTATTTGACTCATTAAAATGCTAAGTATTGTAATGAGTAGCATTGTGTACGATAAATTGATGGCACCATTTTGTCCCCCACAAAATAATGTGCAGGACTGCACGGCGGACGAGTGGTTAGTGCGCAGGCCTCACAGCTAGTAGACTCAAGTTAAATCCCACCCTCAGCCACACTCTGTGTACCCTGGTTTCCTCCCACATTCCAAAAACATGCTAGGTTAATTGGCCACTCCAAATTGTCCATAGGTATGAATGTGAGTGTGAATGGTCGTTTGTCTATATGTGCCCTGGGATTGGCTGGCCACCAGTCCAGGGTGGAAGACAGCTGGGATAGGCTCCAGCACCCCCGTGACCCTGGTGAGGATAAGCGGTATAAAATGAATGAATGAAAATAATGTGCCCCGCCTCTGGCGTCCAGCAGCATGAGCCCAGCGTTTGGTTTTCAGTGACATTATTCGTCACTTTTGGATGAATGAATGCATGAAACACAAGACTAATTCAATTCTAACCAGTAGTTAAGAATAATTCCCACCAAAGAATACATATTGTAGGATACGTGCACTTGAATGATTCTGATCCAAGTATTCTTACTGGTACCAGTGACCCCCCCCCCCCCCCGTGATAAAAACAAGCTCGGTGTCGTTTATGAAGTACTGTATATCTGAGCATAGAGATACTCACCTGCCCGTTGACATAAACCACGCGTCTCCCGGTGGTGGTGCCATGAGCAAACCCAATCCTGTAGACGCCATCACTGAGCGCCACCTCCCATGCAGCCACCAGGTCCCCGCCCAGCATCCTTCCTGTCAATGCTGCAACACTGGCTGGACTGGGGTCAGCTGGTCTTGTCTAGGACAGGAGGTATTGCTGACTCAGCAGCAGGTGTATTACTGTAAGAAGCTTGTACAAATGCAGTACTGCCAGGTAGCCATCCCCTCTCAAGCTGCAATGTTGTTGTCCTCCAGCTAACCAGCTGATGTATGAGCTCAGACAGACATTGGCCTCAGATACGAACCGGACATGGACTGTTCGTTGAGGAAGATTTACAGCGCCATCTGGCGGACAGAGAATGAACCACAGTGGGAATGTTTCCAAAAAGACAAGTGAGGTTGTTTTATTATCAAATATGTCTACAGTGGACACACTTATTCAGACGAGATTATTTTAATGTTCATACGGTAAGCATTGGAGTCGTGACCAGAGCTGTGAGCCGTGTTCTGATTGGGGAAAAGATGACTTCCTGTGAGTTAAAACTATTCAGGCTAGCGAGGACCTGAAGTGGCTGTTGGACACGAGCGGCGACCCGCTTGTGGCACTGATTAAAGTGGCGTTTAAAACAAACACAGGAAGTCCAGTTCATCTGGTGGCAACGTGATTGTCAGGTGTCTGCAGCAGCGTGTTCTTAGCGTGTTCCCAGGTTAAAGTATGCAGCAGCGCTTTTTCTTCTTCTTCCCGCTTGGCCCATTCTTGTCTTTGCTCTCAGACATTTTCTTCTTGCGCACCTCACGCATAAGGTCAAAGAAGACCTGAGAGAAACACAGCATTATGGACGTCAGCGAGGGTGCTCAACATCGGGTCTAGCTCCACCAGTGCACGTGTGTACCTTATCCACATTGGCTCTGGTCTTGGCGGAAGTCTCCACGTACTGAACACCCCACTCGCTCACTTTCACTGCCGCCTCCTCCACAGACACCTTTCGCCTGTCCTCCAAGTCCGACTTGTTGCCAACCAGCAGCATGGGAATGGCATCCTCTTCCTTCACACGCAAAATCTGCTCCCTGAAGGACATCACACAGCAAATATCCTTCAGTATGGCTGCTCGCAATCTATCTGACAATGCACACACCTGAACTCTGATGTGGCAGCGAATGACTCTTGCTCCGTGATGGAGAAGACCAGCAGGAAGCCCTCCCCGCTGCGGAAGTAGTTGTCTCTGATGGCGGCGTAGTCCTCCTGCCCCGCCGTGTCCAGGATGTCGATTTGAACATCCTCACCATCCAGGACCACCTTCTTCCTGTAGCTGTCTGCCTTGGTGGGTTCGTAATCTTCCACAAACTACGAGCAAAGAAGCCATCAAGTGAAAGGAAACACAACAGAGTCTGCTTGGAAACCAAGTCCATGTCCACATTAAGCACACATGATTCCATCCACAAGCAGGAGTAGGTTTTTGTCCTTAAAAACGGAGATTTTGGAAAACTAAGGCCAGGAAAAACATTATTAAAGATCATTTCCCAGCGCCGCTGCACGGCAGTCGAGTGGTTAGCGCGCAGACCTCACAGCTAGGAGACCTGAGTTCAATCCCACCCTCGGCCATCTCTGTGTGGAGTTTGCATGTTCTCCCCGTGCATGCGTGCGTTTTCTCCGGGTACTCCGATTTCCTCCCACATTCCAAAAACATGCTAGGTTAATTGTCCATATGAAATGGTTGAAATGATTGAAAGTGAATGAATGAATAAATAATCAACATCAATCATCAACAGTAGGTATGAGGATGAGGAAAGTGATGCATCTGTTGTATAGTTTTATCAACGATAGACATACTGTGCTGTAGCAACACTAGGGGTGCTCCGATCAATCGGCCACCGGTCAAAATGGTCAGATTTCCATGAAAAAGCATGTGATGCCGATCAATGCCTTTCAACTTGTAGCTTTCCCTCCCAATGCGTGCCAAAGCCAAAACAATCATGTCTGCCGTGTGAGACTTAGCTGTTGTTTGTAAGAGTGATATCAATTTTGCACCCTGCAAAACAAGGTTTAGTTTGGTGTGACATTTGGGGGAGGGGGGCACTTGGCAGGGCGTGGTGAGTTCTCCAGGCTGGCAATGCGATCATCGGTCAGATGGCGGCTAATTTGAACTCCAGACACTTGCCCATGTGGGCGTAACAGTTCTACGGCGGATAGCCCGAAAAGTGGTTGGATTCATCGGACCGGATGGTGGAGGACATCAGGTTTGCTGACTGGCTCCTGTTGGAGCGCCGTCAAGCTGTGTGTTCTCACATCCAAAGTCTTCTTAAGCAAGGCATTCATCCTCCACGTTTCACCAGTTGGAAATGACATGCTTACATTCTTTTATGCTAAAGTACAAAGTGAAAGTGAAACCAAGCATCCAGAGCCATCCAAAGTTCTTTGAGGGCTCACTTCCAAATGTGCAAACCTCATTATCTGAAACTTTGGCATCGTATTATTCACGTATTTGTATTATTCGTGTATTCAACACGAAAATATAACATTCTAACTACATTTATAAATAAGAAACGATAGGTCCCCTTTAAGTATCGCTGAGCCCTAACATCCACCGCTGCACTAAAAAAAAGTCATATTTTTTATGTGCAGATTCAAACAGACGGCAAAGTGTATTCGTCAGCTGCGACCTTCCAATACACTCTGCAACACTAAATCTACAAGATTTGGGCTGAATCTTGCAAACTCACCTCGTCATACATGAACTGTAGCGTGAGGGCGGACTTGCCCACACCTCCGCTGCCCACCATGATCACTTTGTGGAGCGCCAGAGATGTCTGGTTCTTGTTTTTGCCAGAGGCCATGACTGCAAAAGCCCAGCGGCTCAGAACTCCCACTGAAGACCTGCAGAAGCCAATAAATATCATAAACCATCAAACAAAAACGCCAATAGAGAGCAGAAGGCTCACTGAAGAGCTTCTATCATCCACAGTTGTATTACCAATAGACAAATGGCTGTCCCAATGTTAGCCAAAGTGTGTACCAAATTTCCCTGTGGGTGATCTGAATAATGAATGAAGCTGTGTGAAAAATTTCAAGTCAATCATGTGGTGTATTTCTCACAAAAAAATACTTGCAGCAACATAATACGGGTGCATGTTTTGCCAAATATTCAAGAGGAGAAGAGTCGTATGTACATAGATTAAGCACCCGCAGCTCCTTTTTTATTGTCCTGTTGAGTAAAAATACAATTACGCATGGCCTATATAAGAACATTCCAAAGAAGGTTTAGTGCCACATTAATAATAATTGTAACTATTACAAATCAGGAAAAAGCCAAAAGAAACAAATCAAATTACAAAGGGAATGTACGGTTTTTTTCTTTAAATATTATGTTTTTTCTATGTGTTATTTTTTTCAAATGAATTGTTTTGTTTGAAATTTTGAGGCCTTATGAAGACAAGAAACAAGAACACCAATCGTCTGTAATGCAATAATGTTCTAAAGTACTGAACATCTCCGTCCTTGGACCTAGCCGTAGTGAATAATGAGGGTAAACTTTGAACAACTTCACTTTAAAGCCAAACACAGAATTGTGTCCAGCTGTTTTTTATCAAAGAGGAAGAAGAATTGAAAGCGTGGCCAAAGTGCAGCAGCTTCCCCTGTGAATCAAGCTGACAGCCAACTAACAAACTAGTTCCGACAAGACACCAAATAGCTCTTCTATGTTCCCGCCTTCAAACCCAACCCCGATTGTGATTGGATGAACGCAGATGTAGGACACGCCCCCGAGGTACGTGGTTGGCTGCAGTGAGTCACGCTCACATGACCAGCCCAGATCTAGCTTTCTCGCCCTCAGGAGGAACAAAGTTAAAACGACGTTATGGCTTCACGGCACAGCAGAGAAACACAGAGCCTCCTGAAACCGTAACGAATGGATCACCAGACTCACCTGCTAGTACTTGTTTGGCGTGTTTATGAAGTTATCCGCCATAAACCGCGAAGTGAGACAATACAAAAGTTTGACCAGCTCCAGCCTTTGCGCCCCACCTTGTGGCCGAGGCAGCCAAAGAGAGAATGTGCAAACAGGAGTACTCACTCTGTCAGTCAAAAATGTCACCAGTCGGGGAGGAGACTGGGTACCCGCGGCCGTAGCCATAGCGACAGATTACTGCGAAAACTTGCCACAAAAATATTATCTCAAGTTTTGGATACCCTAAAACACTTAAAACCTAGCAATTATAACATTGCACTGAATTGGACAGATTTAAGAACGCCGTGACTGTTGCTTCTGTGAAAAAGACCATGAGTGAGACGTCTTCTTATGTGTCTTTGGGTACGTTGACAGGATATGACATCACAGGATTCCCTGTCTGTACGAATTCAGACATTTTCAAATTTTGTATGGACGTGTAAATGTTTAGGTCACAATTGACTGCAATATATACAAAGTAGATATGAGTTGAAGTACTGTTCCGGAACGCGAATTTAAAAGCAGCAAATGAACCGTAGATATATTTTTGGGATATATTTTTTTTAACTAAAATAAAGAATATATCACAATTTGTCTGTAGCTACACTATAATAATGTCAATGACATCCATTCATTTATTTTCTATGCCGCTTATCGTCACTAGTTTTGCGGCTATGCAGGAGCCTATCATAGTTGTCCTTGGGCGAGAGGAGGGGTACACCCTGGATATATATATGGCATAATTGTAGTGCAACTCAAAATAATAATACCGATGACTTGGTACTGTCGGCGGCAATTCTTATCGCTGCAGTTTTAGCTTTTGGACAAAAGATGGCGCCATTTTACCACTTTGCTTTCATCGGACTGACGGACATGACTTGCATGACTGGCTTTATCTTCTATTCTTCAACTTCACTTTAATTCTTCACCTTATATATTGTATATATAAATATATTGTAAAGAAAGTAGCTTTTTGCTGTCCTAAAAGTCTCTCAATGTCACAAAATGACATCATCATAACCTTTGTTAATTGGCCATCAGTGTTGGGAGTAGTATCATTAAAAATGCTGACAATGAAATGTGGCGTCTTGTTTGGCATGATATACATAATAACATATATAGCTACTACCACAGAGGAAGGTAAATACAGTAGCAAGTCACCTCGAAGTGTGGTTGTTCACTCTTTGGAAAACACTGCTCCCTAGCGTTTTAGTAGAGAATTGCAAGCTATAACTCAGCCCTCAACCTAATCTCATGAAACATCTCTCAATAGCACAGGCCACTACAATTCTTTTACATATTTCAAGGTTTTCTCAAACCTTGGGGGAGGAAACCGGAGTACCCGGAGAAAAAGAACATGCAAACTCCTAGCCTAGCTGTGAGGCCTGGGCGCTAACCACTCGTCCGCCTCCCCCATTCCAAAAACATGCTAGGTTAATTGGCCACTCCAAATTGTCCATAGGTATGAATGTGAGTGTGAATGGTTGTTTGTCTATATGTGCCCTGGGATTGGCTGGCCACCAGTCCAGGGTGGAAGACAGCTGGGATAGGCTCCAGCACCCCCGCGACCCTGGTGAGGATAAACGGTAGAAAATGAATGAATGAATGAATGAATGAATGAGTGTGATTTATAGTGCCCCCTGGTGTCGGATTGATACACTACTGTTTTTCCAATCAAAGATAACGTGAACGTCGTTTGTTTGACATTTGGAAGAAAATGCAAAATACATTTAGCATCCGTGCATGTTCTTCAGCAGGGCAACTAAAGTGACTTTGAAGCCGAGGTTACATAAGCCAAGCCTTCATGTGACGGAGGCCGTGCGGGCTCAGGATCCTGATCGAGTTGGGCGTACAACAAAGAAACAATAAACATGTTGTTGATATCATGGGATGCCTTCGTGATGCTCTTACATAAGACAAATGTCAGTCCACCTCCCAAACTCTATCCCTACTCCCTACGGTCGTGGAGCTTCTCAGTGGTTTCTGTGGGATGGAATGGAAGGAATCATTCAACATGTTCTTGTCCCCGCCCCTTCCACGCCCGACTCCTCCCACGTAAGTCTATAAGCACTTGGCGGCCCACGGAGTCCCACATGCCAGCATGGACTCACCTTCTCCTTCTCCTCCTCATCCTCCTCCTCTTCCTCTTCCTCGGCCTCGGTGCAGCAGCGGCATTCGGACACTTGGAAGTGAGGAAGATGATGGAGCCAGATGATGGTCGGGAAGCGTGACGTGTTTTTCTTTTGTCAGGTGATGAAGGTTTCCGCGAGTGAAAAGTGTCCACCCAAAAGGTCACCATAAATATGTAACAAAGTGTAAGTGGGCTGTTTCTCCCACCCTGGACTTCACTTTGGACGTCACAGACCGAACCGGGACCAAAGTTTCTATTCCTCCTGAACACAAAATGACTTGTTGGCTCTTCCGACTGGCTCTGCTCTCCACTTGCGTCCTCTCCGTCCGCTGCACGCCAGCGCCAAGCGCCGGTACCGAGGGGGAGGCGCGCTGCGCGTCGTGCGGCGTCGCTGGAGCGGAGGACGCGGAGTCCGGCCGCCCGGACGTGGACTTCGTGGAGGCGGTCAAGAGGCACATCCTGAGCAGGCTGCAGATGCGGGAGCGGCCCAATATCACGCACCCGGTACCGAAAGCCGCCATGGTGACGGCTCTGCGGAAACTCCACGCCGGCAAGCTCCGGGAGGACGGCAGAGTGGAGATCCCCAACTTGGACGGACACCCGATGAGCAACGAGGTCCTGGAGGAGAGCTCGGAGATCATCAGCTTTGCAGAAAAAGGTGCGTCTCCATCTTGCACTTTTCAGTTTGTCCCAGGGGCGCCACTAGCTTCTGGGGACGGGGGGCTTAGCCCCCTGGAGGTGCACAGCATATGAATGAATGAATGTGGTAGACGTCCAAAAAAATCCCAAAATCCAAAAACCAAATAAGGAATAAGAAGCGGGATATAAGTTTCCCACTTTTGGACAGATTTAGTAGAGATACTCAATAGTTTTAGGCCACCATTAAAAGTACACAAGTACACACAATGTACACGAGCTCTGCAACCATTCTGTCCAGTGGACAGTCATCAATCATATCATAATCATGATTATATTAGTAATTAGCCTACTATTATTACCATCGTCATTCTTCTTCTTCTGATTACTACTACTACTACTGGCTAGTATCAACCTGCTTATTGGCTTGCTTATTAGCCTGCTTTTGCCCTATTATATAACATTTGTCAAATATTTCTTTTTGTAAAAAAAAACAAAAACAAAAAAAATCTAGAAAAATATATCAAATTATTTCGGGGACATTTTCCATTTTCGGGGGGCTGAAAGGTGACCTTTCCCCAGGAGAGTTGTGATGACTTGAAAGGTCAGAAGAAGACGGGATGCATGACGGATAATGCTTCCTGCCATAAAATCCTTCCAGTTTTCTTTTCAGCTTTCACCTCTTTTTCCACACTTGGTTGTCACGGGGAACATCTCCTGGTGGAAAAGTTCCGCTTTCAGAAAACAAAAATGGGGGAAATTGCCCCTTTCACCGCCTCACACACAAGTAAAGGGTGTGCTCACAGCAGGACGCTGAGTCTCAACTTGTTCCACTGAACAGAACCATCCCGAGTTGAACCAGTTTCCTGGTTGCAGACGTGACGGATACGTGAATCTGAACAAAGTACGATTCCTTCTTTAAACATCTTTCCTATAGCTAGAGCATAGAAAACTGCAAACTCCACACAGAGATGGCTGAGGGGGGAATTGAACTCAGGTCTCCCAGGGAGGTCTGCATGGTAACCACTCGTCCGACGTGCAGCCCCATTTTTATGCTTGAAAAGATTAATTAGGGTCAGAAATACATGATATGTATTTTGTTTTTTATACTGACAACATACGGTCAAGTGGTTAGGGCGCAGACCTCACAGCTAGGAGACCAGGGTTCAATTCCACCCTCTTCCATCACTGTGTGGAGTTTGCATGTTCTCCCCGTGCATGCGTGGGTTTCCTCCCACATTCCAAAAACATGCTAGGTTAATTGGCCACCCCAAATTGTCCATCGGTATGAATGTGAGTGTGAATGGTTGTTTGTTGGAAAATGAGTGAATGAATGTACGTACGTGCTGTTGGTAACCAATTAAGGGGCCATGTTGATATTTTTAATTGGCTTACTGTATATTTTTTAATTGGCTAAAACTCGCCCATTCCGGCTTACAATTTCAAATATTTTGTGTTTTTCGTTCTTTTTTTCCAACATGTATTGTTGTATATTTTTGGGGATTCATTCATTCATTCAACAAACTAGCTGCAGGACCCAAATGGGCCCCTGGCCACACTTTGTACACCCCTCCACTCATCCATCATATGCTCGGACCATATCTGTGCTGTGAGTCAACGCGTGCATTGACGTGACCGCACTTAGCATTTGGGTACACAAGTGGCCATCTTTACTACACATTACTACCCATTACTACACAGCGGAAGGGGAGGAGTTAAGAAAATGTCGTATCTTCAGGTACGTCTGCCCGTAGTGGCCGGCTTGTCGCCAGCTAGCTGCATTAGCGGCTTCAGCGTCTCGTCCAGTCAGAAAGTAGCAAGGCAGTAAATGTTCAATGGCGTCTCCTCCATCCGCTTTCCTCATCCACTGAACACGACACTTGGACCCGCTTCAAGCGAATGTGTGTGTTTGGAGGTCAGGAGGCATCAGGTGGGGCTTCAGCTTCATCTGGTCTCATTCTGACTCAACTGGCACCACTCAAGTCCATCTGCTTCTCTTGACAGCTGTCAATCAGCATGTCAGGGTGGTACTTTGATGACTGACGTTGAGGAGAAGTTGATGTTCTCCCAAGCGACCAATGAGCTGCATGGCTATCCAGGTGATCTGGTTCATGAATCCTTTGTTGCGCTTGTGATTGCAGATGACCTGGTGACCTCCAAGTCCAGTTTGTTCTTTCTGATCTCCAGCGAGGGGAACCAGAACCTCTACGTGTCGCAAGCCACCCTCTGGCTCTACTTCAAGCTCCTCCCGCCACCTCTTGAGATGCGGTCGAAGCGCAAGGTGACGGTGAAGGTGTACTACCAGGAACCGGGCCTGAGCAGCAAGTGGAACCTGGTGGAGAAGCAGGTGGAGCTGAAACGGAGCGGATGGCACACCTTCATGCTGACGGACGCCGTGCGGTTAGTCTTTGAGCAGGGCGACCGGCGCCAGAACCTGGATGTGCGCTGTGAGGGTTGCGAGGCGGGCGGCGTCGCGCCCGTGCTCCTCAACCGCAACGACGAGTCGCACCGGCCCTTCTTGGTGGTGCGGGCGCGACAGGCCGATCCCAAGCATCGCATTCGGAAGAGAGGACTGGAATGCGACGGCAGCAGCAGCCTGTGCTGCCGCCAGCAGTTCTACATCGACTTCCGACTCATAGGCTGGAACGATTGGATCATTGCACCGTCGGGCTACTTTGGGAACTACTGCCAAGGGAACTGCCCCGCCTACATGGCGGGGGTCCCCGGGTCGGCGTCGTCATTCCACACGGCCGTGGTCAACCAGTACCGCATGAGGGGGATGAGCCCCGGATCCATGAACTCCTGCTGCATCCCGACCAGACTGAGCACCATGTCCATGCTCTACTTCGATGACGAGTACAACATCGTCAAGCGTGACGTTCCCAACATGATCGTAGAGGAGTGCGGCTGCGCTTGACCCTTTCAGGCGGACGCGGACACACCGAGCTGACCGTGCGACCATGAGGAGGATGCACAAACGTGCACAAGTACACCCCCCCACCGTGCACTTGCATATAAGCCTGTACATATATTTATGTTTGTGGATGTATTTGCATGGTTGTGTGCTGGGTCATGACCTTTTCGTCCTTCTGAAGTCGCCACCAGCCAATCACAGAACGGCCAAGTCTCAACTCACCCAATAGCACTTGCAGATTGAAATGCCTTCCGTGAGCACTAGGTGGCGCCTCGCCAATCAAGTGCCGCATGAGCTATGCAAAATATGCTATTTAGCACACAGCAAACACGCGACAAACTATCAGCAATACTTGAAATGTATGCATAGTGAGTAGGGGGGGGGGGCTATTTTGCTCTCCGGAACGTTCCCACTTTGTTCAGCGGCTTCACCGGGCGCACCGACACACCTCTTGTAACCTCTGCTCAGCCACCTTCCCCTCCTGCCCCCCCTTCCTCCTCGGGGACGGGGGTGGGGGTTTGTGTTGGGGGGGGGTATTTGCACTGACGAGCAGCGAGGCTGCCGACACGGGATATCAAATTTTAAAGTTATTTTTATAGAACTGCGTTCAAGGAACCAAAGAGGTTTACGAGTGTCGTCATGAGAGGCCTAAACACTGTCATGTGATCATCATCATCATCATCTTCATCTCTGCCTAGAAGATGTCTTATTTTGTAATACACTTTTTTTCTAGCTTGCTTCTTTCTTTTTAGCTTCACGTGTACAGTAACATTCCTATGTTGTCGTCATGGTAACTGTTGCAAAAATAAATGTCTTATTACAAAGTCCTTTGCTTTTCTTGGGTCATGTGACATGGAAGTGTTCCTTCCAATTGACTGGAATGTTTGGATTGTTTGGACTGTCCATAGTTTACATGAGGAGTTTTTCTCTTTCCGAAAACATGGTATCCATGGAAAGGAATATTCCAATCTCCTGTCTCCATGCGCCGCGATAATCAACCAGAATAGTCAATGGGGCATGCCCAGTAAAACATAAACACCAACATCACGTGATACCGACTTCCTCCACTTTTCCTTTCACTTGTTGGAATAATTCCGTATTGCGTGTTTTTCGTTCGTCCAGCTTTGAAACGGAGTTGATCTGACGTAACACTGTCATGTCTCAAAAAAGGATCAATAAAGCATCCAATCACCAGCCACAACTAAGTCGGTAAGCATTCACGGTCCTATTCCCCACTGGGAATAATTAGGGCTGCTAAAGAGCCGCAGGTTGCTGACCCGTTGTGCTATTTGCTTGCTAAGCCGTCACAAGGTATGCCCCATGTTTCTGGGGCCTTGTTCAAGCTTGACTGGCAGAGGAAGGACACTTGACGTGCCATCTGGGACTCCTGAAGTGGGGGGGGGGGGGGGGGTGAGAAGGAGAAGGAGACAGCCTCAGATGTCTGCTAGAGAAGATAGACGGTGTCATTGCAGAAATCTGACTTCCTTCTGTGGTGGAACCTCATTTCCACCCATTTCCCTTGTTTTTGTCATGACAACTACAGTAAAAATATGGAAGGAATTCCAGGAAAGATGGCTAAAACTCCGTAGTTCCCTGGTGAAAAGGGGCGGGTTGACGGACATGGTGTGTCACTCCTCTGGCACTTCCTGTTCATGTGACGCTTTGAATGAGAACCCTGCTGTGGTTGTCTGAGGGTGAGGCCGTTCATAAGTCAGATATAAGGGCTGCACGTTGGTCAAGTGGTTAGCGTCATAGCCCGGTGATCTGGGCTGCCATCTCTGCGTGGAGCTGCACGCTCGCGCGTGTGTGCATGTGACGTAAATAAGACATGTAACATGTATGTTGGGTTAACTGGAGACCTCCAATGGGGGTGTCCAAAGTACGGCCCGGGGTCTTTTGCGTCCAACAGCTGCTATTTAATGGCCCTTGGCACACTCTAAAAAGCCAATTAAGGAAAACATTTTTAAAAACAACAATAAATGTGGAAGAAAAGAGATTTAACTTTAGGAGAATGACATCAAAATATTAGGGAATAAAGTTATAATAATAGAAATATATAAAAGTGGTAATCTTATGAGAAAAATATGGTAAATTCACAAGAATGACATTGTAATATTATGTGGAAAAATATTATTTCAGAAGCATAAAGTTAAAACAGTGAATCATTTTTCTTTAATGGTAATATCATAAGAAAAAAAATACAATAAATGCGCAGTTAGGTTGGGGAAAATTGTATAATATTATAAGAATACTTTGACATAAAGTTATACATTTATGAGAATGAAATTGAATGATATAAAAAATGCAATAATGAGCAACAACGTGTATTGAAGGAGGACAAAGGATAAATGAGCATTTAAGGCGACTTTGATCTTCATTGAAGACGTGATTTCCTACGCACCCCAAAGACACCATGTGGCGGCGAGATCAACACATTCCTCTTTAACACCAACTTCCTGGTTTGGTGTGAGTCATTTATTCAACTCAATACGTGTTTATCACCTCAATAACCCAAAGTGGGTGGCTGCACGGTGGACCAGTGGTCTCAAATGTGAGTGTATGAATGTGAGTGTGAATGGCTGTTTGTCTATATGTGTCCTGGGATTGGCTGGCCACCAGTCCAGGGTGGAAGACAGCTGGGATAGGCTCCAGCACCCCCGCGACCCTCATGAGGATAAGCGCTAGAAAAAGAATGAATGAATTTTCCAATTGTTTCAACTTTCTTCTTGTAATTATGACTTTATTCCTAAAATATTTGGACTTCCTTCTCCTATTCTAACCTTTTCCTCAACCTTATTTACCTCGCCTCTTGCCCTAAGGGCTGGGATAGGCCCCAGCAACCCCAGTGAGGATAAGTGGTATAGAAAATGGATGGCTAGCTTGACCGGTAATAATAACGATACTTGAGACTAATTAAAACTAATTAAGTAATTAAAACAATTCTTTGTGGACCTTCAAGGTTTGTATCTGACAATAAAAACATGGCTAGAAGGATGTTCTTCTCTAAACGCGTACTTTCACGTACTTGAAGTCTCCTCAGCCGGCTTGATAAATGGGAGAACATCCCTGTCATCCCTGTCGAGAAGCAACAATCCTGCGGCAGCTGGAATCTGGTCCCACATGAAGAGGGCGGAGTTTAAGCAGCACCACTACACGTTTTATTGAAATCCACTCATGATCTCCTCCGTCCTCCTTCATACTCTTATACAAATTGATGGCATTTGACGTCTGACCTTTCCTGAATGGGGGCTGATCAATTCTTTCTATCTCCATTAAGGTCTTATCTACAGGAATATGATCATGAAAATGCATATACTGTATATATACGTATATATATATACACAGCATCTAATGGTGCCTTGTCATTTCAGGCAACTCTAACAAGGCCCAATTCACCTTGGCAGCTGCCCAGGCCCAGGACCAGGACCAGGACCAGGACCATAGCCGTCTTTGCAGATACTAGTTGTGCCAAAGAATGAGCAGAACTTGAAAACCAGACTTGATACCGAGTTAGCACAGCAAGACCCAAAGGATGAAATGTTACCTTCAATGTCCCGAGAGCCGCTACAAATTGTGCGTCTAAACGCTCCAGATGGTTGGATCGCTGCGGCAGACTTGACCCACGCTGCCGCTGCTGACGAGCCTCATTGCCTCATGAATATTAATGAGCAGGAAAAGCCGGCCTGATTAGAATATTCACGCTGCTGTGGGGTTCTGGAGGATGACTCTTCAGGGTGCGGGGGCCGCTGTCACATTCTCTGTGACAAAGTGAAAAACGTCCATAGACTATTTGGGGGGCGGGGGGGCAGCATGGTGGACTAGTGGTTGACACGTCCGAATCACAGTCAGGAGAGGTGCGTATGAATCTCTTACGGACCGTTCTGCGTGGAGGTTTCGTGTTCTCACCGTACATCCTCTTGGATTCCAAAAAGTCAGCTGAGATAGGCTCCAGCTCCAGCTCCAGTTCCAGCTCCAGTTCCAGGTCCAGCTCCAGCTCCAGGTCCAGTTCCAGTTCCAGTTCCAGTTCCAGGTCCAGGTCCAGCTCCAGCGTGACCCTAATGAGGACAAGCGGCATAAAATGAATGGATGGATGGACAACATTGTGGCGCCATTGGACATGGCTGAGGAAAGTAGGACACAAGGAGTTGTTAACGGGACAAAAGGGGGGCAGTTTGCTTTTCTTGGTAACTGCCAATTAGACGACATGTACCTCCCGATGTTCAACTAAACCAGGCCACGTGTGTCTGCAGGCCATCACTGATACTTTGGTGTTTTTCAAGTACAATCAGAGGTCACTTTGATGCGGGTCTGCACCAACATTTGGTGGTGCAGATTTTGGGGACCTCAAAGTCCCTCTGGTTCACTTCCTGTTGGTACCACGCCACGGAGTGACTCTCTGATTGGCGGGCGGCACTTCTTGTGTCACACTTGGCCTGATGGGACTTCCACGGCTTCATCATATCATATTGGGGTTCCTCGCTGTTACGGCCCATTGGTAGGCCAAAATCTTGAGCTGAAATGAAACATTAACCATAAAAATGACCAATCAACCAAAATACAGATATAAACACATGAACACATCAACACAACATAGGTATGTATCTCCAACTCATAAACACGGCTCTGGTCCGTTCTTCCTGGAAAGGACTGTCCATCATGCTCAGGCACACGTCCAACATCACCACAGCAGCTCTATTACGTGTATGGATGTGTGGGCTAAATAAACACAAACACAAACAACAATAATGTACCACAATACAGTAAACGCATTTACAACACAAACACATCACAATAACCACATAATATACACAATATACACGCAATATACCACAATACAGTAAACCTCACCAGACTCAAATGAATACCTCACTTTCATCTCCAGCTTGATTGAAATCAAACTACGTTACTGAACTTGTTTGTCTTTGACTTTTTTGGTTGTTGTTTTTTTAACGAAATGTGGGGGGTGCACACATTGTTATGATTTATGATTTATGATTTATGATTTATGATTTATGATTTATGATTTATGATTTATGATTTATGATTTATGATTTATGATTTATGATTTATGATTTATGATTTATGATTTATGATTTAATTTGTCTGATGCTGAATTCCCCCCATAACTCAAATAGCATCTCGGTATTTGGAGTTTTCTTGTTAAAGGAATGGAAAAAAGAGCCTGCGCTTGAGCACCCCTAGAGGTCAACCTGTATCTGTGCATGT
Source organism: Doryrhamphus excisus (assembly GCF_037039965.1). NCBI lineage: Eukaryota > Metazoa > Chordata > Actinopteri > Syngnathiformes > Syngnathidae > Doryrhamphus > Doryrhamphus excisus. The sequence goes on along the minus strand of NC_136371.1, from coordinate 130,422 downwards.
GCTTGTGTAAGCATGTTGCTAGCGGGTGGAAACAAAGCGTAGGCTAAGTGTATTTATGTTACAATTTTGAGAGTTCTCACAAGAGAGCAACGAGCTCTCTGAAAACAAATCCAAAGAATATGCAAAGGACTTTACACAAACACCAAGCCCAAAGTCGCTAATAACTGACGTGTGTGTGTCAGTGTGTGTCAGTGTGTGTCAGTGTGTGTCAGTGTGTGTCAGTGTGTGTCAGCTGAACAGCTCCGGTTCCACGATTCCATGAGATCGAAATCCCTGTTGTAGGCTCACATTAGCTGTGCTAGCAAAGCTTCCAACTAGCAAAGCTTCCAACTAGCAAAGCTTGTATCCGGCACAAGGGAGAGAATCCGTCTGGGGTGGAACTACTCTGCGGGGATCTTTTCTAAATGACGTTTGACGGTTTCATGATGCTTCCTGTCCACCATCTTGTCAGCGGAAAGTGCTGGTGTCTCCATCCCACAAAGTCTACATCGGCGGTGAGGCCAAGGGGGCCAGACGTGACCCACCTGCACGGACTGGATGAAAAGCAGCCTTCACAAGCCAGCAGGTGAGATGCCTCTCGGCTGCCACTGAAGGTGGCGGCCAGTAAACCCAAACGCCCCGTGCAGTGAAGCGTCACTTTGCAGCCGAGTGGTTTCCACGTCGGACTTGGTTGCGCGTCATGTGAATCCTCCGGGGACGCAAGCGGGGCTGCCTGAGATTGAGTTGGAAGGAGGAAGGAAGAAATCGGAATGGCAGCACGCCACGGAGGCCGCTCTGTGCCGGGAATACCAAAGACTGGCTCCACGCTCAGCAGACAATGGCTGATGGCTGCCGACAAGAGCGAGAGGCAAGTGTGGCCCATCAACAGCAGAAGGACATGTTGCAAACGCGCACTGTGGCAATGGCGCCCGTCTTTCCGTACACGCCTCCGAGTGGACATACAAGATAAGATAAGATATGCCTTTATTCGTCCCTCAGTGGGGAAGTGGGGAAGTGGGGAAGAGGACTCTTGAGAGACCGTGTGCCAGTCTTGGCAGTCCTGTCCACATGTCCCAAAAGTGACACTGAGCTCAAAGGAGCGGCGCCGAAACCGGATCTTTTCAGCCCTTACTTTGCCTCAGTAGAGCGAATACATTAGCATTGTAAGCATCGGCGCCACGACCCGGTCAGGAGAGCTGCTACGCCAAGGAAGCCATCTTTAATTTATGCTAACTTGAGTTTGTGTTGATATGATTGAGGCACAAATAAAAATGGGGCTTTGTTTCAGGTTTGTGCAACAAAGTGAAGGACAAGCGTGATTTGTATGGCGCTACTCGTGGTGGCAGGCGGTGGGAGGGGGGGGGGGGTTGCGGGGTGGGAGCCTATTAGCATAACAAGTGCAGCGCAACCAAAAGCCATTTTGCTTCCTTTGTTTCAGTCAAGCAGCTGTCATTTGCAGAACATTTTGCATTTTGGATTCCTCTATGCTAATTTTGGGTGAACAATGTTCAACAATAAGCACTCGGGCATCGAACAGAAAGCTTTTCATGGCGCGGGGCGCCTGCGGGCATCTGCGGGCCGTGCCATGAAAAGCACACCAAACAATGGCTTCACGCTCCCAACAGCAAAACTCGGCCTTCAATGAAACTCCACGTTCCCAGCATAGCGCCACCCGAAACGCCGACCCCCCCCAACACACTCACACCGGACCGTCGTGCCATTCATCATCATATTCATCCACATGACATCTTGGAAGGTCGCAGCATCTCTGCCAAACTTTGTCTGCTCTGTGAAATGTCATTTGTCATATTTTTAGAATGACTCAGGAAGTTTGATCCTCATTTGGGCCAAAGTGTATCCGGGGGGGCCTACGGTTCTGCAAAGACCTGCTGATGACTGAGGTTCATTGTGTGTCAACATGAAGTTATTCATTCATTCATTCATTCGTTCGTTCGTTCGTTCGTTCGTTCGTTCGTTCGTTCATTCGTTCGTTCGTTCGTTCGTTCGTTCGTTCATTCATTCATTCATTCATTCATTCATTCAGTCAGTCATTCGTTCGTTGATTCATTCATTCATTTATTCATTCATTCATTCGTTCATTCTTTCATTCATTCATTCAGTCATTCATTCGTTCGTTCATTCATTCATTCATTCATTCATTCATTCATTCGTTTGTTGATTCATTCATTCATTCGTTCGTTCGTTCGTTCGTTCGTTCGTTCATTCGTTCGTTCGTTCGTTCGTTCGTTCATTCATTCATTCATTCATTCATTCATTCATTCATTCATTCATTCATTCATTCATTCATTCAGTCAGTCATTCGTTCGTTGATTCATTCATTCATTTATTCATTCATTCATTCATTCATTCATTCATTCATTCATTCATTCATTCATTCATTCGTTCATTCGTTCATTCTTTCATTCATTCATTCATTCATTCATTCATTCGTTCGTTGATTCATTCATTCATTCATTCGTTCGTTGATTCATTCATTCATTCATTCATTCATTCATTCATTCATTCATTCATTCATTCATTCATTCATTCATTCATTCATTCATTCATTCATTCGTTCGTTGATTCATTCATTCATTCATTCGTTCGTTGATTCATTCATTCATTCATTCATTCATTCATTCATTCATTCATTCATTCATTCATCCATTCTCTACCGCTTATCCTCGCCAATCCCAGGGCACATATAGACAAACAACCATTCACACTCACATTCATACCTCAACTCACGCCACCTAGCTGTGAGGCCTGCGTCCTAACCACTTTTTGCCGTGCAGCCTAGTTGGAAAATTAATCTTTAAAAAAGCAACACCAGAAATGAGAAAAAAATGCTGTAAATTTACAAGAATAAAGTCAAAATATTTGAAAATATTTGGATTCTAACAATAAAAAAATGCAATTTTACAAGAATAAACTCATAATGTCATGAGGAAAAATATAATAGTTTTAGACAAATATCATACCAATTTGGAATCGCTAATTAACCTAGCATGTTTTTGGAATGCACAAGGAGAACATGCAAACGCCTCACAGAGATGGCCAAAGGTGGAATTGAACTCAGGTTTCCTAGCTGTGAGGCCTGTGTGCTAACCACTTGTTCACCTTGCAGCCCACAGTGAAGCCTACCTATGCTCATTAAGTCCCGGTCCACCGCATCCTTCTGTGCCCGCTTACGTTGGCGTCAACATAACCTAGCCAAAGGCTTTTATTGTTAAATGGTAATGGTAATGGTAATGGTAATGGTAATGGTGATGGTAATGGTAATGGTACTGGTAATGGTAATGGTAATGGCAATGGTAATGGTAATGGTAATGGTGATGGTGATGGTAATGGTAATGGTAATGGTAATGGTAATGGTAATGGTAATGGTAATGGTGATGTGATGGTGATGGTGATGGTGATGGTGATGGTAATGGTAATGGTAATGGTACTGGTAATGGTAATGGTAATGGTAATGGTAATGGTAATGGTAATGGTAATGGTAATGGTGATGGTGATGGTGATGGTGATGGTGATGGTGATGGTGATGGTAATGGTAATGGTAATAGTACTGGTAATGGTGATGGTAATGGTAATGGTAATGGTGATGGTAATGGTAATGGTAATGGTTTTAATTCATTTGAACATGCATCAGATTCCAATTGAGTGCATCCCATAATCAGTTCCCAGTTCCACATGTCCAAAAGGACTAGGAAGAAGCAAAGCTTATTAAATCCTACCCCTCCATCTGGTACTTTTACAATCAGTAACTGTTACATTTGTTCACTTCCTGCTTTCCTAATATAATTTAAATATATATATATTTTTGTCCCGTAGTGAAGTACTGGGTGATATGATCATCCAATGCCATAATGGGTACTATAGTGCGTGTCAATATAGTGATATATATAGCACATCATGACTGGTTCAAGACTCTTCATCCTTGTATTTAGCAAACATCAACTGCTTGTATTGTTTCTTGAATTGGCTCATCGTTGTGCATTGTTTGACTTCCTTACTCATCCATTCACATGTTTATGTCAACACGTGTTGTCGTCCAACCTCTGAAAAGCCTGTCTGAATCTCCATGCCGAGCGGATTGTCCTCTTTTTTTGGAAATGAAAATATGGTCAGCCTATATTGGAATGTGTTGGAATTCAGCCGCCAAGCTGGTCGCTACCTGTCCAAAGTGCGTCAACGCAACCGGGTTAGACAGTTCCCGGTGTGTCCAGCATAAAATTGAGATGAACAAATAAACAGGATGTTGCTGGAAACGTTTGTCCAAGGCACATTAATGTGTGGTTTGTAAGAATGTGGTATTGAACGTGGTCTCAAAAGAAAGCGGTGAATTAGTGCCGTGTGATGGTGTGTGTTCATCGTACCACTTGAATTGTCACAGCGCGTAGCCCCAGGCGGTAGCGTTCCCTCAACAGGCAAAGTCAACTAAAATTGGGTTATTGGAGTCCTCGGGCTGAGCAACCGGGACACCAGGAATCCAAAATAAAGCATTCCCCCCCTAAAATAGAGCGCAGCTGGAAACCAGGTTACACACACAAGCCCACCAAGACCGAGTGAAGCAGCATCCTATACGTGTCACGTGGACCACCAGGATCTGCACAGAACTATCAATCACGCTAACATCATCTTCAACTTACTCAGTCAGACAAAAGAAGGCTGTTTGGAGGTCACTCCTTGACCCCCGAGGCCACAATCATTGCCAGCGTTATTGTCAGAAAGAAGGAGATTTGAGGAGCCACATATGGAGATGACACTCACAATAGAACTTCTCAGTAGAGACCGGACCCGAGGTAGCCTCAGGGGATTGGAAACATGTCAGTAAACTCTTTAGAATTCATTTCATTTCATGTTGACAGCAAATGTATGTTCCCTTGCTGCACCACAAATCAACCAAACTCTGACCTTGAAACCGAGGTGCCGCATTTACGGCGTTTGGTTCCACCCCTGCTACGCATTTTAATGAGAGATGAAGTGGCAAACATTTGTTCCCACCCTTTCCCTGCATAATAAGCCATGACTCTATATGGTTCTGGACCATATCGCATGAGTGTGTTGGGGGACGGGGAGGGGGGGCTGTCCAAACATCGTGTCCAGCCCAGTGATAGTGGGATTAGAAGCACCTGCCATGCAGACAAAGGCCAGCCTTAAGCCAAATGAATGAAGTGCTATGAAACACAAGCCCCGCCCCTCAACGCTAAATGAGTCAACTTTGACCTGCCAAACGAGCCTCAAAGAGGGAACACACCTCCCTCTCACGTTCACTACTTCCTGTCATCTTAATGATGTCACACTCCGACAACGTCACCACGTGATTCACCCCCACTGACATTCTTGGAGGGTGGGGGTGTCCAAACTGTGGCCTACGGTAGTCATTGGGCCGCATCTTGTTTTCCTGAAAATAAAAAGAATTAATTATTGAAATATTCATTCATTCATTCATTTTCTACCGCTTATCCTCACGAGGGTCGCCGGGGGTGCTGGAGCCTATCCCAGCTGTCTTCCACCCTGGACTGGTGGCCAGCCAATCCCGGGGCACATATAGACAAACAACCATTCACACTCACATTCATACCTATGGACAATTTGGAGTCTCTTATTAGATTGACTGCGACTCATTATTATTTTAACAACTGATTCATTTTTTAATTCATCGATTAATCGGATTTAAAAAACACCTTTTTTTCAATTTTTGCCTCTGTGTTAAGAAATAGAAGATTTGAACTGACAGACCAAATAAGTGCACAAAAAACAAGGTTGTCGCGGGAATATTCTATTAAAATTATGTATATATATATATATTATTATATTATTTTTATATTATATATATTTGTCAAATAGCTTAAATGCATACAAATATACAATCATGATGGTTTTCTTAGTCGATTCATCTGAAGCTTGTTTGTTTCAAATAATGGAGGAACGGGTTAGGCCATAGAGGGACCAAATGAATAGTTCATTATCGGTTGGGTCTGCAACATATCAATAAAGAGTCAAAGCTGATGGTGTGGGAATGTCGTGTTTCGGTTAAAACACAAAACACAAAAAATATTTACATATATAAATTTAAAAAAAGGCCACACAGTCAGGAGATCGGGAAGACCTCTGTTCAATTCTCTGTGTGGAGTTTGCATGTTCTCCCCGTGCATGCGTGGCTTTCTCCGGGTACTCCGGTTTCCTCCCACATTCCAAAAACATGCTAGGTTAATTGATGATTCCTAATTGCCCATAGCAGGGGTGGGCAAACTATGACCCGGAGGCCACATGCGGCCCACCAAGCATTTGAATCCGGCCCACCAGTTGCTTTCCAAGTATTTCAAACTGGCAACATGACTTGCAAGTCTGATGTCTTATTAAAAAAAAACAGCAAAACTGTCAAATTAAATTGGAATAATTAGATAAAATAAAAATGTAATTACAAATTAAAAGTTCTTTAAATTCTATTTTAATATTTAAATAAAATAAAAATTTAATGTTAATAATTTGATGTGGACAAATAATTCAAGGAAAATTATAAGCATAAAATAGTGTGTGTGTGTTAAATATATGTTGTGGCCCCCCCTGACAAGTTTGTTAACTCAATGCGGCCCACGAGTCCAAATATTTGCCCACCCCTGGTCCATAGGTATGAATGTGAGTGTGAATGGTTGTTTGTCTATATGTGCCCTGGGATTGGCTGGCCACCAGTCCAGGGTGGACCCCGCCTCTCGCCCCAAGACAGCTAGGATAGCCTCCAGCGGCATATTCTCAGCGGTGAGAATAAGCGGCATAGAAAATGGATGGACTAAAAAAACAAGAATTGATTACCAAGTAGTTGTTGGCAATTGATTAACCATGGATTAATCATTCCAGCCCTAATTGGATACTACATTCATTAGCATTGTAACCAATAACACAAACGCTATGGTGTTATGTTCAAATAGCTTAGCATATATCGCCCTACTGTGGATTGCTGTTTAAATGTGCCCCCCCCCCCCCCCCCGCATCTTTTTGCTGCTCTCGGTGGAAAAAATTCCCTTCCCAAGAAGTTCAGTCTCCCAACCTTATTGGACAGCTGAAGTATATGAAAGGACACCCCCCCTCCATGACAGACATCTTGGGTGGTTCCCCAGCTTCCTGTGGTTCTACTTTGTGGTCCAGGACTCTTGGCGTAAATGTCATCACAGCGACATCCATTGCCTACAGTTTCCTGTGGGAGCAGAGCAGCGTGATCCTCCACCACAGACGCTGATCTGCTGATCTGCTGATCTGCTGATCTGCTGATCTGTGAGCACAGCTAAAAGGAGTGCTCTTGGTGAGATGTCAGGTGGCGGACATGTTTGATCCGACCTCCGCCATGTCTTTGAACTAGACCTCTTTCATCTCCAGCACTGAGCTGATGGGGTTCATCTGTAGCTAAGTGGGCGAGTGTCACATTCTTCCATTGCATCCATCAGCCTCTGCCACTTTACCATAATGTACAGCCTGTGCCCCCCCCACCCCCCAGGTGTCTGCTGACGATAATGATGGCGGGGGATGAAATTTGAGGAATCCGCATCATGCTTCCTTAGCTTAACGGCGCTGAAAGTGGATCCATAATGCTTGTTTTTTCTTGCACAGGACCGGACTGGCGTGAATGAGCTTATGAAACACGACTCTGCGTAACAAATGCACCTTTGAGCCTCGTTGTGGTGGTCCGGCCCGACAGGGTGGCTCCCCGCGAGAAGTGATGCTGAAGGGAAAACAAAAGAGCGAAAGGAAAGACGTCTCCAAACGAAGGCTCAGCAGTGATGGAGTCAGGTCGCTAATCCTCAGCTGAGCTGGCGTTGGAGCTTGCAACTTGCAGCCCGTGGAGCCAACGAAATGCTGATGTTTCCCTGCATTTTTGGCTGACAGTGGAGACAACTTCAAAGCTGTTCCGGATGTTCCACTCGGGTGTTTATCCGCACATCCTCATTCACTCGCTCATACTCATAACCTCCAGTGACCTACTCAAGACTATGGGTGCCTCATTGGGTGCGAAAGGAAAGCAGACTCAGACAACTGCCGTAAGTTCCAAGGTAATATTGTTCAGGTGACGTCTTGTACGTCATTTAGCGTACTGACAGAGACACACAGAAACTGACTGACACAGCAAACGCTCCGCTGTTGTCCACATTGCACAAGTTGGCCACAATGGTGCATCAATCATCCATTTTGGCTCCGATTTTGTGGAATGTATGCACTTAAAGTCGGCGAAACATACCCTTTGTGATTTATCTGGTGCCCGAATACAATGGATGAACGAATATAGTATATATGAATATATATGAAATGTTGTTAGATATATGTTATATATATGAATATATAGTATGAATATTCTCCGTGCATGAAATTGGGCCCACCAGAATGGGACAACATTATATTCATTCATTCATTTTCTACCGCTTATCCTCACGAGGGGTGCTGGAGCCTATCCCAGCTGTCTTTGGTCCACCCTGGACTGGTGGCCAGCCAATCCCAGGGCACATATAGACAAACAACCATTCACACTCACATTCATACCTATGGACAATTTGGAGTGGCCAATTAACCTAGCATGTTTTTGGAATGTGGGAGGAAACCGGAGTACCCGGAGAAAAGCCACGCATGCACGGGGAGAACATGCAAACTCCACACAGAGATGGCCGAGGGTGGAATTGAACCCTGGTCTCCTAGCTGTGAGGCCTAACCACCGTGCAGCACTGTAAATGTTTCAATTGAATTCAACTTCAGTGGTGCCCTGCTGCCATGAAACACCAAAATGTGACATTTTCTTGCAGGTTTTTCTTGCTAAACTGAAGCAAAGCAAGTGATACTTAATTATAACGTGCAAATTGTTAAAAGCAATTATGTAAGTGTATTTTTTTGCTTGCTATGCCACACTATTTGGTGCCCCTTTTAGGAGAAAGACCAGAGCTAAATGTTTGGCATTTTATTGTAAATGTGCATCATGCTCATGTCATCCGTCCCGCTATCTTCTGGGTTTTTCCAAAAGCTCCCCCCTCTGCAGGATGCAGCATTCAAGTTCTGTCACGGCGGCTGACTGCCACCATCTGATAACCTCTCTCCTTTTACATGCGCCTTTATGGGCCCGTCAGTCGGGACAAAGTGGATTCACCCACCCCAGCCCGACCTTGGACTTCTCTGCACAGCTCGGACCTGAAGACAGCTTTTTAGAACAAATGATGTTGATCAGGTCATATTAGTCTGGACTTCATCCTCAGTCCTGGTTGGACAAAAGCGAGTCTGTCAAGACTTCCAAATCCTCAGAGTGAATTACTCACGGATTCTCCTACGTGAGAAAGGTCCTTGTCTCCTGTGTCGAGTCAAAACACTTGTGGTGTCCCACAGCCTTCACACATAGTCTTCATTTTATCTCAAGGTCAAAGCCATGAGATTCCGCTAAGACTGCCAATGCTTGTTCTGGGGAGACAACATCAGCTATCATTGAATGGAATTAGCAGAACCAGAGTGAAGATCCTCCCCTCAGATCACGTTTCAGACGTCCAGAGAGAACCCCTAGAGGTTCACGAGGGTCTCAGGCAAGGCAGATTACATACCATGATTAGTGCACAGATGTGCTTTCGGCTGGCCACAATAAAAGGACAATCAAAAATGTGTATCGCTAAGCACAATGGCACGGATGTGGCAAGTGTGAGAGGGAGTGTGCTGACTGCAGGAATGTCCGTCACAGCTGTTGCCCATGCACCGCATGTTGGTTTCTCTACCATAAGCCATCTCCAAAGCCGTTTCAGCGAAGTTGGCAGTACTTCCATAATTGTTTATTGACATACACTTACATACATCCAGCATCCAGCCTCCAGCATCCAGCATCCAGCCTCCAGCATCCAGCATCCAGCATCCAGCATCCAGCATCCAGCATCCAGCATCCAGCATCCAGCATCCAGCATCCAGCATCCAGCATCCAGCCTCCAGCCTCCAGCATCCAGCCTCCAGCCTCCAGCATCCAGCCTCCAGCATCCAGCATCCAGCATCCAGCATCCAGCATCCAGCATCCAGCATCCAGCATCCAGCCTCCAGCATCCAGCCTCCAGCCTCCAGCCTCCAGCATCCAGCCTCCAGCCTCCAGCCTCCAGCCTCCAGCCTCCAGCATCCAGCATCCAGCATCCAGCATCCAGCATCCAGCATCCAGCATCCAGCTTCCAGCATCCAGCATCCAGCATCCAGCATCCAGCCTCCAGCCTCCAGCATCCAGCCTCCAGCCTCCAGCATCCAGCCTCCAGCATCCAGTCACCAGGACAGCTGCTGCAATAGTTCGGTCGGTTTTGAGTGTAGCTTATCGTGTACCCCAGGGGTCAATATTGGGACCAAAATTGTTTATTTCAAAATAAAAATGGGCCGCACGGTGGTCGAGTTGTTAGCATGTGTGAATGGTTGTTTGTCTATATGTGCCCTGGGATTGGCTGGCCACCAGTCCAGGGTGTGCCCCGCCTCTCGCCTGAAGACAGCTGGGATAGGCTCCAGCATACCCCTGCGACATAGAAAATGGATGGATGGCTATACATATAAAATGATAAATGATGATTTAAAGTTGTTCTTATTTGCAGATGACGCCATTCTGTTCAAGAACTCATGAGAAGAATCCCAGCGGAATTCATTCATTCATTTTCGACTGCTTTTTCCTCACGATGGGTCGCAGGGGTGCTGGAGCCTATCCCAGCTGTCTTTGGTCCACCCTGGACTGGTGGCCAGCCAATCCCAGGGCACATATAGACAAACAACCATTCACACTCACATTCATACCTATGGACAATTTGGAGTGGCTAATTAACCTAGCATGTTTTTGGAATGTGGGAGGAAACCGGAGTACCCGGAGAAAACCCACGCATGCACGGGGAAAACATGCAAACTCCACACAGAGATGGCAGAGGGCGGAATTGAACCCTGGTCTCCTAGCTGTGAGGTCTGCGCGCTAACCAGAGTAAAAATGTGTTTAGTATTACTTCAGTAGCAAATATTTTAAACATGTTGGAGACCATAAATCAATCCATATTCTTTACTGTTCACTGATCTTACCATATTCCTGTGTGTAGAGATATGGAAAGATAACTGGAAAAAAAAAACCCAAAAACACACAGTTGGGACAATATTTACTTATGTTCATGCAGTATTTTGTATTTATTAGAGAATAAGCAACTCACAAAGTCCATCTATGAACACTTTTCATCCTCCTTTTCAGACACGTTGACTTGTGTATGTATAAGGTCGTGGTGTGACCTTGTCCAGCGTGTTTAAATCAACAAAAGCATCACCAAAATGGTACCCGCCCTTCAGCATTGAAAATGTATACATGACGCTCCTCCACCTTCCAGGCTGAACCACAGCAACATGGAAGCATGCGTAGCTAACCATGGCGGGATGGAGGCTTTTGTTTGGCCACATGCACGGCAAGAGGACGCGCTAGGATGTCTTTGGCATCACAAGCCATCCGTTGTCTTCCTTTTCATCACTCCTCAGGAGCCAGAGGGGCCATTGGAGGCTGACATGCATAATATGGCCGCTGTTCTCAGAGACGGCCAGTTTAGATTCATTATAAAGCCTTTACGCTGGCAAAACAATGGGCGGCAGTCACGCTCGTTACTTCTTGATGTTTTGCAGCAATGGTGGGAGACACAAATGGCAGCTGGGACCCAAGACATGCTCGGAAAGTTCTGAGGTTCCTGAGGTTCAGCTTATTGTTGTGTAAGAAAATGTGACAATATATAGATCATTTCCTCTCCAAAAAAAGGTTTTAACACAAGGAGGATGTCGGAGGATGTTCCCAAGCTCCAATGAGATGTTTGATCTGATGGATCTGAAGGAAACTCCCATCCCTCTCCAGAAAGCAAAGAACTCTTGACTGATTTGTTCAATCCCAACTTCCTGTATTCCTGTTGCATGCTGGGGGCACGCCCACAGGAAGACGTGGTGAGCTCTACTGATGACGTCGCTGACATCCTTACGGGACCAGAGGCTACATGAGGATGCCCAGCAGGTATGCTGGCTTGACAAGAACCGCAACGCATTTGGCCTTGACGTGCTCATGCACTCAGGGTTCCTTCATAGAACATTCATGCACACACACATATGCACGCACGCCCCCCCCCCCAGCACACAGACAAGCTTAGTGGCGAACTGAGGATGTCACAGACCCCCTGCAGTGCTTCACACTGCGATGGAGTGATGCTGTGAGATGGGACATTGCATGACTGGGAGCATAATAATGTGTGTGTGAACGCATGTGTGTCACTAATGTACCCTGTCACTGGAGTGGCCCCCTGCTGAGTTCCTATCAGCGTCAGCAGTGAATCGGCTCGCTCAAGCAGCAGTAAATCCCCCAAAATCTCACTCCACTGACCCTCTGCGGACAATAGCCTGCATCTAATTAGTGGCGCATGCACTCGCATCACTCACACTCCTGAGGGCCCACCTTCTCAGGACCTTCCTGAATGATTCCTATGGAGAGGAGTGTTTGTGCTGTCTTCTTCCAAATGGCTGTTTGTTGATACGTGCCCTGTGATTGGCTTGGCAACCAGTCCTGGGTGTACGCCGCCTCCTGCCCAAATGCAAATGCTGCAGCTCCCCGTGACCCTAATGAGGAATAGTGATATCGCTATAAGTACAGGCTACTTCTTGTCGGGTTTTACTGCGTCGATGATGCACCAAGGGCAGCGCGCTGCTTGGGTGGCGGCTCTGATAATGAAATAATTGGCCAATGAGAGAAGAAGGAGGGAGGGATGTGTAGTAAAATGTAGGAAGTGAACTGGAAACAAGTACAATGGCAACTTTTGGCTCTTACGTTGTCAGCAGGAGCGATGGGTCATCGGGTCTGGGCATGATCTGCTGTTTTTTGCCCCACGCACGCACAAGCGCATTGACTGGGAAGCCGTTTGCATTTAATGAGGGTCAAGGTCCAAATTTGTAAAAAAGGGTCAAAGCTTCGCATGACCACATGAAACCCATTTTCCCAGTCCCGATTTCTTCTGGGACCAGTTTACTCATCAGCGTCTCCTTTCAAAAAGAGAAAGGGATTATTCCAAACGGCCGCCACTCTCTGACTCTCTGACACTCTCTGTCACGTCAGGTTTATATTTTTGAATATTAATACTCATTAAGTGGTTAACAAGAAGGATAAAATAATAATTTGCTTTTGTTACAAAGTTGGTTTTCAAATACTTTCCACTTATATTTAAATAGTTCAATAGTTACATTTGTGCGTTTTTTGTTCATTTAAAAGTAATCACATGCTTAGCTTTTATTTATGCATTATTTATTATTTATATGGTATATTGTATGTTATATATATTTTATATATATTATATATATCAACTTCTCTTCTTGTAAAAAAATTAAAAAATTAAAACATTTTAACTTTAAAAAATAAAATAAATAAATGTTAAATAAATAAAATAAAAAATTAAATCAATTATAAAAAAATAATAAAAAATAACAAAAAACTTAAATTATATTAGGAAAGCAAGAAGTGAACAAATGTAACAGTTAGCGATTGTAAAAGTACCAGATGGAGGGGTAGGATTTAATAAGCTTTGCTTCTTCCTACTCCTTTTGGACATGTGGAACTGGGAACTGATAGGGTGGGAGTGAGTTCTTGCCCCAGGTGGAGTAGTTCAAGTATCTTGGGGTGAGGTTGGAGGCGTTGGTTCAACAGACAGACCAAGGCAGAGTCTGCAGCAATGCGGTCGTCGTATCAGACTGTTGTGGTGAAGAGACAGATGAGTCGGAAGGCAAAGTTCTGACCTACGTTCCCAAAGTCACGTAAGGTCGTGGGTCTTTGGGTCATGGAAAGAACGAAGAAGCGGCTGAAACTAGTTTCCTTCGCTGGTTGGCTCTACTGTGAGGAGAAGCTAACAGTAGAGCCGCTGCTCCTTCATGTCGAGAGGAGGCCTTTGATGTGGCTCAGACATCTCGTCCTGATGCCTCCTTCCCAGGGAGGGATCCTCATAAGGAGGTGAAACGGGAAGTCTGGACTTCCGTTCTGCTGCCCCTGTGAGCCGGACCCGGACTATTTACATGTCTTCTGAATACCATATATTTGTATTTTGGTTCATTTAGAAAATGATATTCTTGAAAATGCTTCGTTTAGGTCAAATCATGGAAGCATCACGCTAGCATGAAACTTGAAAGTGGCGAAGAATGAATTTATTTGATTGTATTTTTTTTCCTCATGAGGTAGGCCTCCCTCGACCGTGGGTCATCGGTTATTCCCGTACATCACATGACCTCACCTGATGAGGTGCGGCCTGGCGTGACATCAACCACTACTCATAGCCAATAGCGTTAAAATCCCAAAATAGTTTGCATGCATCACATAATGACGGTCGGCAGATCCCACGGCCGCATGGCGTCACGCATGCATGCATGTTTTTTAGGGCAGGAGTATGTGAACACATGTTCAAGCTGGGAGGAAAACCAGAGGATTTGAGGAACCATCTGCTGGACAAAGATGATCTGAGGCTATTGTTCTCCCCAGGTGGGATGGTGGGGAGGCTTGTAGGGGCCCCAAGCAGAAAAAGGAGGGAAACGCAGGGCTTAAGGAGCGCAGGCTTGCCATAATCTTGTTTTCATTTGCAGCACTCAGGCCTTGTGGGTTAACATTTGTTTCCTGCTCATGTCCGGTTAGATGGATTTTAAAAGTCATTTTTGAAGTCTTTGATGAGTCAGCAAAAGGTGATGTGGGCATTTGGAGCTGTCGGCTTGATGTGAACATTACAGAGGACCAGTGATGTGTGGCGAGCTTCATGGTTGGTGAGGGACTGACTTGTGCAGTTTGCTCAGAGGACAAAAAGAAGAGGGCTGCTCACTTTCATTCATTCATTCATTTTCTACCGCTTATCCCAACTAGGGTCGCGGGGGGGCTGGAGCCTATCCCAGCTGTCTTCGGGCGAGAGGCAGGGTCCACCCTGGACTGGTGGCCAGCCAATCACAGGTTTTCTCCCACATTCCAAAAACATGCTAGGTTAATTGGCCACTCCAAATTGTCCATAGGTATGAATGTGAGTGTGAATGGTTGTTTGTCTATATGTGCCCTGGGATTGGCTGGCCACCAGTCCAGGGTGGAAGACAGCTGGGATAGGCTCCAGCACCCCCGCGACCCTCGTGAGGATAAGCGGCAGAAAATGAATGAATGAATTATCCTCACGAGGGTCGCGGGGGTGTGTCTCTCTCTTCGGGCGAGAGGCGGGGTACACCCTGGACTGGTGTTATCATTATTCATTTTTTAATTGTTCATGGTGATGGCACCCCACCAATTGCACGTAGCCGCAAAGAATATGCAAATGCCTAAATGCGCACAAAGGGAATTGAACCTTCGACCTCCTGATGTGCGCAGCTCGTGCACAGCAAGCAGCAGTGCGGATTACGTAGTGTTCTTTGCTGAAACCTGTAATTAGGATCTTCACCATCTTGGCTTGGCTGCCTCATTGTCAGCCTCCCCCTCCCCCTCCTCCTCCTCCTCCTCAGTAAGTGATGGAGTGATGAAGAGGAGGAAACAACAGATTGTTGATGTTGACCTGTCCAAGGGAGAACAATTGTGGCGCAGGATTGAAAATCTAAATCTGTATTAGAGGCTTTTGTTGGGTCTAAGGCAACTGGCTTGGCACGAAGGGGACAGCGTGCACGCACACGTGTACACACACACACACACACACACACACACACACACACACAATGACAACACTCAAACCAGCACCCAAACCAGTGCAGAGTTAAAGTGCCAGTTCTCCATACTGGTGACAGACACATGCATGTCTTCACTGGACAACAAAACCTTTAGGCCAATCAGTGCAAAAGAAGCCAAGCCGGATGTTTATGGAATGTTTATGGAATGTTTATGGGATGTTTATGGGATGTTTATGGAATGTTTATGGGATGTTTATGGGATGTTTATGGAATGTTTATGGGATGTTTATGGAATGTTTATGGGATGTTTATGGAATGTTTATGGGATGTTTATGGGATGTTTATGGAATGTTTATGGGATGTTTATGGGATGTTTATGGAATGTTTATGGAATGTTTATGGGATGTTTATGGGATGTTTATGGAATGTTTATGGGATGTTTATGGGATGTTTAAGGAATGTTTATGGGATGTTTATGGAATGTTTATGGGATGTTTAAGGAATGTTTATGGGATGTTTATGGAATGGTTATGGGATGTTTATGGGATGTTTATGGAATGTTTATGGGATGTTTATGGGATGTTTATGGAATGTTTATGGGATGTTTATGGAATGTTTATGGGATGTTTATGGGATGCTTATGGGATGTTTATGGGATGTTTATGGGATGTTTATGGGATGCTTATGGGATGTTTATGGAATGTTTATGGGATGTTTATGGGATGTTTATGGGATGCTTATGGGATGTTTATGGAATGTTTATGGGATGTTTATGCGTGTTTGTTTGTTTATTTGTTTGTGGAGGATGCTTGTTGTCATATGTGAAAGCATAAGTCTGCTTGAACACGGATAATCCTGGCCTGTTAATGCGCTGGCCCAGATTGAGGCGGACTCCAATAGATCAGATCAGTTGTCCAAACAATGGCTCGCTGCCCCAAATAGGTCATGGCGTTGCCTTCGCCCAATGCTCAAGACAAACTTTGTCCCAGCTCAGCCTTCACGTGAACGGCAAACGGAAAGAAAAACAATTGAAATTCAACTCCGATGAGACCTGTTGGAGTGCAGGGGGCGGGGTCACTGCAGTCATATGGCGGAAGATTAATTAAATGGATCCTGCTGTTCAAATCAGCACAAAGACGCTTCTTAGCAGATTAATAGCTGCAACATTAAGCCATTCAAATCTTATCACAGAGTAATCATCCGTCAACGAGTCCATCTAGGGAAGTCATTGACCGCCTGTCAAGCTAAGTCCTGATTAGCATTACCATGTCTGCGTCGGTCAAGGTGACAGACTGGTCCATCCTCGTTCACATGGCGGCTCGGTGACGTGGTGTCTTTGACAGGAATTCAGGTCGATGCAGGAAGGTCCGCTTCAAGATGCTTGCTTGGGAACCAGAACCAATGTACTCGCCACTCTTGATGTGTTGCAGTCCGTCTAGGGCTAACGTCAGCAAGCAATGTCGCCAGCCGACACCAAACCAGACAACGGGGACTAGAGTCAAGAAAGCAAGCCCATGTCGGACCAATGAGTCTATTTCAGAGATGGCAGGTGAAAATAGCATCACCTGACCTAGCGTACAAAGACAAACATAAAGACCCCAAAAAGCTTGAATATGGTCAGCTCCAGTCCTGGAATCCTGGACTCGAGAGGTGTGGACTCGAGTCAGAGTCGCTACAAATTGGATGATATTGGCAATACTTTCAAAGACAATTGGACATCAGTGACTCAGAACTTGATGACTTGAAAATACTTTTGATTTCCAGTAAGTACCGATGTGTCCCCACTCAAAGCATTCAACCAACGTGATGATCATTAGCTATGACTTCTGGGACTCCAAAATTTCAAACCAACGACTATGGACCGACTTAGCTCTACCTGTTTTGTCATGACCAGAGACTTGACTTGGATTTTAGGTTAAAGACTTCTACCACATGTGCAAATCCTGCATTTGATCAATAATGTGATCTTTTCCTTTCTGTCACGAACCAAAGTGCATGACCGCGACAACTGACAGTTAAGGTGGGAACATCGAGTACGCATATGACAGCTTGCTTTGCAACAAAGGGAAAGCAGAATGTTCCAGACGCCGTGATGCCCCTGCAAACAAAGGAAAAGGTGCCTTGATGCCCTGCGAACAAACAAACGAAACCAAAAACCAGAAACAGCATGAAAGCGGTTAAAGCAAGGGCAGTGGCGAAAGCTGATTGGTCCAGGACTCCAGCCTCTTACACAATCTTGAGTGTATAAAAGGCCGGGCAGGGAAAGGAAGGGTGCTTTTTTGCAGCTGCGCTGTAATAAGACCTGCTTACTTGTAGGCATACAGGGACTGCAGTTAAGGCCGGACGTCTGTATTAGGTATTGTTGTCAGGAATAAACAATCTGGTTCTCATTCTATGATTTGGTTCTTTAAGATTCCCTTATCCTCTATTCGAGTCCTCAGGGGGAGGATTTCTACAGTTTTCAAAAGTTCCTGTTTGATTTCTTCTTATTAGGTATGGTGGTATGGTACTGGTGTCCACTGGGATTGGGTACAGCTCACACGCAGCCCTGAAAGGATAAGCGGTGCAGACAATGGACGGTTGAATGATTAAAGAAGAAGCCTAAAGTCCAGTACAGGAGATGGAGGTGTTGGGGTCTATCGGGAGGGGTCCTGTCAGTGTAATAAAATACACCTCGCAATCACTTTTGTGTGCCTTTGATGTTTGAAGTTCCTCACATGGCGGTGATGAATATCTCTCTGTACATTTGCACAATTCCCTTTTCGCTGGGGTCAAAACCTGCACTCCAACTGTGGCGGGCTTTGTTCACTTTAAAAACAGACTTGAAACACAATTGCAATGTTGGCAGCAACGTGGCGTGCACACAGGAACTCGATCCGCACCGACTGCTTTAAACTTTATCTGCGCCGAGGCGGCTTTTGTAAAGCGTCGCACAAAGCGGAGCTCTGTGAAGACTTTCACCTTTCAAGTGACGACACCGGATACGCTTTCTTTCTCCGTGTGAGAGCCCAGACTTCCTTTCACTGATCTCTCCAATCTCACAAAAATCCCCCAAAGCACAAAAAACCTGCACGGAAAGACGGAAACGTGCCGCATGTTGATTTTCCTTCATGATTTGATATCAGAGCAGCATTCATGAAGCCCCTGGTTGGCCCCTCCTCCACAACTGCTGACATCATCCGCCTCCTCGCGGTTGTCACCCCTGCTCATCTCTTCATTTGGAGAGGTGTGGAAGTGCTACCTCATTATCAGCTCCCTTTTAAGGCGTGGGTGGAGCATGGCAACGGGTTTTTTTTACTTGCACAAAACTCAGGAGACGTCCTGTCCTGATTGGGCCGCTACGTCCAGTCAGGTGCATCACGCGCAGACGAAGCACACGACGCCAGCGAGGACAGCGGTGTCTGTGACAGGTTAGCAAGGCTTGTGGCGTGGCGCTAATCAGCTTTGTTTGCGCCACTAAAACCAATCTGGGAGGATCAGACGTGCCAGCTGTCTGCACGACAGGACCAGTGGATCACAAAGGCCTGATAGAACGGCGCCGAGACCAGAACTTCAACTTCCAGCGTTCAACGGCACTCAAGACGCCGCAAGCGAACGGGTGGTCACATGGCGGCGACGTGAAGACAGCGGATTCTGGCGGCGGTAATCTGTTGGTGGATTAAACAATTCGTTAGCTCAGGGGTGGGCAAACTACGGCCCGGGGGCCACTTGCTGCCCACCAAGTGTTTGAATCCGTCCCGCCAGTTGCTTTCTAAATATTTCAACTTTTAACATACAAACTGGCAACTTGACTTGCGAGTTGGATGTCTTATTTAGTAAAAAAAAAAAAACAAAACTGTCAAATTAAATTGTAATAATTTAATTCAATTAAGGGTGGCACGGCGGTCTAGTGGTTAGCGCACAGACCTCACAGCTAGGAGACCAGGGTTCAATTCCACCCTCGGCCATCTCTGTGTGGAGTTTGCATGTTCTCCCCGTGCATGCGTGGGTTTTCTCCGGGTACTCCGGTTTCCTCCCACATTCCAAAAACATGCTAGGTTAATTGTCCATAGGTATGAATGTGAGTGTGAATGGTTGTTTGTCTATATGTGCCCTGGGATTGGCTGGCCACCAGTCCAGGGTGTACCCCGCCTCACGCCCGAAGACAGCTGGGATAGGCTCCAGCACCCCCGCGACCCTCGTGAGGAAAAATGAAGAAAATGAATGAATGAATGAATAATTCAATTTAAATTTAATTAAAAATTAAAAGTAAAATAATTAAATTAAATTACAATTTTATTAAAAATTAAAAGTAAAATTAAATTTGAACAATTTAATTAAATTGAAATTTAATTTGAATAATTTGATGTAGTCTGATGTTTAAAGTGTTCCTGTAAAAAGGAACATGAGAACAAATAATTCAAGGAAATTCAAGGAAAATTATAAGCATAAAATAGTGTGTCTGTGTATGTTAAATATATGTTCTGCCCCCCTGACAATTTTGTTAACTCAATGCGGCCCACGAGTCCAAATGTTTGCCCACACCTGCATTAGCTGATTAGTATAAATCGATTTAAAGCGCAAATAAAAACAAAAGGTGGGAACTGAGGGTCCAGAAAAACAAACAACACAAGCAACCCAAGTCAGACGTTACCTGAATTCTGATACAGAGCGTCATTGACGGATCAGGTTTAGGGGAAACTCCTGAGAACCAAGCGAACATGAGGAGGGCATCCCCGCCATCAGCCCGAGAGTGACAGCTTTAATGACATCACAACCTCCCTTCACGCCGCACTATTCAAGTGCATGTAAACACCCACTGTGTGAATGACTCCCACACTCCTCCACCGCGCAAAGGAGGCTCACATTCAGGTCGAGCAGAGGTCAAGGGTCAACTAAGTGCATTTTAGCCCACAACATCCCAGGCCTTTTTCTGCTTGAAGGAAAATGATTGACCACGGACTAAGTGGAACACATAAATCACATTTTCACACCAGTGCTTCTCAACTGGTGGGTCCACACCCAAAAGTGGGTCGCAGTTCCATTCTGGGTGAGTCGCTAATAACAATTATTCTTTTTATAAATATTAAATATTATAATAATACATCTTACTTATATAAAAGCACACAAGTGTAAAATCAAATACATAACAATAATGCAATAATAATAAACATCACTTATATAAAAGCATAATTAAAAAAATAAAATAAAATGACTTACATAAATATAGTATATATTAAATAAAATAATAATAATACTGATCCAGGTTGTGCCCCGCCTCTCGCCTGAAGACAGCTGGGATAGGCTCCAGCACCCCCTTGTGAGGATAAGCGGTAGGAAATGAATGAATGATTGAATAATAATAACACATCATAATAAAATAAAAAAGAACAATTATTTTTACAAAGTGTAAAAAAATGAAAATTGACTGAAATAAAAGAATAGTAAATGATATAAATGAATAAAAATGACAAAAGATTGTAACCACAGTGACTTGGGACTTGATGGAGACTTGGTCCCACCTCAAAGAGGAGGCGGTTGGGGTGGCTTGGGCGTCTCGTCCAGGTGACACTTTGATGGCTCCCCGGTGAGGGGTTCCAGGCAAGCCCAGCCGGGAGGAGGGCCCGGGGCAGACCCAGGATTTTTTCTCACAGCTGGACTGGGAATGCCTCGATGTCTCCCAGGTGGAACTGGGAGAGGGAAGTCTGGACTTCCTTACAGAGACCGCTGCCGGGATAGGTGGAAAAAAATGGATGGATTGATAGATTTACATTATTTCCTCTGGGAAAAATGAGTTGTTTTTTTGTGATGTCAGACTGCTTGGGACACATGAATAACAAAAACCTTTGTGGAAGTCACGCACAGAGCTGTGGAGCGACCATTTCAAGTGTTGGTTACTGGTTCTTAGGGGTTAAAACTTGATCATGTTGAACAGTGAAGTTTGACTCCGAGGAGTGGCTTTGTTTATCTTTACTGCAGTTTCCCTCCCCCACACAAAGTATGACCCCCACACATCTTTGTGATCCAGTCCATCACGGTCCAAACTTCCCATGGGGTCATGTGTCGGTGACATGTTCATCCATCGGTTCAAGCTAACAGTGTGGAGTTGAGGATGTTGTGTTGGCATCCGACACCCCGAACTCAAGGGAGAAGATTCACACTTTAATTCCTCTTCCTCCGTACTTCCTCATCCTTGTCTTCTTTTCTCCTTTTCTCTTTCTTGCCCTCCTTCCTCATTCTCCTGCCCCCCGCCCCCTCCCCATAGCAGATGGACACAAAGTGCCCCCAACTCAATCTGCATTGTCTCACTGGACTCTTAGAGAGATAAGCCTCACGGATTTCTATGCACGCCAACCTCGTGAACTTGACCTCTGGATGAATTCATCACAGAAAAAGCCCCTCGACCGCATCCCCCGGCCCCGCCTCCAGTGAGGGGCGTGTCTCCTAGACACGTGACCATGACAAAATGATATATATTATAATTATATTATATCATCGGAAAGGCAGACTTGTTTTGATCCTTGTGTGGGATTGCATCGTATCAAATGTGTCCTCCCCACCAATGGATGACAAAGTAAGATGAGCCGTGAACGGATGGAATCAGAGTCAGAACAGCAATAGAACTTGTATCAAAATAAATTCTGGTAATAAAGCCACACCGGACTAGAAGCTGCACATGTCCGCATCATTAAACGGCATACAATAACACGTTGCGGCACACACGAGTCCTTGAAGTAGCTCAGTCATGACTATGAAAATCTCACGACAAGCTTATCAATGCATTGGAAATGGCAGGAGACCATTACTCAGTCAAAAAATGATAAACTCTTCACACAGCAACCTAACACTCAAAATGTAGCTAGCAAATACATAACACATTTAATGGTGCCTGCCTGGCTGCAATGATGTCAGCCTCCTTCTGTGCGCTGGGCTCCTCTGGATCCCTTTGGTGGACAGAGGCAGCATTGCAGCGTCATGCGTCCATGCGTCCATGCACCCATGCGTCCATGCGTCCATGCGTCCATGCACCCATGCATCCATGCGTCCATGCGTCCATGCGTCCATGCACCCATGCATCCATGCGTCCATGCGTCCATGCGTCCATGCATCCATGCGTCCATGCATCCATGCATCCATGCATCCATGCATCCAGTTTCTATGCCATTGTCCGCCAATTAAATGCTTTGCTCAGACAAAATGGATTATGTGAAAACATTAATATATATGTTTTTTTTACTCTTATTGGCACATGTATATTTGCTAGCTACATTTTGAGTGTTAAATGACTGTGTGATGACTTTAGTGTTTTTTGAAAGATGACACCGTGAGTCTGACTGTTGTACTGAGTAATGACCTGATGCGATTTCCAATGTGTTGACAAAATGTCACGAGTTCCCGATGATTGGTTCCTGCCTACTGGCTCAGTAGTTGGGAAGAAACAGAGGTGTCGCAGGATTAGAATTTGGCCATAATTTCAGTTTAAAGTTGATGCAAAATACAGGAAATATGGTAAGTTTGGCTTTTGTGTCTCACCATAAGTATGGTGCATTCAAGGACCAAAAAGTGTGAAACAACATGGATGAGGAGGAGCTACTGAGAATATAGCATCAAAGGTTCTCCTATTTGGCGGTGACAGAGCACTAATGCAGGTTGATGACAAGCGCGATGCCTGAATTAACCTGCTGCTGTGTTTAAGGTAACTGTCAGGGACGGATTACATGTGTCCCGCAAGGTGGTGTACGCGGTGACGCACATTTACAGGCATTCATCTGATTGGTTAAGATGACACTCGGCTGTCTCAAACCCTGTCACGCCTTCTCTCCTCCCTCTTTGCCACTTGTGGCGGTAAAGGGAAGGAGGCGTGGGTGTGCTGAGCTGCGCTGGACGTCACCAAGTGTGCTGGCCACACCCCGTTGGCGCAGCATGGCGCAGGGCAGGTGCGCCGCCTAGTTCAGGAAATTAGAGCCCCAAGTGTCTAACTTATCGTGTGCAGCACTTTTGGTAATAAATATTCCAGTATCACAAACATCATTTTGAATAAAGATAAGAAATAACAGTAACGAACATGAACATTTTACAGCAGGATAACGATTGGATCATTGAATGTGGGAGCTGTCCCGAACCTGTGTTTACATGACGTGTATGCGTGTCTTTTTAAGCCCCCCCCCCCATGCGACCCATTCTGACCTGGCTTCACAGAGCCGGGCTGGGCGGGCCAAGAAACTGATTGACGGCACGGTCTGTCCAAATGTTGACGCAAAGCGTACAAATGTTCTACAAAAGTGCCTCCAAAAGGGAAACATGTGTTTGGGTCTGGGAGGAATGATGAGGTGGAGTGGACAAGCACTCAGCTCACCTCAATGGCAATGGCGCCGATAAGAAGCTTCAGTGGCGGAGGCAGCCGCACGGACGCCCGGGAGCTCAAGCGTGGAGGCTTGTGAGCGAGTCCAGCGTTCCACCTTGACATGGCTGACATTTGTCTTTTGGGTGGGAGGCCACTAGGGTCACATGACTCCACTCAGTCAAAGCCCGGTGATTGTTTGGCCTGAAAGAGAGATTAATTGAAGGGTTTGAGCCTTGTTGAGTTGTGGCGGGCTCAAGTGGGCCGGCGTCCCTCTTGAGTAGCGGCAGCTGCAGCTGGCATTCATATCAGTGGATCACAAAAGCATTTTCTTTAATGGTTTGGTTTTCAGGAAGTGGCGCTGTGCTGCGTTCGTGGTAGTTTGGGCGGAATGGTCCAGCTGTGCAAGATAGCGCATATCTTGGTTTCTCCCGCATGCGGCAGAGTTACGTACACGTCGCTGCACAGCAGCAGGATTTATTACGCGTTTCAACAAAGTGAAACATTTGCAGGGGATTACGGTTGCTAATCAGTGTTTGTGCTGGCCACAAATGGACCAGTTCCAGGTCCAGAAAACACCAATTTTACATTCAGACTGCATTGTCAG
This sequence comes from Doryrhamphus excisus, assembly GCF_037039965.1. Classification (NCBI taxonomy): domain Eukaryota; kingdom Metazoa; phylum Chordata; class Actinopteri; order Syngnathiformes; family Syngnathidae; genus Doryrhamphus; species Doryrhamphus excisus. The sequence continues at coordinate 105,865 of NC_136371.1, read as the reverse complement.
AGTCCAGACTAATGGAATTTCCTTAGATTTACTTCTCATGGGCCTATGAGGAACCATTCACGGTGCCGTGGCCTGAACTGACACCCGAACATCCGGACGCTACTGTGAGACAATACAATGTGTGAGAAATCATCAAAATGTATTTATTACCTTCGCCAAGCACAGTGCAAACGTTTTTGCTGACATTTGTTTGTGTTCAAAATAACTTAACAAGTTCAGAATGGAAAGTTCCAATCATTGTCTGCATCCAGGAATATTTTATGGATTATTTAACTTTGCGAGATAGGACCACTTTCAGCAATTGTGCATATAACTCCACAAAAAAGGGTCAGAACACTTGGGGGCAAAAATGCTAAAAATGCGATGAGGCAAATGTTAGCATGCTAGAAATACGAACATGCTAACATTAGCATTGTAACAACTAGCATAATGTTGATAAAAATGTTACTATAAATAATTATTACAATAATCAAATAATGAACCATTTAATTTGTCTAAAAACGGCGGAATTTGAAATGGCAGGGAAAAGGAAAAAAGGCAACTGAATGTTAAAATAATGTAACTGGGAAACATCTACTGTACCTCCTCAGCCATATCTACATGTAGAATAAGCCGAATGTTAAACAATTGTGTATTTGCAGTATACAATAACACAATAACACATACACAATAACACACACACACACACACAACGCTTGGTGACGGCACATGAAGTGTTGCCGAGAGGTGGAAAGGTCTCGGGGTCAAGCTGAGGTGAAGTGGGTTGCTAAATGTCTTGAGATTAGGAACGATAACCTCACCCCACAGGCTGCACTCTGGGTCAGCCCACTCAGGTTACCCGGTCTTTTACTGCCCCCCCTCCACCGTAACCCCCCAGCCTTGGACATGGACTTGACAGGTGAACCACCGAAGGAAGAAGATTTTGCAATAAGGTTCTTTTCATCCTTCATATCCTGCAAAACTCATCAAAGGTCAAACAGGAGCTTATCTCTGCCTCGCCGTGACCTTTCCAGCCAATAATGAAGCTTGGTGGCCTTCAACAAAGCTGCATGGGGGGTGGGGGGGGGGGGGGCATAGGTCCGTGACATATAACAGTATTGTGTGATAGACGCAGTAGAGCGCCGCTTGTCATCAAGTTCAAAGTGGCCCAGTGTGATCCGCTTATCACTACTGCCAGGTGGGAACACTGGCAGTGGGTGGCGGTGGGGTGGGGGGGTCACAAAGGGAAACCTGCTGACCTTTTCCTCCAAACGTACAGAAGCGCACATCCACACTCGTTCATGATGAAGTGCACATATGAACACGAACGTTACATTGAGAAAGTCGGGAATGAGTTTTGTCTCATTTCCTCCAGCCCAGATGGCCAACAACCCCAACTCCACCGTGGCCTGCAGCCACAGACGCACACGTCACACTAAAAGCGGCGTGGAATCAACCACGCTGTCGGCGCTGTCGCGGCTTCATGAAAGAGATGGGGGAGGGGAGGAAAGGCCTGCTCTGAATTATGAGGTGGGGTCGCTCACACGCATCTGGAGCCTGGAACACGTTTCCTCTGCCGGCACGACTAGATGACCTGATCCAGGTGACTCGGCCCATCTCGCCATACACACATACACACATACACACATACACACATACACACATACACACATACACACATGCACACATACATACATACATACATACATACATACATACATACATACATACATACATACATACATACATACATACATACATACATACATACATACATACATACATACATACATACATACATACATACATACATACATACATACATACATACATACATACATACATACATGCATACATACATACAAAAAATCACATTTACATAAGTATTCACAGCCTTTGCCATGAAGCTCAAAATTGAGCTCAGGTGCATCTTTTTTCCACTGATCACCCTTGAGATCTTTCTACAGCTTAATTGGAGTCCACCTGCAGTAAATTCAGTTGATTGGACATGATTTGGAAATATAATAACTGTCTATATAAGGTCCCACAGTTGACTGTGCATGTCAGAGCACAAACGCCAAGCATGAAGTCAAAAGAACTGTCTGTAGACCTGCGAGATAGGATTGTCTTGAGGCACAAATCTGGGGAAGGATACAGAAACATTTCTGCTGCTTTGAAGGTCCCAATGAGCACAGTGGCCTCCATTATTCGTAAATGGAAGACGTTTGGAACCACCAGGACTCTTCCTAGAGCTGGCCGGCCTTCTAAACTGAGCGATCAGGGAAGAAGGGCCTTAGTCAGGGAGGTGACCAAGGCCCCGATGGTCACTCTGTCAGAGCTCCAGCGTTCCTCTGTGGAGAGAGGAGAGCCTTCCAGAAGGACAACCATCTCTACAGCAATCCACCAATCAGGCCTGTATGGTAGAGTGGCCAGACGAAAGCCACTCCTTAGTAAAAGGAACATGGCAGCCCGTCTGGAATTTGCCAAAAAGCACCTGAATGACTCTCAGACCAGGAGAAACAAAATTCTCTGGTCTGATGAGACAAAGATTGAACTCTTTGGTGTGAATGCCAGGCGCCATGTTTGGAGGAAACCAGGCACTGCTCATCACCAGGCCAATACCATCCCTACAGTGAAGCATGGTGGTGGCAGCATCATGCTGTGGGGATGTTTTTCAGCAGCAGGAACTGGCAGACTAGTCAGGATAGAAGGAAAATGAATGCAACAATATATAGAGATATCCTGGATGAAAACCTGCTCCAGAGCGCTCTTGACCTCAGTAGACTGGTCATGTACCTTGACCATATAGACAGTAGACATTAGCACACAGCCAAGATCTCAAAACATTGGCTTCAGAACCACTCCGTGAATGTCCTGGAGTGGCCCAGCCAGAGTCCAGACTTGAATCCGATCGAACATCTCTGGAGAGATCTGAAAATGGCTGTGCACAGACGTCTCCCATCCAACCTGATGGAGCTTGAAACTTATTGCAAAGAAGAATGGGCAAAACTGCCTAAAGATATAGGTGTGCTAAACTTGTGGGATCATATTCAAAAAGACTTGAGGCTGTAATTGCTGCCAAAGGTGGATCAACAAAGTATTAAGCAAAGGCTGTGAATACTTATGTAAATGTGATTTTTTTGTTTTCTATTTTTAATAAATGCAAAACATGTCAAAAAAAACTTTTTCACATTGTCATAATGGAGTATTTTGTGTAGAATTTTGAGGTAAGAGATTAATTTAATTCAGTTTGGAATGAGGCTGTAACATGACAAAATGTAGAAAAAGTGAAGCGCTGTGAATACTTTCCGGATGCACTGTACATACATACATACATACATACATACATACATACATACATACATACATACATACATACATACATACATACATACATACATACATACATACATACATACATACATACATACATACATACATACATACATACATACATACATACATACATACATACATACATACATACAGGGGTGAGTGGAACCATGCTGGCACATATTATTTATTTATTAATCATCCACATAATGCTGGGGGCTGCAAATGATGATTTTTTTATTATTTAATATGTATTATTTATCATTACTTTAATCATTGGTAAAGCCAAAAGCATAAAAAGAAAAACACATAATACAGCTAGTTGGTCCGAAGGCTTAGGGCTACAAAAAAATGTTATGGGTAAAAAATAATGTTGAATGTTATGAGCAAAGAATCTATAATACGAAAAGAAATATTTTATTCATGGTAAGCTCCCGATCAAAATTTTAAGACCAGTTGAAAAATTTAAGAATGTAGATTTTGCTCTGTTGGATCCTAAGGAGGTTCTCAGCAGAGCTTCAAAAAGGCTAAAGAAATTGAAGTAAGACAAAGTTTGAGTTAGTAATTCATAGCAAACAAGCATTCAAGTGAAATAGGCTGTTAGTCAGCATAGTCAGTCATTATTTGAGTCAGCTGATTAAAAGCTTTGAAAAGACAAAATCTTGGCAAAAGCGTAGATTGAGTAGATTGATAGCGTAGCGTAGATAGCTAACTCTTCTTGATGGCAAAGACAAAAAGGTGTTCTGCATAAAAGCAAGGAAGCCATTGCTGAGGTTGGACGCAGTACGACATTCATTCATTCATTCATTTTCTACCGCTAATGAAAGTTGGAATTCTTTGCTGAGAAGAAAATGGAACCTTGATGATCCTGATAGCTTCCAACGTTATTGGCATGACTAAGAGATCCCTCCTGAGATGTTTTCTACACGCCACAGTGGAAAGGGCGCCACCATAATCTGGAGTGATTTTTCCTTCACTGCAACAGTGGAGCTTCAGGTTGTGCAGGGGCATCAAACTTTTGACGAAGTGATGATTTCAGTTTTGCATTTTGAAGCTCTACTTAGAACTTCCTTAAATGAGTGAAGACACCAAAAACAGTAACAGAATGAAAGCAGGCATTATCAACAGTCAACCAGATTGGAATAATGAGGTGGTGATTTTGACACACCCTCCAGCGGCTTTTCTGAACCAACGCAATCTTGGCTGTGTTGAAACTTCCAGAACACATTCAGGGAACCACCTTCAAACACGTGCAGCCGTGAACGCAGCACACACGGCGATGTCATGATGAGCCGTCTGTTTTCTGTCATCTAAACGTAATATCTGCGGCCCATCTGAAGAATAAAGGTAGCATTTTTCGAGTTGTTGTAAACTTGTACGGTCCGCAAATAGGACCCAGGTCCCAAAACATCGCAACCATGTCCTCTTCAGAGATCATCACTGATGCCTGAGGCTCCCAGCCTCTGAGGGCCACTCCCAGTTCGCCTTTTCCATGGCGATACAGATGGGAAGCAGGAACAGGGTCTCACGTTCCTTCACCATAGAAAGCGCAACACTCATTGATCTGACGGCGGCCAATCAGCTGCCGGCCGAACAAAAGCTGAAAGTGAAACACGGCAGTACAGGAGCAGAGCAGGCGCCAGTCGAAGCGCTGCGGGCGAAGCGTCAAGTGGAGCTTGGGTGTCTGGCTTGCAGCGCTGATGGGAGACTTGGAAGAGGAGGCAGCGGCCACCATGTTCTTTGTGAAAAAAAATGAGTGGACCGGGTAGAAAGGAAAAAGGTTTTCGAAGACTGATGGGTTGTTAGGTTGAAAACCTAATATCTCCTGATATCTCTGGTCAAAGGCACAAGTAAAAGTGCAATAATGGCCAGTTTCGGTTATGTTGACGACTGCTTCTGACAATGTCAGTCAACCCATCAACGGGTTCCACTGTGTAAAGACCGGACTTGTTTCTGCTCAGGAACACAAAAAGGATCTTCCCAAAAGATCACTCCGCAGTGACATAAATCATGACACTCGGCTTTGAGCACCTGAGGTCACAAAGATATTGTGTTACATTTGCTGACCTTTGACCTTTGCTGGCTTGGACGTGGACGTGGGGTTTGTTTACATCTTCAGTCAATCACAGGATGCTTTTAATAGATGACTAATGTATGAGGCAGAGGCAACGTGATACCACTTTAGACCCCAGCCAGAGAGAGAAAGGTGGGGTTAAAGGTGAGGTCATCAGTTGTGTAATCATCAACCTGAGCAGGAAGTTGGGCGCTGACCCGGCTCAGGTCCAATGATGTGAAAGGGGAGATACATCTGTTAAATGATGTCACCTTGACATTGGGACCTCACTGGAACCAAGGAGAGGGCGTCACAATGACCGCACCCCTTTAAACACATCATCATCATTGTGGAAGTCCACAAGGCTCAGTAAAAGGCACCCTTGGAAAGATGGAAGCCGTTCCTTTCTTATATGTTATATTTATTTGGTATTTTGATATCGCTGGTAGCAGTTAGGGGCTGCACGGCGGTCGTGTGGTTAGCGCGCAGACCTCACAGCTAGGAGACCCGGGTTCAATTCTCCCTGTTCATGCGTGGGTTTTCTCCAAATTGTCCATAGGTATGAATGTGAGTGTGAATGGTTGTTTGTTTATATGCAAAACCCATGTTATTAGCAATAGTTGGACCATTGACAAAATACAATGAAGCTGAATTACTGAAGTATAATAGAAATGTCATGCAGGACATAGACAGGCTCGTGTTGTTGATATACAAGCTCAGTCCAACTGTCGGAGGGCGGAGCCTCTGCTGGGCCGCCGATGAATCGGTGTTACCAGTGAGCGTGACAGCAACATCGGGGGGGAGTCCGCATCCTGCCGGTTGCTGGTTGACGGCCGTGACACATCTTCATTGGCTGAAGGCCAAACACACAAACATTCCCATGCCCGTGGCACCCTGCGCTGTATGGGAACCTCAAAGGCTGCTGGTGGCCACCAATGGCGACCCCAACTGTCTTATCTGGCAAGTTAAAATAACGTCATCAAATCAGTCCTTGTCTTTCCACAACAAACATCTTTGTATGTTTGGTTTTCATTTTGACTATTTGTGAAAGGTGTGTCAATCAGATGATAATGGTAATGGTAATGGTAATGGTAATGGTAATGGTTATGGTAATGGTAATGGTAATGGTAATGGTAATGGTAATGGTAATGGTAATGGTAATGGTTATGGTAATGGTAATGGTAATGGTTATGGTAATGGTAATGATAATGGTAATGGTAATGGTAATGGTTTAATTTCATTTGAACATGCATCAGATTCCAATTGAGTGCATCCCATAATCAGTTCCCAGTTCCACATGTCCAAAAGGAGTAGGAAGAAGCAAAGCTTATTAAATCCTACCCCTCCATCTCGTACCCGTAACGAAGTACTGGGTGATATGATCATCCAATGCCATAACGGGTACCATAGAGCGTGTCAATATAGTGATATATATAGCACATCATGACTGGTTCAAGACTCTTCATCCTTGGATTTAGCAAACATCAACTGCTTGTATTGTTTCTTGAATTGGCCCATCGTTGTTCATTGATGAATGTAAAGTTATATTGTCACGTTGCGGCTTGGGGTCTTTACGGTTCCACCCCAGGATGCAGAGATGAGGACCCAATTGCAGGTAAAAATGTATTTATTGGAGATGCAAACTGAAAAGGACAATGACCCGACAAAGACAGGAGAGCGCACCAGAACTAAATAGGCATCGCAAATAATGGGAAACAGGTGCGGGAGATAATGGAAAGAAACTGAAAACAGAACAGAGGAAAAGTAAGAGCTGTCACGAGGGGGTGAAGCCCAATCGTGACATATATAAAGTGCAGTTTTGCGCCATAGATCAACTTCACCGTTTTAAATGTACGTCTTTGCATGGTAACTTAACCACAAACTTACTGATGTACTTGCAACGTTGTGGTGAATATTGTAGAGGTCATTCAAATAACTAATGTGTAAATTAAAGCAATCATGTGCAAAGAAAGTAATTATTTATTCATGCTTAGATGGCAGGGCCAGAAGCACTGACCTACATTTAGTACTTGAATTCTAGTACAGTAATCCCTCGTTTATCACGGTCAATTGGTTCCAACCCAATCATGATAAGTGAATGTTCACCAAACAGGCTTCCTTATTTATGAATGGCATATTTTCGCAGCGCATAAAAAAAACTTACAACCTTCTAAATACGAGTTTTAACATTATTTGAGTCCTCTGGACATGAACTAACACCCCTACAGTCCATTTTATTCCATTTTCCTCAGTAGGGAAGCCCAGACTTCCCGGTCCCCTGCCACCTTCTCCAGCTCCACCAGGAGGACTCCAAGGCCAGCTGTGAGACATAAGCCATAATCCATAGTAGACATAAACGAAACACACTACGGAGGAATTTCAGCTGCTCATGACGATACACTGAAAAAAATTATACTTTGGATCAACTTTAAAAAAATTGCTGTAATTTGTTACACCTAAATTCATTAGTTTTTCTCAAATTAAATTTATGATGTGGTTGAAACTATAAATTTTGATTTACTGGAAATACATTTTTAACCTTAAGACAAAGAAAGAAACTGCATTCATACAAAGTAAATATATAATTCATAACAAAGACTGTAAACTGTTTTTATCCTTTGTTACAACTTAATTTTTCATTTTGGAAAAAAATATTTTTACTATTACATATAGTAATAGTATAGTAATAGTTATGGTATATCTAGAAGTATAGATTTTACTTTGTTATAAACTAATTGAATTGCTGTAATTTTGCAACATGCATTTTTTTTAACCACAGAAATGAATTTTCAAACAGGAAGCAGGTTGCAAGCTCCCTCTAGTGGTCTCATACTGAACCAACCTCAGACTCCCGGGTGCAGGAACAGCAAGGACCACATAATAAACACATGAAAGGATGCAAGGACCCCTTTTGGAAAGCCGCACATGTAGATATATGCCGCATAGGCTTAGAAGTTGAAGAAAAAAACCCTTTTGAATATTACAACTTTTTTCTTAATCTTTGTAAATGTTCTTTTCATGATATTAAAAATTTGTTTTCAAACAAATTCATGCAATAATTAGCTTTTTTAAAAATAATAATTAGCATTCTTTTGCCACATGTAAGCAGTGAGCAGGAGAGACGGGTGACGAGTCAGCAGGCCTGGAGATCCAACTCACAGAGGAAAAGACGAGGCCATGGGGTTAAATGTTCCACAAACGACATATCTGATTTAATACGCATTGCAGAAGAAGAGGTGGGCGTGGGCGGGGCCGTGGGGGTGGGGTGTCTACCAAATAAACTCTGCGGATATTAAAGGTCAAAGGGTCGTCTAACATGTGTTTTCTGACACAGACGCGCTGATGGCCAAAGCAGACGAGTCGCAGCTGAGACACACATGGATGGAACATGATGGAACATGATGGAACATGATGGAACGTGATGGAACGTGATGGAACGTGATGGAACGTGACACTAAAATAGAACCAACATCCACCTAAAACAAGCATCTGATGTTGTTGGTATAGTCCTCGGGCACACTAGGGTTAGGGACGACTGTCAGAGGAAACACGAACAATCTTCCAGAACATCCAGATCGACGATATTGATATCAATTTACTGCTGCTAACGGTGTTACTGTTATACAAAATATACAAAAATACAAAATGGTATACAAAATAGTAATGAATTAGATTACAAACAATACCCTGCCGCTAATCAGCTCCACTGTTTACCAATTCCATGACATGGAATCTAACTGTGGTGTGTTCGAGGGCCATCCAATAAAGTGGAAAATACAAGTCCCTGATATGTGGCTAACATGTAGCTCACATTTTATGACTCGTGGCTCTCCGGCCTCCATTTGGCGAGCAGACATGAAGGGTGGCGTCTCTGGAGAAGTCATCAGTGTCGGGCAAGGAGAATCAGGAACGATTCTGCTTATTTATTCAATAGCATGAAAAAAATGGGCCGGCTGGGGCCTGTAGCTCCCGGGCTGAAAAGTACCCGTCCCGATCCGGCCAGGTGTCAGGTGGCGTTGAAAACGTTGAAAACATGTTTCGCGTGTGAAGATGGCGGATATGAAGAGTTACGATCCAACTTCCGGCTTTTATTTTCATTTCATTTGAGTCATGTTATCATCGGGAACATGACCTGCCAGCTGCAGATAAAAACTTAATCGTAAATCGTATTTACCACAATCGAGTCATGTCAATGACGAAGTCGGGCTGAAGTGGTGATGAAAAAGCCTTGCAATGACCAACTTTGTCCACTAGAGAGCGCCGTGTCCGCTAACATGCATGTTGTCCAAACTGTTGATTTGAATTTGAAATGCAGTACAAATATTCCACCACTAGACGGCAGTGTTTCATTGAGGCCATGCGGAGAAACGGGGCCGAAAGTGTCATGTAAGATATCTTACTTAATATTTGAACACGAAACCTGCGTTAATATGACCATATATTCATATGTACAGAGAGATAAATATTGTAATACTTTTTGAGGGGGATTTTAAGGAACAATTAACCACCTAGAACTTTAAATTTAATGTCGTGTAGCCTATTTATATAGTTACATTGTCTGGGTTATTTTCCTTTATACGAGGCACATTAAAATAAATTAAATCTATTTGAAAAATCAGTAAATTATTGTCATTTAAATAAACATATTTGGCTGCTTCAATGGAAAATGCCATATCATTGTGCTGATCATGAAATGAATAAAAACATTAATGGGAGCAGCGCACGAGGACTTAGACACAAAAATACATTCCTTTGTCATCCTAATAGAATATTTCATCTTTTTCATTTTCAATGAAAATCATATCACATCCAGTGACGCCTGATGGTTGTGTGTGTGTGTGTGTGTGTGTGTGTGTGTGTGTGTGTGTGTGTGCGTGTGCGTGTGTGTGCGTGTGTGAGTGTGCGCGTGGGGTGGGGGGTGTGATCTCGTGCTCGCAGGATCCTAACCAAGCATCCTAACCGACAGTGCAGGAAAAGTTTGGCGGGTCCAGTTCGGGAGTTGCTGGAAGATTCCCACTGGCTCCAACTTCTCCAAGGACTTGGTGCGGTTTTTTTTGTTAGCTTTTTTTTGACATTGTAGGAATTTTCCTGATCGCTGTGAAGTTTGACTCCGGAGGAGACCTACCTGAGGAGGAAGAGTGTGCACACCGGGTGAGTCGGGATGAGGGTGAAAATAAATTAACATAAATAAATAAACCTTAGCGGCTGATATTAATCACGCATGGGTGTTCAATTCAATCAAATTACGGCAAAATTCAAAAACGTATTATACAAATATACAATTTTATGTATTTCGCATAATAAATTCTAAGGTTCACGACAGTGTTCCATCAACCGGGTGTTTGTTTTTTGTTCTAAATCCTAAATTACATGCATGCAATCATTATGATATCTGAAATAATATAAAAGCTGTCACCATCAATTCAAGGTATGGTTTTATTAAACATGATACATCCAGGGAATGATGTTTAAAATATTCTGATTACTAAATATATTTATGTGGTGTGAAAATAAATAACTATTGTAAGTGTCAACATGCAAAAGTTTCTAACATTTCTAACCTTTAATCATATCTCAAAGACAAAATACCAAAGCAATAACTGGAGCAAAATGTCTGGGAAATACAGAAGAAGGTTGGCACACAATCGATGATGTCAATCAGGCTTCAAAGGAGAAATAATCGGTCCCGAAATGATTCCGAACAAATGTGTTTCATCCTCACTGTCATTTCCACGCGCTCGTTAGCAGCCGCACTGCAGACAGATGGATAGAAATATTAATTGGTGGTCAAATATGCTGCTGTGTCTCTCATAATACATAACAGTGTGGCTTCAAGGTCCGGACACAAATCGGACTGCATGGTAATGGTAATGGTAATGGTAATGGTAATGGTAATGGTAATGGTAATGGTAATGGTAATGGTAATGGTTTTATTTCATTTGAACATGCATCAGGTTACAATTGAATGCATCCCATAATCAGTTCCCAGTTCCACATGTCAAAAAAGGAGTAGGAAGAAGCAAAGCTTATTAAATCCTACCCCTCCATCGCCTCCAGGACAAGCATGCAGCAGGTGCACATTTGAGAGGCGGACAGTCAGGAACACCTGAAGGTGCCATCAGACTATTGCCATGCAAACATTTTAAACAAACAAACTGTTCTGGTGGTGATGATGCCCAATTGAGAAGGCCCGATGGTGGGTCAGAGGTCATATAAAATGGTGTTTAACCTGTTTGAAGGCAGCGATACAGGGTGGCCGGAAAGTAAATCCTTGTAGTGATGCAAATCCTGCAAATCACATCAATCTATGCATCACAGATCATATCAAAGATGCTTTTTTAATATTCCCACTGAATCTAATGTGGTTGGCTGAGCTGGTTCTCCGCCAACCACATGCATGTGCCCGTGAAATAAGCTTGATGGCGAACAGGCTGGCCAAACAGGAAGTCAACCTGATCAACCAGCTGCAGGCTATACTGTGCAGAGTTGCAAAAGTCCAATACAGGCGTCAGGGTTCGATGGAACAATACGCGGTATTATATCTATTTGATCAACTTTTGAGGGACTACAAACTACAGAGCTCCGCCTCCCACATTCATACCATGGTGCTGGGAGACGCTATTCCTGATGTTGAAGATGCTCCAACATCCTTCAGATATAAAAACAACAACAATATGTTGCAAGTGTCACACAATGCTAGAAATACAACAAACATTAGAACGCATTTGCGGCGATATCAAGGATCTGGATAAATACTAAGATGGAACATGGAAAGGGGAAATAGTTCTACCACCTCAATATGCCAGCAGAAGATCTACCATTGGACACCATTTGGTTTACAGATCTGGAATCAGACATTCATTCAAATGACAGTAGTTATTACACAGAGGAGCAATACAACAATGATCTTAATATCTCAATAAATAGTCAATTATTCACATAAACAGCAATAGCATGTATGCAAATTCTAACAGCATTAAACAATATTTGAATCAATCCAATCTGAGAAACGTGGATTAATGACGACGAGGCATAGCCATAGAAAGATCTAGAAGAACAAAGTCGCTAGACCGTGTACTGTGCAAAGGATGTGGATGACACATATGAACACTTTGTAAACACTTGAATATGAATATGAAGCTTTACGACAAGAACTATCTTTGGCGAGATATGTCCAAGAAGCAAAAGATGACAAAATGATTAAAAAAGGCCTGTAAGAAGATGAATATCTTCAAACAATGCACAACAATGAGCCAATTCAAGAAACAATACAAGCAGTTGATGTTTGCTAAATACAAGGATGAAGAGTCTTGAACCAGTCATGATGTGCTATATATATCACTATATTGACACGCTCTATGGTACCCATTATGGCATTGGATGCTCATATCACCGAGTACTTCGCTACGGGACAAAAAAATTAAAATTAAAATTAAAATTAAAATTAAAATTAAAATTAAAATTAAAATTAAAATTAAAATTAAAATTAAAATTAAAATTAAAATTAAAATTAAAATTAAAATTAAAATTAAAATTAAAATTAAAATTAAAATTAAAATTAAAATTAAAATTAAAATTAAAATTAAAATTAGAGAGTAAAGTAAAAAAAAGTAATCGTAAAAAAAGTAAAAAAAACAACTTTAAATTATATTAGGAAAGCAGGAAGTGAACAAATGTAAGGGTTAGTGAAAGTACCAGATGGAGGGGTAGGATTTAATAAGCTTTGCTTCTTCCTACTCCTTTTGGACATGTGGAACTGGGAACTGATTAAGTGTTTGAATCTGGTCCTCCAGTTGCTTCCAAAGTATTTAATTTAAACTTTTAACAAATGACTTGCAAGTAGTCGGAGTCAGTCAATCTGAGACAAGCTTTTGCTGGTTGAAGTAGCGTTTCACATGCAGTGATCCAGACCACTTCCTCACCCATAGTGCCAATCTCAAGTCAACATGTACTGTATGTGATTCATATCATATCATTCATTCGCATATCATTATAGTTCATATTGTATATCACACATCCTTGTATATTCCATGTCTTGTTTATTTAACAAAAATAACTGAATTTTTTTTTTTTTATTTGATGTGGTCTGATGGTTAAAGTGCTCCTGAAAAAAAGGGACACCAACACAGACAGCAAACTGTGTGACACTTTTACTGAGTCAAAAAGTTAACCCACACTTTCTTTAGAGGCGCAAGGTGGCCAAGTCTACCAAGGGTGGACTTGGTAGACTTGGTGGCGGCGCACCAGGGGAGGTGTCCACATTTTCAGCTTGGCAAAGTGGCAATTCCATGACAAAACAGCACAACAAAGGTGCCCTAAAGTTCGCTAGCTCCGACCCGGTCTATTCTTGGTGCAGGCGGAGCGCACCCTGCGGCCTGGTAAATTAGCTGACAGGCGCACGGTGTACACACAGGTCACCAAAACTTCACACGCAGAACCAGCATGTACATTTTTATATCGTTCCATCAAATCTGATGTAAGATGAAGAACATCACGCATAATGGCAACTGCAACTCAACCAGTGTGCTGGCCACACCCTTTAGTGTGGTGTGGGCGCGGCGCCTGGTCTATGACCATTAAGTCACTAAGCAATGTATGGGAAACATTTTGGAGTGTTTGTCATGTGACCTCACGGTTCCTGGGATACTGCTTCCCCAAAATGACAGTGTGTTAGGCAAGCTGGCTAATATCCAAAATATATTTTTTTGCCATTAAAAGCTCATTTTAAACCCATTTAACAATTATAATATTTGAATAGGCTAATTTTAATTATATTTAATTTATAATTAATAATAATAATAATAATATAATGACAAATTATTACATTGATTTTATTTAGTAAATGCTATAGTAATAGTACATATAATATTAATAAATATTCAAATAAATACATATATTCAAATTAAACTCTTCTGACTATATTTGTTATATTTATATATGAATTCATATACCACAAGCTACAAAAATATTGTTATGAGTATACATGACTTTTAGTCTTAAAGTTGCTATGCAAATTTTTAATTATCCACAATTTTTTTTGGCAGGGATGAAGACAATTGTAGAAAAAAAATGAAAAAAAAACATCCAAAATGTGTTCTAAGTGTTCCACTTGGTTTGGATAAGGAAGATATTTATACTAAATTTCAGCCCAAAAAAACACAAATTTAAGATGAAAATGCCCCCGCCCCCCCAATGGGGTCCAAACAGGACATCTGATCATGTTTGATTTGTGCCATAAATTCAAACGTCAGCGCTCGCCTTCATTTGCACGCCTGCTGCTTGTGCAATAAACAACCCCCTTCCTCCAGCTCCAGTCTATTTTAAACTGGGCTTCTTTTACGGGACCGCTATTATTCAAAAGAGAATAGGTGGCGGGCACGACCATAAATTCCAGCAAGTGGCCCTTGTGAAGTGGTGAAGTGGCGAGGAACTGACTGAGATTTTACTCGGCGGCGGCGTGACCTTTTGGGCTGAGACGGAGTCGTTTGTTAGCATGACAAGAGCGGCGCTCATAATTCAATGTTGAAATTATTCAGCCAAACTGTGCTTTATTTTCCCGAGCCCGACCCCATCTGACTAGTTATCTGGATCCGCGATTGTGCACTGGCGAGATCGTTGTGAACATTTGCGTGCGTACATGCGTGCATTGACTGGCGGTGAATGGATGGCTTCCATTGAGGAGGAAGTAGGAATGCCAACGGCGGAGTAAAAAGCTTGTTCAAATCTGCAGACGACCACGGCGGAACCTGTTTATGTCGACGCCTTGCCAACAGACGCTGCTAAAAGCGGCTGCTGACATAACCGAAATATAAAGCGAAATGATCCATAGCCAAGATAGAAGGAAAACGAGTGAAAATAAAATAGCAGCCTTCAGGGCAGAGTTCCAAGACTAAAAGCACTGCCCAAGACCTTTGGGAAAATAGTCTGTGGTCTGACGAGAGTAAAGTTGAACTTTTGGAAGGCTATATTTCAGAAAAAGAACAGCATACCAATAAAATATGGTGGTGGTAGTGTGATGGTCTGGGGCTGTTTTGCTGCTTCAGGACCTGGAAGACTTGCTGTGATGAATGGAACCATGAATTCTGCTGAAGGAGAATATCCGACCATCTGTTGGTGACCTCAAGCTGAAACCAACTTGGGTTCTTCAGCAGGACAATGATCCAAACCACACCAGCAAGTCCACCTCTGATGGCTGAAGAAAAACCAAATGGCCTAGTCCAAGTCCTGACCTGAGGACTTGAGATGCTGTGGCATGACCTTAAAAAGGCTTCGGTTTCCTCCCCCATTCCAAAAACATGCTAGGTTAATTGGTCACTCCAAATTGTCCATAGGTATGAATGTGAGTGTGAATGGTTGTTTGTCTATATGTGCCCTGGGATTGGCTGGCCGCCAGTCCAGGGTGGAAGACAGCTGGGATAGGCTCCAGCACCCCTGCGACCCTTGTGAGGATAAGCGGTAGAAAATGAATGAATTGTTGATGACATCATAGACGGGCGACATAAGGTCGCCGACTTCTGGTTCTATTTGCAATGTTGTTAACTCGCTAACAGGATGCTAACAAGGGAAGACGTTTTGTGATAAAAACGTATTGATACTCCAGCATTGTATTAATGACGAGACAAGGCACGCGACATATACTATAGCATGCTAACCGAAGGATGTACGCAAACCAAGGCGTTTTTGGCGCTAAGCAAAGAACATGCTAACCCAGGCCCTGCTGTATGTTAAATAATTCTATTATTATTCATTCATAATTATTTTCATTTTGATTAATACATTATTATTTAATATTTTCAATGATTTCATGCTTTAGTTTGGAGCAATGAAAAGGAAGTTTTACAGACAGTTATTTCATTTTGCTCAGCAATAACGATGACGATAATAAACATAAACAGAAATGTTCACAGAAATGAACCCTTTGGGTGTCTAACTTTAGATTGACATGAAATTAAATGTGGTAAAGAAGGTGAGGAACATGATTGAAGTTCATGAATGAGTTCTATTGAGGGTAACAATAATGATGTGTTCAAGGGTCGATGATGAATGGAATGGATGGATGGATCTAGTATATGTATATGAACGCAGAAAGATGAAGATGGACACATGGACTCTCTGAGAACTTCATGGCCTTCTCTCGTGTTTGTCCTTCAGCGGCTCGGCCATGGAGAAGGTGAGAGCAGAGGAGAAGAAAGACAAAACGGACAGCGGCAGTTTTGGAGACCTCCTAAAGAAGCCGCTGGAGACGAGAGGTACGTTTTAGCGTGGCCATGAATGCTGTCTGTGAGGCGTTCAGGTGATGAAATCATGCCGTGTGCATATCAAAGATGAAGGGCCACCTCGGAGGCTGGTGGCGTCACATTTAGGAATCCTGACGAGGCCGCGACCTGAAAGTGCATGACTGATGTTTAAGAACGTTCACGTGAACGTTTGGATTGAGGAGCTCAAGGTGCGCTGCCGTCGTGATGTGAGGATCGCATTTGAGGACCCTCTTGTGCAACATGCCAGGACATGCGTGATGAAAGGCAACCTTAATGAGCTTTAAAAAGATCTCGTCCCCCCCCCCACCCCCACCAACCCCCACCCGGTAGAACGCTGCCTTCAGGTGACACATAGCCATACATGGGTGGAGCACTTTTGAAGTGGAAATCCAGCCCGTGAGTCCGGGACAATCTGTGATGAAGAAATGGAGCTTTTGCACATGAAGCTGGACGCGACCTTCTTCAATATTTAAACAAGGCCACCCCCCACCCCCCAACCGGGACTGTCTTCATCACACATGTTAGTTCGTGTGTTCTGAAGGTCATGTGACATCTATGCTGGGACGTTTCCTATAGACCTCGCACTTTGAAAAAAAGTACCCACCTTGTGTTTTCTATTCCTGATGAGCCTCACAAGCAAAATCCTCCTCCCTATCAGCTCTGTGTTTTAATTTGAAAGGAACAACATCCACAGCGGCCAATCAGATAGCAGGTGACAGAGTAATTACTTATGGCACTTATATGCATTATTGTAGCTCTCAGGCGGCGCCTGATAAGTGAGGGTGCTGCCAGACAGGGCGAGGTCCTTGAGGCCCAAACTAATATACGGCGGCCGCTTTTATTGAGGCGGGATGGTACCTAAGTCATGCCCACCTCCGAGCCGCCACGCCGTCTGTTTTATATTCGCCGGCCGGGTTATTTATTTGGAACAATTTCCTCCGTAGTGCAAGATGCGGCTAATGCCCAGTTTGAATACATTATTTACACATGGAAATGTGTGCAGAAGGGAGGAAAATGAATGGACCCCCACTCGCTGCTCCGATCTGTTATATCACAGTTTAACAATCTGGATTGCTAATAGAACCATTTATCATGGAGCACTCATTTATTCCAAGGGAGCGGCCCGGGTCTCGGTCCCAGAGGCCTATGGAAATGGGGTGCATGTAATGACGCTCAAGTGAGAGTCACTTTGTTTAAAAAGTGGAGGCGCCGTGCTCTGAGTCAATTAGAATGGACCCAGGTGCTCCCGTCTATCCCCCCCCCCCCCCACCCCAAACACAAACAACCCCCCTAATTGAATTGTGTTTTCAGCATGCAGGAAATCTGAAGTGAAATAAAAGGGGCCGAGTGACCTGGGTCGTGTGTTGTCCCACCTAAAGCGCCAGCGTTTGGGACCCGTCTAGTCTGCTTCATGGAGTCCAAGCTCTGGTACTTTGACGTTTACGAGTCTGCCAGAGACAATGTTACCTGATGGTGACTGGGTCTTGAGTTGAGGGCGTCAGGGCCTTCTCCCCAGTCCCCTGATTGCCAGAGGCCCACTACCACCCGGCCAAGTCAAACTTTCAGAAGCAAATTTGCTTTCTTTGTGTTTTATCGAGTGTTCACCTTTAACACTTTTGTTCGGTGGTCCTTGAATGCACCATACGTGTGCTATGAGACGAGGTCTCCTTTCGCACAGTCGGGTATTGTGTTTTGTGTCATTGTGAGAGTCACACTCGCTCACATTTTGTATTTGCTGAGCGTTTGTGGGTGACTTTAAGCACTAATATGCTAATAATAAAGAAAAATACTAATACAGAAATATGCTTGCCGACTGTATTGTTTTAAATAATGGCCCGTAGTCTCCAAATTGATATCCTTTTACATAAAATTTGATGCAATTATCGTTGTAGTGACACATCACACACTTATTTCTATCTGCGATTAAATGTGATTAATTCAGAGTTATTATGGACACACGTGTTTAATCACGATTAAATATTTAAATTGATTGACAACCCTATGTATAACATAATATCAGCTAATTGGCAAATTCAGGGGCTGCACAGCGCTCGAGTGGTTAGCGTGCAGACCTCACAGCTAGAAGACCAGGGTTCAATTCCACCCTGGGCCATCTCTGTGTGGAGTTTGCATGTTCTCCCCGTGCATGTGTGGGTTTTCTCCGGGTACTCCGGTTTCATTAGAAAATGAATGAGTGAATGGTAAATTCAGCTTCTACATGAAGTAAATAATAAAGATATTGCATCAACACAAAAACACCCAGTGAAAAACAATGGAAAGCAGCTCAGGCCACAACTGCAAGCTCACACTGCTGGGAGGAATGAGACGGGGGGGAGGGGTTCAGACCTCTGGCAGAGAAAAATGTGGTCAAAAAAAAGTCACCGTCCCGTTCCCTCACTGAGAGGACCACTTATCTTCTTGAGGGGAGGGAGGAAGACAGTGGGAAAATAGGCCCATGACGATAACCAGGATGTTTTACTCGGACGCAGACTCAGAGTGTAGCATAAGTATTCACACGTAGCGGGACTTTATCATGGTTAATTAGTTCCAGACCCGCCCATGATAAGTGAACCTCCGTGACGTGGGATTCTTTTTTTATAAATGGAATATTATCACAGTTAGAGCATAGAAAACATGTTTGCAACTTTCTAAATCTGCTTTTTTCAACATTATTAGAGTCCTCCAGACATGAAATAACAGCCCTATAGTCACCTTTCCATTTGTATTTCCTAATATAGTCGACATAATCAGAGAAAGTAAGCCATTTAATGTGAAATAATTAGAAATTATGAGTATTTACTCAGTGTGTTGCTGTGCTAGTAGAGGAAAAGACTGATGGGTGGACAGGAAGCGGTGTCGGGTCAGAGTTGAGTTTTAGCTCGTCATGAGTTATGACCGCAACAGCAATGAAGTTGCAATACCAAAAGTAAAATACACTCCAGAATTGAAGAAGTGAGTTGTTCTATCTCCAAAACAAAGGCATTTTAGAATTGTTGTACAGTCCGGCCTCTCGAAACCTCTTGGTGATAGTGGACAGTTGGCAGTCGGAGTAGTCCAATCAGAAGCTAATACTAATAATAGTTATAAATAATAATAATAATAATAAATCTAGTAATTCTACACTTGATGAAACTTACTTCAGATGTGCCAGAGATGGCTGCATAAGACTTCAAAACGTGATGTTAGCTTCCACTTCACTGGTCCATGTCACTGATTCCTGAAATGCATTGTGGGAAATATAGTTTTGAGCCAAAAATTGAGACAGCGGCTTCTACACTTGAAATTATGGTAATTGATATTTTCATTAACTGTGTTACTCTTATTGTACCGTTTCTATGGTTATCATCATCTTCTCATCTTTGCCAAAAAAAAAAACAAAGAAAAAGCAAAACATAACAGTGGAGTGTGTCTTTTAGACACACTGGCTGATTGTGTATATATATATATATATATATATATACGTGTTTGTATAGAATTGTTTGACCTTGACTTTTTCGATTTTCGATTTTATTTCAACCACACCAGTCACAACACGGAATAATAAACTATAGTGGAACCCTTTTATGTCGACGCCCCTCAGACTGGCTGACTGACATAAGCATAAGCGGTTGTCGACATAACCATTGCTTGCACATTTACTTGTGACTTTGTCCACAGGTTAAGCGGGTTGGAGGTTTTGAACTATGCACGCATAGCATAGGATCGGATAGCATAGGATAGGATAGCATAGCATCGTGTTAACATAATCACCATGGATTGTGGAAGGTGTGTCTTACACCTGCACGGGAAGCCATTAGCGCCTTCAAACTAATTGTTGTGCTGATATGCTTTGTCTTGTCGTTGGGGGCGATGTTAGCTAGAGCTAATTAGCTACCAAACCAGGCCAAGCAGGGAGTGAAATAAGGTTGTTTTAGCGATGCTCATTTATAGCCAAACAGACAAGTCACAGTCGTTGCTTTACTGTGGGAATCTTGCTTTGATTCCAGTTCAATTCTTTTTCTATACCACTTGGCCTTATTAGGTTCATGAGTGAGATGGAGCCTATCCCAGATGACTTCAGGCGAGAGGCAGGGTACACCCTTGACTTGTCGCCAGCCAAACACAGGGATACATTATTCCAACATCACACCAACAGTAAAATATGGTGGTGGTAGTGTGATGGTCTGGGGCTGTTTTGCTGCTTTAAATGGAACAAATTTGCTATATCCCAACCACACCACATACAGCGCTGTGAAAAAGCGAAAAAGCCCCCTTCCTGATTTTTTATGTTTTTGCATGTTTGTCACACTTAAATGTTTCAGATAATCAAATGTTAATATTAGCCAGTGACAACACAACTGAGCACAAGACTGGTGGCCAGCCAATCCCAGGGCACATATAGACAAACAACCATTCACACTCACATTCATACCTATGGACAATTTGGAGTGGCCAATTAACCTAGCATGTTTTTGGAATGTGGGAGGAAACCGGAGTACCCGGAAAAAACCCACGCATGCACGGGGAGAACATGCAAACTCCACACAGAGATGGCTGAGGGTGGAATCAAACTCGGGCCTCCTAGCTGTGTGGCCTGCCTGCTAACCACTCGCACGCCATGCAGCCTGCTCGTAGTGCATTACAGTAATATTTCTGACACGTAGTTACCAGTGTAGAATACTACATGTCATCACAACGTATTTGAATGTGTCTTCTGAATGCCTGATGCTATCTTGTATATTATGATTTATGATTGTAAATACTTAATACTTATACAAAAAATATGAACTAAAAATAAAAAAGAACATCTTTTAATTCATATATTTTGATGTTTTGAGTGAAAAATGGGTTTACTGTGTATATCATATAATATAAATAAAAATGAAAACTGAATTCTGAGTGAGCAGAAATTGCTAACTGATACACAATTGATAAACAATCCTCCATGCAAGAGTTTTTATTCATTGAGGAATAAAAGACAATTAAATGAATCCAATTTTTAAATAATTTTAAATTTTTAATAAAATTAAATGAAGTAAATGAAAGGAATTTAATTACACCTCTGGAGCATATCATCTTCCAGTACAGGTCAAGTACTAACTCAGGTCAAGTACAACCAACTTTTGTTGACGACTGCTCGTCTGGAATTAGGAGTAAATATTCATTTAGCAGCGAAATGAGGCTTGAGAGACACATTTTGTCGTCATGTTCTGTCGATGAACCTCACAAAGAACCTCACAGAACCTTCTGTTGTTATTTTTAGCTCCACCGGCCTCCCACAGCATGAGAAGAACTGGGTCTTTGTTTAATTTACAGATGGCGCATTGGAGTCATTTTCCATAATCCCAGGCGCCCCCCTGGAGAGGGTGCCGTCGGGCTAATATGGATGTTAGCCGGGGAGTGTCATGACAGGCCTACAAGCGCCATTTAATTTATCGTATTTTAATTATCACTCTCGTTCCCCAGCACGCAGCCGTCTCTTTATCACGCCGCATCCGGGATGATGAGGTAATTACTTAATCTGGACAAACTTGTGTGTTAAGCAGCGCGATTAAGGCCGCCGGTCATCAATCAGCTGTGCTGGAGGTGATTACTCCTGGACGCAATCATTCTTTCAACAAATGCACTCTTCTAAGTACCTAAATTACACCAACAGCATGCTAACAATACACAGCAAGCACAAGATGCCCGTCGGCACTGCATGGCCTCGCCGCCATTTGAGCGCCAACACATCAGCCTTGTGAAGTGGGAATTATGAGCACCAACTTTTGGGGGCTATAATTTTACGATATGAGATACTTGAATGAAAACAAACATGACATAGAAGGTCCTCGGGCTTCCTACGGCCTAGTGGAACTTCACAGAACTCATACGTGAAGTACACATAAATTAACATAACAAAGGACATAAGATAGTTATCACTATGAAATTCATAGGAGCAGATTCTTTCACATGTTCAAGAATACCAACTTCCTCCTTGATGATGCTTGTGGCGTTTGAGCAGCTTGGATCCGCCATTTCTACGTTTGACTACTTTCACTTGACTTTTCACGTTCCTTTTATTTGAAAGTCTGCCTCTCACTTGGGAGACATAATGAAGGGAGAAAAGCGTACTAAAAAAGAAACTTGATGTTGTCAAGGTACTGAACCAATCGTTGCTCTCGGTGCTGAGTCATCAGCAGTGTTGACTACCTTGGATAGAAAAGAGCTATACAAGTGAAAATCTTGTATTGTCCAGTGAGGACATTTTTAAGAGTTTGGAAGTTGACGAACAGAAAATAAGGAATATACTTTGCATAAGAATCCAACATGTCAGGTCAGGGAATTTCTCCTGCTGCTGGTAAAATGTAACCTAGTACTACCTGCCGGATTCAGCCTAGGAAGCAAATCCTCCAGCCCGCCACACGTGTACATCAACCCTCACATGGTTTGATTTCATTTGAACATGCATCAGATTCCAATTGAGTGCATCCCATAATCAGTTCCCAGTTCCACATGTCCAAAAGGAGTAGGAAGAAGCAAAGCTTATTAAATCCTACCCCTCCATCTGGTACTTTTACAATCACTAACTCTTACATTTGTTCACTTCCTGCTTTCCATAATACAGTTTAAGGTTGTTTTTTTTTTTTTTAATAATGTACCTCGTACTGAAATACTGGGTGATATGAGCATCCAATGCCATAATGGGTACCATAGTAAGTGTCAATATAGTGATATATATAGCACATCATGACTGGTTCAAGACTCTTCATCCTTGGATTTAGCAAACATCAACTGCTTGTATTGTTTCTTGAATTGGCTCATCGTTGTGCATTGTTTGATTTCCTTACTCAATCCATTCCATAGTTTGATTCCACATACTGAAATGCTATGGCTAGCATAACGTAGTCCTAGCATAGAAGTGTTTCAAATGTACTTCTTCCCTGAGATCATATTTCTCCTCTCTTGTAGAGAAGTATTGGATGACATTTTTAGCTAATTGCTTATTTTTAGCCTTATGCATTATTTTAGCTGTTTGAAGATGAACTATATCAGCAAGTTGAAGTATTTGTGATTTTAGAAATAAAGAGTTAGTATGTTCTCTGTAGGCGGCATTATGAATTATCCTTACTGACCTTTTTTGCAGTACATTTATCAAGTGAAGATTACTTTTATAGTTATTAGCCCATATTTCCACACAACGCAGTCAAATAATGTTGACGGCAATGAAGAAATGGTCACATTTCCGCGCTGTATGACATTTCTGCCCTGGCGATTTTTAAAAGAAATAGTTAATGTGTCTTAATGTGCTTCCTTTCAGCCACCCCGCACATCTTCTCATCCTTCTACAAGCCCATCGCCATCAACATGCGCCACCACGAAGGGCGCTACCACTATGAGCCGCACGCCTTCCACGCCGTGCATGGGTGAGTGACCCTCAATCGGCCCTAGCGCCGCATACCTGCAACGCCACCACCATCTTGAAACTTTTCAGGGCGGTTCTCAAGCACTTTTAAGAGTTTGTGAGGCTTTGGGGGAAAGTGAAATGTTTGGGCTATGAATTTTAAATCTGATAATGACGAGCGAGGAGAAACTGTTGGCATGAAGAGTCAATAAAGTCCGCTTAAAGCGCTCCTCCATTGAAATGCACACGCCTGATGGTGATGCAGACTTCGCCTCGCCATAGTAGAGTCATTCATCACAGCGCAGAGGAAGGTGGCGGGCGGGGGAGGGGATGTGAGCGGGAGTTTTTGCGCCTGTCCACAGACTCAGCCAACTTGATTAATGTGATTTGATCTTGACAGTGGAGCCCTCATTCATCAAAACCTTGATCTTGTTGTCCCCTCCCGTTGCCGGTGCCAAATTCACCTAATTACAGCAACACTGAGCAGCAAATTAAGTGTTGTGTCATTTGTCGCCCGGCGTGCCACTTTGTTTGCGCTCCTCGCACCGTGTCAGGGGTCTGCTCCTTGATTGCCGAACATGACACCTCAGTGCCAGCCCCTTCATCACCGTGTGCCTGCACTGTGAGCACAAGTGTGTTCGTACAGTAAAAGCAGCTGAGAGGAAGCATCGTGGAACCGGTCTGGTCTAACCCTGCACACACCATGAGACTCCAATAAAAGTGGAGCACAACATGGAATCGGTTTTGATTCACTTTCTCCCGTGGGTGTGCAGATGTGGTGCTCCCTACATCTGTCAATGTTTGCGTTTGAAAGTAAGAGACATTTCCCACAAGATAAGGGGAATTCTAGTCTTCACCACAGGTCCTTTCTGATTCCACTCACAAAAACTATATTACACTTAAACTATATTAGGAAAGCAGGAAGTGAACAAATGTAAGAGTTAGTGATTGTAAAAGTACCAGATGGAGGGGTAGGATTTAATAAGCTTTGCTTCTTCCTACTCCTTTTGGACATGTGGAACTGGGAACTGATTATGGGATGCACTCAATTGGAATCTGATGCATGTTCAAATGAAATTAAACCATTACCATTACCATTACCATTACCAAATCTCCCCTTCCTGTCTCTCAGGCCTACAGGTTTGGCGGGAAGCCCTGTTATCTCTGATATCTCTTTGATTCGCCTTTCTCCCGCTGCCATGGCCACGGGGGATTCGCCCTTCAGCCCGCCACACGTGTACATCAACCCTCACATGGAGCACTACCTGCGCTCCGTGCATGGCGGCCCTGCACTGATCTCAGCAGCCAGAGGCCTGAGCCCCACCCAATGTAAGTCTGACCCCACCGGAATATGTTCCGTGGCGCTGGAGAAAGACACTAAGGTGACATGGCATCGACATCTTAGCAATGCAGATGCAATGCAGCAATAATCAAAGAAAGTTGGATTTTTCATGTCGCTTCAAATAAGAGTACGTGATTGGATGCCTTCTTAGGTTTGTGCCCTGTATTCCTGACCAGGGAATGTGCAAATTCTGCGATTCTTACTGAAGAAAACGTTAAAAAATGATTGGAATCACACAGAAAACACATACGACCCCAGTACAGGGGTGCATTTATGTTGCTATGGTAACCACTATGCAAAGCCTATATCAATTATGCATGCATCCATCACATGCCATGCATCCATGTAACCAGAAGAACGTCAGACTTTTGTCTGACAACCAAACCAATTTTAGACAGGAAAAAGTCAATAAGAGCATATATATATAGCATTAGCATATACGTATAGCATATGAAATAAACGCTAATGTGTAACAATTACTGTAGCCCTTCCAAGTCACTCTTGGATCATCATTCAACCACTAACACTGACCAAACAAGCAGCTTCATTTACTCATATCCAGCAGCAGAGATACGAGACACGGCTCAGTAAGAAGTGGCGCTTATGGTGGCGCTTATGGTGCTTATGGTGCTTTATCTGGGCACTTGTTTTCACAAAACAATACAATAAAGGGCAAACACATTAGATTTTGGATGAAAAACTGAGGTTTCACTCTATTTTGATACCAAGATCGTGGTGGATATGCCACATATTGAAAAATTAAGCAACTTTGATATTTGGATAAACTTATGCTAAGAAGTTAATATATTTCAAGAAAAATATGCACCATCTTTGTGCTATAGGTGTTTAAATACTGTGCCAATCAGTGCACTCACAACAAGCTTGTTAACCCACTGAATATCACAGGAGATGGGTGTATATGTAAGAGTATAACAATGTAACAGTCTGACTCCCGGTGAAGAACAGAAAACTCATCACACAGCAACTTAATGCTCAAAAGGTATACCTAAGAAATGATACCACTTACAAAAAACAACTCTTTTAAATATTTCCCATGATGCATTGATGTCAGCCTCCCTCTGGGCTTCTCTGGCTCCCTCTGGTGGATGGAGGCAGCATTTCAGCGCCATCAATCCATTCATCCATTCATTTTCTATGCCACTTGTCCTCCAATGAAACATTTGTTCGAACAAAATGCATTATGGATAAAGGTTGGTTAGATTTCTTGTTTTTTTTTTTTTAATAAATTCAGCTGGTGGGTGCAAATGACCCCCAGGCTACACTTTGGACACCCCTGGTTTAAGAGTTTCAAGAGAAATACGTGAGCCTAAGTGGTGGAGAGATTGCAAAAAGAGGCTTTACGTCCAGAAACGTGTCAGATTTCTTCTGGAAAACTTGCCGTCACGGACTCTTTCTCTCTGCTTCAGTGGCTCATGAGCATTTCAAAGATGGCTGCCTGTTTGGCCTCCCCCCACCTCCTCTTCCCGGAGCAAGTCCAACCGAGTATTACCAGCTGATGGCGAGCCACCACAACCCCTGTGCTGATCTGTTCATGCAGGGGGCTGGGTTAAGCGCGGGGGCCCACTTGTCAGACTATATGGCCCCCATTGATGGTGAGTGACTGAATTCCACTGCCAAGACTGCAGGAAAGGTAGAAATAAATAACATGGCATACACATGAAATATATATAATATAGATATGATAATCATATTCTTGTCATCAGGGGACATCAGCATCCTGGCTAGCTGTCTTTTCTTAAATGTGATGTTCAACGGTGTTGATTTAGAGGGTTATTCCTCGCAGTATTGTTGTTGCTGCGACACAACAACAAAGAAGTTGTCGCCGCTCATTTCCCAGTCGAAATTGATCTCATTGCGCATTTACTCCTACTTGAAATCAATTCTCGGTAAATTGGCCTCATTAAACACGATGCGGCCAGCCTGTCCGTGTGATGCTTATCCGAGCTAATTATGTGGAATTATCAATTAGTTGTGTCTGAATCCTAATGAGGTCACCGTATGTGGGGGTGCTTGGTATGATGTCATTTTGTGCAGATGCCAGCCTACAAGATCACCTTTACCGAAAATGTCAAGTCTGTCTGTCAAATGTCAAACAGGGGTCGGGGACCTTTTTGGCTAGGAGCGCTATTAAAGACACATAGACACCATATCTTACTTATTGTGTGGAAATATGGGCTAATAACTGTAAAAGCAATCTTCACCCACTAAATGTACTGCAAAAAAGGTCAGTAAGGATAATTCATAATGCCGCCTACAGAGAACATACTAACTCCTTATTTCTAAAATCACAAATACTTCACTTTGCTGATATAGTTCATCTTCAAACAGCTAAAATAATGCATAAGGCTAAAAATAAGCAATTAGCTAAAAATGTCATCCAATACTTCTCTACAAGAGAGGAGAAATATGATCTCAGGGAAGAAGTACATTTGAAACACTTCTATGCTAGGACTACGTTATGCTAGCCATAGCATTTCAGTATGTGGAATCAAACTATGGAATGGATTGAGTAAGGAAATCAAACAATGCACAACGATGAGCCAATTCAAGAAACAATACAAGCAGTTGATGTTTGCTAAATACAAGGATGAAGAGTCTTGAACCAGTCATGATGTGCTATATATATCACTATATTGACACGCACTATGGTACCCATTATGGCATTGGATGCTCATATCACCCAGTACTTCGGTACAGGACAAAAAATAAAAAACTTAAACTATATTAGGAAAACAGGAAGAGAACAAATGTAAGAGTTACTGATTGTAAAAGTACCAGATGGAGGGATAGGATTTAATAAGCTTTGGGAACTGGGAACTGATTATGGGATGCACTCAATTGTAATGTGATGCATGTTCAAATGAAATAAAACCATTACCATTACCATTACATCTGGCTTAGGTTCCCTATACCTGCTTTATAAAACAAAGGAGCAAAAAGACTTTTCTTTGTACACAGTGCCACGGTTGACTCCCAGACTCAGCAGAAAGAGGGCGCTGTCCATATCGCCTTTGTCCGACACCAGCATGGACCTCCAGACGATGATCCGCACCTCACCAAGCTCACTGGTGCCGTACATCAACAGCTCCGTCGGAGGACTTAGGTACTGTAGCTCATCTGAAAAGTAAAGGTGTAATATGATTGGATTGACCAGGACCTAACATGTGGCCCTGGTATCTTTCCGCTTGCAGCCCGTCCTTCGCCTTCCCGCATCCCGTCAACACCGTTGCCTACCAGCATCTCCTCTCCCAGCAGCGAGGCATCGGCGCTTTCAGCCACACTCCGCCTCTCATCCAGCCGACGACCATGTTCCCCGGTCGCCAGTCAGGCCTTGGTCTTTCCTCACTGTCCAGCGCCGTTCACGCCACTGATGCGACAGCCAAAGTAAACAGAAAAAAGCAACATTTTAGTACAACCTGGAACCTGTTTAAGTTGACTTCATCAATCATCAAGCCAACTTTTGCCAACATAAAATGTCAAATTGGGTCAGTTTATGTTGACATGTGATGGAGTACTCTTACCTTCATCATTTTCGCTCAGGTGAAAGGGAAAGTAAGTCATACAAGACATAATATTGACTCAATAGCAATGGCTATTGAGTCAGATATGTCAACAACCGCTTCTGTCAACATGACTCAGCCAATCCGATGGATGTCGATTTCAACGTGTATCACCTTTGAAGTCAGCCTGAAAGTCTTCTTCTTTTCAGAACCCCTGCAGCGAGTCAGCCATCCGCTGCACAGCTGAACCTGTCCTCACCAAGAGGTCAAAGGTTAAGACGGAATCCCAGGCGCCAAGTTCACCGGTACGCACATATCATTCCCCCCTGTGACCTGCTTGAGAAACGCATCGCAGTGAAGAAAAAGTCCTCAGCGGAAGAGCTTAGCGTTGCCCCCAGCCCTCATTACCTCACCCACAACACCCCCCGTCTCCCCCCACCCAGGCCAGCGTAAACTGTGCCAGTGCACTTCATTTTCATGAAATATTGGCCAGCAGCTTTGCTGTCATGTGAGGGATTTTTTTTTTCCGGTTCCATGACAAATTCTCTCTCGCTTGTGGACGGCGAGGCAGCTTTGTGCGTGATGCATGAGCACGGCGGCGTGCACAGGCGTCTTGGGGCCACCACAATTGATGAAGATAGTGCTCTTGGGCCAGACACAAACATGCTGCAGTCAGCACGTTCTTGTACACGTGTGTACGTGTTGTCTCCGTATTTTGATGAACTTTTTCTGTAAATTTCATTTCTGACTTTTGCAAAAAGAAGGTAGTTTGTATATTTTTCAAGTATTTGAGGTCGTTTCGGTTAAGGTGCGAGTCCACGTCACTCACACACACTGTCATGTATCAGGTAACTTGTGTAAGGTTAAGTTTACACTCAAAATATACAATGTTCCCTCGTTTATAGCGGATACGGGTTCCCAAAATAGCTCACATAGTAAGTGAAATCCGTTGCCAAATTTTTCAATGTATGTTTTAAGTCTGTAAAACCCTTTTTATCACACTTTTATCAGACAGGAAATAACATTTTCTCACATTTCTTTCTTGTTTAAACACTTAAACAAAAGTTCAAACCTTTGTTTGAATCTTAATGATCAATCTACAGTTCTGATCAAATGAATTATTAAGTCACTCACGCATATTTTACTCCGGTTACTGTGCCTTTTTGTCCTGGTGCCGTTCCACTGTACTGTAGCGTTTTTGTATCCTTGTTAAAACATATTGCTGCTGTCCTCCTCCTTTGAATCAAAGATTCATTTACAAGCAAGCTAGCAATGACATATGCAGGGGACACGGCAGGGCA
Source organism: Doryrhamphus excisus (assembly GCF_037039965.1). Classification (NCBI taxonomy): domain Eukaryota; kingdom Metazoa; phylum Chordata; class Actinopteri; order Syngnathiformes; family Syngnathidae; genus Doryrhamphus; species Doryrhamphus excisus. Next base: position 75,715 of record NC_136371.1, on the reverse strand, counting down.
ATATGAAGGAGATTGATTGACAATGATCTACAGCCAATCAGGACACAGAAAACAATGGGCGGGGCAAGCAGATGACAGCGGGAAGAGAGAGACACTCAAATTCCCGCAATGAAATTCTTCTCAAAGAGCCAGGCTCAACCTGTAACAGGTCTCACACACTTTTTATATATTTTTTTCAAAGCACTTTTTAAAAATCTGCAAAAAGTGAATTGCGATAGACGGAGAGAACATGTGTATCGTATAAAGCCTTCCATATGAAATGTATTCATGCAGTTCAAAATGGTGAACGATATATCTCAAAGCCAAACTATAAATAAATAAATAAATAAAAATGTATTTATTTTTCATATAAATGTTTTTAATTAATAAATTATCAGTTTCTTTAGTATTTCTGTCCCTCGGGGGGCATGACAGAAAATAATTGGGAAGCACCGGGTTAGCAGCTACTTTACTAATTTGGCTAGCAAGTCCACTACTGGTGAATAGCCTCAAATCTCACACTGGGTCGCTGTCACAGGATGACAGCCAACCACAATCAGGAATCTTAAGGAAAACCACAAAGACAAAAATCAATCTCACAGCACGATTTAGTGCATACTGTTGTCAAAAAAACACGGTGTATTTCCACAGAACCGTCAAGGCGGCATGTCAGAGCCAAAAACCGATGTGGACCATGACAAGTGCACAGCGGAGCCCGACTTGGTGTACGAGACCAACTGTCACTGGGAGGGCTGCAGCACCGAGTACGACACACAAGACCAGCTTGTTCACGTAAGGGCTGAGGTGACGTTGGATGTCAGTGAGGTCAGAGATTTGCAGAAAACTTATTGCACGTGGATTTAGAGGAAGAGGCGGGGCTTCTCGCCTTCTGACATGATCAATAGGTTTTCTACTGATATGACTTGCACCGGTAAATAAAGCTTTCTGTCCCACAGCACATCAATAACGACCACATCCACGGGGAGAAGAAGGAATTTGTGTGCCGCTGGGATGAGTGTTCTCGGGACCAGAAGCCCTTCAAGGCTCAGTACATGTTGGTGGTTCACATGCGGCGGCACACAGGAGAGAAACCACACAAGTGCACGGTGGGTAACAGATGGCCTGGCCTCCCCTGTGGGGGCCTCGGTGGATTCCCCCCCACCCCCCGGAGGATAGCCACTCGCGCTCTTTAAGCGCTGACTACTTCCACGCTGTTTTTTTTGTCACGAGAGCGGTGCTGACCCCATACTTGTTGTGTCTCATCGATCACGGCAGTTTGAGGGCTGCTCTAAGGCTTACTCCCGTCTGGAGAATCTCAAAACCCATCTGCGCTCTCACACCGGGGAGAAGCCCTACGTGTGCGAGCACGACGGATGCAACAAGGCTTTTTCCAACGCCTCGGACCGAGCCAAACACCAGAACCGCACACACTCAAATGAGGTAAAAATCATCTGACATGGATAGACGTTTCCTATTCCATGTACAGTACAGGTTAAGAAGCCAGGGTGACCTCAGAGCAAGCATTTAAGTAAACAAAGGGATTATGGAACACTACCTACAATCGTGGTGCCAATACACAACATAACAGCACAACGTAACGGGAAAATAAATACTGTACGTAGACAGTAGTGTAAGTGTTTCCCCCCTTCCCGATTAAAATAAATAAATAACTAAATAAATAAACACTTAGGAGTGGCTTTCTCCAAGTCCTGACCTGAATCCTATTGAGATGAGAAGTTGTGGCATGACCTTAAAAAGGCTGGAAAACCCTTCAATGTGGCTGAATTACAACCATTTTGCAAAGCTGAGTGGGTCAAAATTCCTCCACAGTTCTGTAAGAGACACAACTGGTTGGGGTGGCCCAACCAGTTATTAGGTTTAGGGGTCAATGTTTCTTTTAAAAACTGCATTTTGTGTTCATTTGTGTTGTCATTGTCATCCCTCGCTACATCACCTTTGGCGGATTTGCTGCTTTGCGGGAGGGGTTTAAGTGCAATTTTGCTGTGTTGTGTTGTGCTCTGCATCCTTGGGGTGTATTAGAGCGATCTATCCATGCTCTGTTGTATGAGTGTTATTGTGTTTACTACTGCTAGCAGTCGAGGGTGTTATATACTCATATGACAGTTGAACACGTGTCCAGACATGTCCAGTTTGACTCTTGTCTGTGTCGTCGAATATATGTAGTATGTGTAGTATGTAGTATGTAGTATGCCAGTTCTGATAGGAGCTGATAAGAACTGGCTCAGGCACCACTACGGAATACTGTAAATGAATCTTCTGTTCATGGAGGACTACGAGGAGAAGTATAACAGTAACAGGAGCAATATGTTTTAACGAGGATACAAAAACGCTACAGCTGAACAGCGATACCTTAACACTTCCGTGCCAAGGTATCACAGGAAGCAAGTCACAGGACTGAATATGGTGAGTCACTTAATGATTGTTGTGTCCAAGAGATGGATCAATAAAATTCAAATGAAATTTGAAAATGTGACAAAATGTTATGCCTGTCTGAGAAACGGGAATAAAGTGTATTGTGATGGGTTTTACAGCTAACAAATAAGGTTGGCTTTTTTGCCGATTTCACTTATTGCAGGCTATTTTGGGAACCTATCGCCCCCCCGAGAAACGAGGCAATACTGTATTTAGATTTGTTTGACGATCAGAAACATTAAGTGTGATAAAAAATAAGAACTCAGAAAGACTTTTTCACACCACTGTGTATACATTACTACTGCTATGGGAAATAAGGAACAACAACATTAACTCTACTCATTTTGTAAGTGGTCACTAAAATTAGATAACCGTACCGCTTTTGCCTGACTTGACAGAAACCATATGTGTGCAAGATCCCGGGCTGCACCAAGCGTTACACCGACCCCAGCTCGCTCAGAAAGCACGTGAAGACCGTCCACGGCCCAGAGGCCCACATCACCAAGAAGCAGCGCAATGACCTGCCGCCCAGGCCGCCGCCCAGGGACGGCAGCAATGAGACTGTGAATAGAATTCATGATAAGATAGCAGACAGCAGCTCCCCCGGAGGCGTGGAGGACTACCGGCATGTCAAATCCATCAAGACAGAAAATTCCGTGGTAAGACGTTCATCATTTCTTAGACGGATGGATCATGAACGTAAAGTTTAGTGGTACCGTGACTACACTCTGCATGTTGGATCGTCTATGTTCATTTGGATGTGCAGTCTGATTGGTTCTTTATTCTAACCCGTCTTCATCTCTCTCTTTCCTCATGGGCAGACTTTGTTAAGGTGAGCTCGGCTTTGCCCATACCATTTCTTGTCGACTACACTGTCACATTTTCTGCCATATTTTAACATTATGTGCAATTTTACTGTACACTAGTACGGCTCTGGCCTGCTTTGAATACATAATAATACCCATTATGCCATTGTATGGTCATACCACTTCATACTTCAGTACCTGAAAAAAACAAACTATATTAGGAAAGCAGGGAGTGAACAAATGTAACAGTTAGTGATTGTAAAAGTACCAGATGGAGGGGTAGGATTTAATAAGCTTTGCTTCTTCCTACTCCTTTTGGACATGTGGAACTGGGAACTGATTATGGGATGCACTCAATTGGAATCTGATGCATGTTCAAATGAAATCAAACCATTACCATTACCGATATGTGTCGAAGGGAGAACAGCCTCTTTGTTGCCTCCCCCCTAATTAATATTGAAGGACCATGTAATCATTAGTTGGATTAGAAGACTAAATATCCAAGACAGGCAGAATGTCAGGCTGCAGTTGAAAGATGCAGCGGAGAGCCATCACAAAATCTGAACATGATAAAAGCCACTGCAGGATTAATATTCAAACACTGGGAATTGGTTTTGCTGCTCTCTGCGAACATAGCCAACCATCAAGCTGTGATCAAGACAGCTTTTTAACCCTGAATATATTCAAGTGTGTCAGGCAGTTGAACGTTCACAGGGATGCTGGTACTGGCCTCCAGACAAAGGTAACAAAGCAGATGATGTTAAACTCAAAGAAGAACAAACAGGATGTTCATAAAATATAATTTTGCATAGCAAATGTGAGCCTGGTGCGTTAAAGTTGAATAAAGAAAACATGGTCGCCTCTCATGATGATTGGCCCGTTGCTCTGGCTCGGGCTCAAGCCTCCTTTCATCCTGCTCATTTCCTATTCACAGACAGACTAAGACAGGCTGTAATCTGTGAGACACCCCCCCGCCCCCCCGCCACCACCACCTCTTCACCCCCTTCCAAAGAAAACACTCATTATTTACAATTAAGCTGGGTAGGGATAAAAGAGCGACTGCTCTCTGTGATGGAGCACAGCGTTATCATTGAGCATGACAATGAATCACCACCACCCACCACCGAATCGCTCAGACCTCCTCTGTGTTTGCTACTAAGACAAATGGTGACATGCTCATCTCCATTCGCTCGCTCGTAGATGCATCAGTCCAGTCCTGGAGGTCAGCCATCATGTAACAGCGAACCATCACCACTTGGCTGTGCTACCAGCGATGACAGTGGAGTAGAAATTGCAGGGTTAAGCGCTGGAAGCCTGGGGGACCTCAGCACAGTGGTGCTCCTCGTGGGATACCATTGGAGGAGCTTCGGCAGCTGGTGTCTGCACCCAGAAGCAGCTCTGCTCCTACCAACATCTGAAGCATCTGTATAAGGAATGGGTGACTTTTAGGGACCTCCGACAGTGGACCACCAACCCAACATCTCCTGCCAACAGCACCAAGATGCCATCCATACCAGCAGACAGTGAGTGAAATGATACTTTAGTCGATATCGCCGCTCCAACAGCTTATGTCTTGGTGTTTTTCTTGTTTTTCAGCGTTTCTTCGGCCAAGTGTGGGTGGTGGTCCTGCGTCTGTCTATGGTTCCAGCTTTGGTCTGAGCTCTGGAACAAGAGGTCTAATGGGAGGTCGATCAGACCCATGGCAGCACTTTGGTTTCACGTGACACCTTTAGACACCGATTCTCTGGCGCCTCCCTATGCTGCGCCACTCAGAGCTCACACTTCAGCTCTGTCGTCACCTACGACCCCATCTCACGGTCAGACCGGGGTTGTATCCCGCCTGAACCCAGCCCAGCGCTACCGCCTCAAGGCAAAAATCCTAATCCTGGAATCCTATTTCATCCAGCTGGGCAACATCGACTTGGTCCTGTGGCTTGGCAAGTCTTGTCGAACCAGTGAGCCAATTTGAAGGGTGGCTTTGGAGTCTGTCAACAATGTGACTTTGACAGCTTCCAGCCCGACTGAGGGTCTTTAAACGTTTACACCTCCCCCTGGTCGGTGGAACCCTCAGACCCAGACCAACACGCAACAGAACCATAATTGCAAGTAACTTTGCAGGTAAAACTGGATGTGAGGACATGACGGATCGCTTCAGATTCAAGTCCAGTGGAACTTTAACTTCTCAGACGTCTTTGCAGAAAAAACCAAGCACTGGCAGAAATGAACCCATTGGACGTCCACCTTCCCTTTGTAGCAATGCTTTGCATCATCCTCAAGATGAGGAGTGCAGAAGTGAACGGGCCCAGATGGACTTAGAGAGCTGAGGACTACTCCAGTCATGCTGGGAAATCTAGGTCTGCTCCAAAACTCGTCTAAGAGTTCTACCCGGCTGATGACGACCAGCCACTCTGTACCACCAGGGTCTGAAGCGGTGGTTATGAAACGGAGTCCCCCTGGTTGTCCAATGAAGTCCACTTGCAAGCCATATTTGTAAGTGTAAACCACAACACGTCTTTCAGCTGTCACAAAGGTGTGCTGTCAAGTGCCTGGTGTGTACTTTCACCAATTCATCCATTTTCTATGCCACTTATCCTCACTAGGCTCGCGGGGGTATGCTGGAGCCTATCCCAGCTGCACCTGAGCTTCCCTTCCTTCAAGGCTCATCATCCTCAGTTTTTCAGAGAAAAGGAGCAGTGATGACTGCTTACATGCAAATGTCATTTTTAATTTTCTAAGGACAAATCAGTTAATAATGATGGGTTCATTGTGGTTTTTCTTGTATTGTTTTAAACCCAAAATAACCCACTTTAAATGTGATAAAAAAGGACCCTATACAGATTTGTGCTTCGATTTATCCTGATGTGACTGGTAGGGAACGTTTTGGAGTAGTTGTAATGTGATGTCAGATCACTCATTTCCAACAGCTTATTTTTTTGCCATTAAAGCTCTTTTAACAATTTTGTTTAAGAACTATAATTCTTACTATAATTACTTACCCAAAATGTAAACGCACCAGCCTTTTATTGTGGCCAGCCTAAGGCACGTCTGTGTGTATCAGCATCTTGATCTGCCACGCCTGTGAGGTGATGGATTATCCCGGCAAAAGGGGAAGTGATCACTAACACGGATTGAGACAGATTTGTGAACAATGTTTGAGAGAACATTTTTTTTAGATGGCAGCAAAAACAAAAGTACAATTTCATTCATTCATTTTCTACCACTTATCCTCACGAGGGTCACTGGGGGTGCTGGAGCCTATCCCAGCTGTCTTCGGGCAAGAGGCGGGGTACACCCTGGACTGGTGGCCAGCCAATCACAGGGCACATATAGACAAACAACCATTCACACTCACATTCATAACTATTGGAAATTGAGACTTGGAGAGCTGATATCGGTATCGGAAATTGAGACCCGGACAGCTGATATCGGTATCGGAAATTGAGACCCGGACAGCTGATATCGGTATCGGAAATTAAGACCCGGACAGCTGATATCGGCATCGAAAATTGAGACCCGGACAGTTGATATCGGCATTGGAAATTGAGACCCGGACAGCTGATATCGGTATCGGAAATTGAGACCCGGACAGCTGATATCGGTATCGGAAATTGAGACCCGGACAGCTGATATCGGTATCGGAAATTGAGACGCGGGCAGCTGATATCGGTATCGGAAATTGAGACCCGGACAGCTGATATCGGTATCGGAAATTGAGACCCGGACAGCTGATATCGGTATCGGAAATTGAGACTTGGACAGCTGATATCTCTATCGGAAATTGAGATTGGACAATATCGGCATATCGATATTGTCACACACTGAGTAATCCACACCTGTAACATCTGTATCTGGGACAAAACAAGAGTGACTAAGTGCAGGAAGCGAGAATCAAACTGCCAACCTTCCGGATTCTGGATGATCGCCTCTACCTGTGGAGTCACTGCCGATCCTAAGAACCCAGTTGAACTCAAACAGTGTATCAATACCTCCGGATGCGCACCATATGGTACCCTAACCAGTTACAGTGAGGTAAACAAACAACACACTAACCGGAGTGGACACACGGTACATTCTTAGATATGGCACTAATTCCTTTGCCACCTGTAACAAAGTTAAGATGTGAATGTGTTTTTCAGGTAGTAGTCCAATTTGGATTGTTTGAGCATCTTTGATTTAAAAAAAATGTAGCATTCATCAATATCAATATTAATACTATATATCAGTGGAAACAGTTTAGACACACACTGGTCAGTTTGTTCAGTTTGTTACACCATCGGTCCATATCGTTTTGGATTTAACAATGGTTCTCTTTTTATTCAGGTTGCCCTTTGTTGGATGTACTTTGTCCTACCTCGCTAAATATTAGCATCATGTCGAACCGTGGCTGGGAAGCTGATGGAAAAGGAAGCAAAACTGGAGGGAAGCGACGAGCCCTGTTAGCTAGGCTGTACTTGAATATGAGCTGTGACAGCGCGGCCCAGAGGACGCCGCCGCTCAAACACACACAACAAAGCGGCTGAGCGCTTCTGGGGAGGCGGCGCTCGGGTGCCGGCTGCAGGAACAAATTATTTGAATCCGTCAGAGAGCTCAGCGCAGCGGACACATTTGATCTCAGCTTCCTTCTTCTGGGAGAGCTGGGAAAATAGCCGCGGGCACAAGTCGAAGCGGAGGTGGTGATGCTGTAAGATCTCGCTAACGGCGCCCTCATTTATTGATGACAGAACCTACTTGTCAGGAGCAACTCATCACTGCCTGAAATAAAAAGCTTCATCAACACTTTTCTGAATTTCTAATTGTTATATTAATTATTATATTCAATGCTCGTGAAGGCCGTGTCACGACTCGTGTCACCCCAATAATTCATCAGCTGACAAAAGTGCTTTTTGTTTCATAGACTGCTTGAAAAGAAGAACCTTTCACAAGCTCAACTCGTGGTGGGCACGAGCCTGGCAGCGACTCTACACAAACATCACACACAAACTACAGTGGAAGTCCTGACATCGACATACAACATGGTCGCCTGCTTATGTCAAACATAAACTTGAGATCCAAAGTGGTTTCGATGAAATGGGGTCAGATTACATCCACCTGCTGCAACGTAACTACGAGTCACATGGCCTGAATGGGCGCACACAGTGGCTTCAAATAAAAGCATGGCCAAGTTCATTACGGTTAGTTGGTTCCAGACCCGACCGTGGCTTATTTCTAAATTGCGTCGTTATGGCATAGAAACCCAGAGTACAATACTCTAAATACAATTTTTGACATTATTAGAGCCCTCTAAACATGAAACACACCTTGTTTTTGTTTCCTTAATATAGTAGATAAAATCAGGGGAATAATCCATTTAAAGGAGACCTTCTGACAAAGTGTGTACAACAATCAGTGCTCCTCCTCAGACAGCCGAGGTTGGAGGCACCAGTGGTCCTTACTCTTTGAGTTCATACTTGGTAACTCAGGGGTCTCCAACCAGTAGCTCCTAAACACTTTTCAATTAGCTCTCCAAAGACTTATTCATTTATTATCTCCTATACTATATATATATATATATATATATATATATATATATATATATATAGTATATATACTATATATACGGTATAACTCCTATACCCACCATATTAGGAAGTGGGGTTCGCTCATTGTTAGGAAGCACTTTGGCCGTGTGACCAATCACAGCGGAGTGGGCTTGCCAGAGGCGGGCTGTGGGTGGAAATAACAGACCGTTTTGGCGGCAAACACAACATTCTGAAAGATCTGGAAGGTTTTCTGTGTGGGTTATTGTGTGTAGCTGCTCTACAGGAGTCCGCAACTTGAAACAAAGGGTTGAAAAATGAGCATAATAGGTCCCCTTTAAGAAATAAGAAATAAAACTAAAAATTGTGTTCTGGTGCCTGCAATTGACTGGCGACCAGTCCAGGGTGTACGCTACCTCTCGGCCAAAGTCAGCTGGGATAGGCCCCAGCATACCCCAGCGACCCAAGTGAGGATAAGTGGCATAGAAAATGGATGGTGTTGTGGTGCAAGTAGTGTTGGACATTTGGGGTTTAGGTAGCTTGTGTTATTATTATGATTAGTATCATTATTATTAGCCATTCATTCATTCATTTTCTACCGCTTTTCCTCACGAGGATCACGGGGGGTGCTGGAGCCTATCCCAGCTCTCTTCCACCCTGGACTGGTGGCCAGCCAATCCCAGGGCACATATAGACAAACAACCATTCACACTCACATTCATACCTATGGACAATTTGGAGTGGCTAATTAACCTAGCATGTTTTTGGAATGTGGGAGGAAACCGGAGTAACTGGAGAAAACCCACGCATGCACGGGGAGAACATGCAAACGCCACACAGAGATTATTATTAGCCAAAAAATTAAAAAAAAAAAATTAAAGCTTCCAGCACAAAGTAGGATTCATTATCTGTCAATCAAAGATCTGTTTAGTTAGAGCATCAAAAACCGATGTATGATCTACTAAATACAGTTTTTATACCTATGCACTCTTATTACCAAAGGACATAATAAGACTAAATAACACATATAAATAAGATATACATTAAGACTGGTAGACTGGGAGTTCCCTCTGGTTTCTGTGCAGTACTTCCTGTTGTGGATCAATGTACCATTACTGACACCTAGTGACCATCTTTCAATGAATCTTCTGAATGCCTTATATTTGTATTTTTGAAGAAAAGGGCATGAAAGGACATGAAAGGACATGAAAGGACAGCCCACGGGTGAGCAGGACAGCGTCTCAAGGAGCTAGTAGGTGCAACAGGAAGACACAATTGGCGGTTCAAAGTTTAACCAATATCGGAGCATAGGATTCACACAAAGGGAGTTTCGAAGCTTGGCCACAGGATTAAGCAACAGGAGGTGCAGAAACCCACCTCAGACTGGAGGTATATGTGTCACCTGTGGAGTCAAACAGGAAATGAGAATACCAAATAAGAGTCCCAAGCAGGAAATCAGTAAAACAAAGTAAGCCCCAGCCCGAAGTCCAACCCGTTAAGCAGATCAGTCCAAGATGTCCAACGTTCTAAGTACTTTGAACATGGAGGAGCCTCTGTGACCACCTCATGATGACGCCATCACACGTCACCCAGCCCGGTCGTTACCATATTCCAAACATGGCCGTGCTGACAAGACGATGATGGATCGTGCTCGGCACACGCTGATGCCTCATTCATTTCTATTAGGGGGAAATGGAAATCATCTCACGGGTTGAGTTACTGATCCGTTTCAGCGCATCAGAACACGCCTCTGGGTGAGCGCTCCAGGCCAACACCACGGAGCAGAGATACAAACACAGGTGCGCGTCTGCAGATCTGATAAAGTCAGCACAGAAGTGGATAAACGACGTCTGTCAGATGTTATCTAAATCACCTTGCGCTTCTTTGCATGGTGGCCCCTGAGGGACACATGCATTATTGAAGCTGCTCTCATTGCACAAGGGCCACCTCCTTGCCAGGCGCCAGCGTCCGAACCCCGTGTGAGTGCCTGCTTAATATTAACGAAGGTCCTCGGAATAATCTTCATCCTTCCAAACCGGGGTCAGTGCTGCATTTACGTCAGAAAGATACATATGGTTCTGGAAGGACCTGCAGCCTATGGTATCCGTAACTCGTTTAACGTCCAACATCACAACACGACACGGGAGTTGAACAAACTTGCATGTCAGGAAACAAGCAGAGCGGTGGCACCTTGGTGTCCTGAACTCACAGTCATGCATATTCATCATGTGTCGCTATGCAAAATAACATCTGCTTTACAACAACATGCCATCTGTTTGGCCAACTTTGCCGTATTAGCCGCTCATCACAGAGAAAACAACCAAACTGACAGCTTTCAACTTTGAAACACTTTTAAAGCGCTTTGCTTGACAAACAACACCTCCTCAACACTCAAACAACACTTTGGTGCTTACAGTACACTTTATTAGTACTTTGACTGGATATGGGCGTTCACACGGGCAAGCACGCTCAGGGTGGCATCAGCACCCGAATGTTGCAAGTAACACCCTGGTCATTTGTCACCATTTTGGCTAAGTAGCGGAAAGGGAGGTACAAAAGCCTGAATTATGCTTAGCACTGTCTTGATTCGTTTATAATAATAATAATAATAATAATAATAATAATAATAATAATAATAATAATAATAATAATAATAATAATAATAATAATAATAATAATAATAATAAATGTGCCCTGTGATTGTCTGGCGACCAGTCCAGGGTGTACCACGCCTCTCACCCAAAGACAGCTGGAGTGGGATAGGCTCCAGCACCCCCGCGACCCTCGTGAGGATAAGCGGTAGAAAATGAATGAATGAATGAATAAATAATAATAATAATACATTTTATTTGTATAGTGCTTTTCAGAGTACTCAAAGTCGCTTTACAGTGAAGAAAAATAGCGCATTCAGAGCTAAAACCAAGGCTAAATGCGGGGCAGCAGTCAGGTATAAAAAGTTAGACATTAAAAACGGATTTACACATGTGGGTTTTGACTTGTTTCTTGAAGGTGGGAAGGTCGGGGCAAGCATGGTACTACCGGGGAGGCGATTCTCCAAAAAAACAGCTCTCTTTGAATGGATGTGTAGTTTTCTGTGTAGTATTAGAACATTGTGAACTAATCGATATGGGACATCCGTCACTTTTATTCTACTAATTTATATCGTACTTATATAACTTCTCATATAACTTCTCAAACCTTGGTGGGCATCATTAATCCGGTTTTTCTGGTCAGCAAAATGGGTAATGAAAATAGGAATCAAAATAAAAAGATTTGAACGATCCTGATAGAATGGGAACATGAGTCCCAGTTTGCGTCCCCAGGAAGTAAGTGTACATGAAGTAGACTGATAGAAGTATTCCATCTGAGACACAGTCAGGGAGTCACAGGAGCACAAAACATCACTAAAGCCAAAATCCCAAATTTTCCCCTGTGAGACGTTTGTGTGTCTCCATAGGCTGTGGGGACTTTTCAGTGCTTCCATGTGGGTGTCAACAGGGTCAGTGCGCCACCTTCAGGGTCTCTTTTCTCGGGGGCTTAGCGGATGGAGGTCCTTATTAAAACCTCCCACAGCAGTGGCCTCTCCTCTTTGTCGGCCTCAAACCTCCAAAGGTGGGCCAGCAGAGCACAGGAGCCTGCTGACGTCTTCTGATTGGCATGCAACACCGAGGTTGAAATGGGTGAGGACTGTTCACAGCGGGGTTTCCCAAACTTTTACAGATTTTATAGATAATATTTATTCATTCGTTCATTCATTTTCTCCCGCTTATCCTCACGAGGGTCGCGGGTGTGCTGGAGCCTATCCCAGCTGTCTTCAGGCAAGAGGCGGGGTACACCCTGGACCGGTGGCCAGCCAATCACAGGGCACATATAGACAAACAACCATTCACACTCACATTCATACCTATGGACAATTTGGAGTGGCCAATTAACCTAGCATGTTTTTGGAATGTGGGAGGAAACCGGAGTACCCGGAGAAAACCCACGCATGCACGGGGAGAACATGCAAACTCCACACAGAGATGGCCGAGGGTGGAATTGAACTTGGGTCTCCTAGCTGTGTGGCCTGCGCACTAAACAAACGCCATGCAACCCTAACATTGTTACTGTATATATTGTAACACTGAGAGGTGAGACTCAAAGCATTGGGCCTAACACCTACGCTTCGTCTATCAAGCCATCTGATTACATATCCACCACAGGCGTGTGTGGTCGGGGAACACAATGTCACAATGTCAAAAAAAAACGTAAATACAGACGCAACCTAAAACAACATGGCTAGCTTCCAACCCGGAGCCCCAGGTTGGAAGCCTGAAGCCTTGACACAACAAATTCCTCGATGTCTGGAAGTCATAAACCCACGTTGAGAGTTGTGAAGAGAACATCGAGATGAGGAGAGCATCAAACATTCAGCACCTGATGCAAGGCTGATGTTTGTGTCTGAAGTTTGCTTATTCCTGCGCCTCCTCGCTGACATTCTGCTCTCTTTCAGGGGGAATCGCTTTCCTCTACAGTTAGCAATGGCGCCGTTTCTGTCCCGGCTCCTAACAAGCCTTGGCTGAGTCCTCCTGATGTAAGACTTCGACCAACGTTTCTCCTCATTGGCACGACAAAGTGAGTGGAACCGTGTGAGGCGTTCTGGCCGGCACGTTCCAGAATATTTATGCACGGCACAGCTCAGCCTGTCAGCGGCATCATCATGAAAAGGATGATGGATGGTGTTTATTTTCTGATGATGGAACGCAACCCTCGCCTGACGAGAATTGGAAGAAAAAGGGACCGATTACGCCGGCTCGCTTATTAAATTATCAAACCATCATTTGCATCGGTGGCAGCTGAGATGTCCGCGTGCACGGGGGGGATGACAGACGCCTGTCGACCTTGGACACCTCCCACTGTCCTTGGCCTCCCACGATCCTCCCTCGCTGCAAGATCATCATGCACCATCATGAACGTGGGCTACTGTTAAGGTGGGATGAAGATGTCGAAGCAGAAATGAGCTCCGCGTGAAACAGTGCAAGAACCGCGCTCATGAATAATGAAGGCGGCCGTCCCCCCAGGTAGACGCAGGGTGTCAAGCTGACAGGTGTCAGTGCAGCTCAGGGACGACAGTCCATGAAGTTGTCTCCATATTAAGCAGACAGCTGAGGCCTGCTAAACGGCGCCCGCTGCGAGGACCTGCGGGGTCTGCATCTCATCAGCTACGTGGACGGGAGAAGTTGAGCGCTTCGGCCTCTGCCACTTCACGTCTTCCCATCCGCAAACTGGAAGTGACCCCGCTCCTCCGCTAGCCTCGCTGACGCCGAGCCCGGCCTCTCCCATCATGCACCGGGGGCGGCGCAAAGCTCCCACGAGCCTCGGCTCGCTCCCTGCCATCTGCCGTGATTTATAGAAAAGGGCCGATGATTTATGGGCCAGTCATCTCACAATGAAGTTGTTCTCTTTCATTTGCGTGGCCTGTCGACCCAGCCGCCACTCGCTGCCAGGTTGGGGAACCGCGCGCTAATCATGCGCAATGAGGGCTTTTAAACAAGCAGAGGACGGAGGGGGGCTGCAAATAGGCCCCTTAATGAAATTAATGTGGAACAGCGGGAGCATGGGCTGGTGAAAGACAGACGAAGGATGCGTTTCCACGAGTGGACTAGGAAAAACAGCCCATTAGGCTCCGGTGATCCACGGCCATGTTTAAAGACTTATAGCAGAGTCGACAATATAGGACCTGGTCCATACCAACACAAACATCTGGATGGTGTCTCACTGACAACAGAGGTGGAAACAGACTGTCTTTCTTATGGTGGAGTCATGAACACTGACTTTAACTGAGGCAAGTGAGGCCTGCAGTTCTTTGGATGTTGTTGTAGGGCCTTTTGTGACCTCTTGGATGAGTCGTCGCTGATCTCTTGGAGTCGTTTTGGTTGTCCGGCCACGCCATCGTTCCATGGTTTCACCATTTGTAGATGACGACTCTCAACGTTGTTTGCTGCAGTCCCAAAGCTTTAGAAATGGCTTTATAACCTTTTCCAGACTGATAGGGGGCAATCACTTGTACTTTTTCCACACAGGGCCATGTACGTTTGGATTTTTTTTCCTCCATAAATAATAATGTTTCATTTAAAAACTTGGCTATTTTATCTTAATTTAATTTATTTTGATTTATTTGATGATCCAAAACATTTAAGTGTGACAAACATGCAAAACAAAATCAATCAGGACACTTTCTCACTGTATATCATCTGTATATCGACATCACAGAGTAGTATTTTGGGGGGCAAAATAATTATATGAAATAATTCATAAATAGTAATATGAAATAATTCTAATACTACGCCAGTATGTCTTGGGGAAAAAAGGCTCAGCACGCCATCTGCTGGTGGCCAATGATATATGCTCTACAGCAGAGGTAGGGAACCTATGGCTCGGGAGCCAGGTAGGGCTCTTTTGATGACTGTATCTGGCTCTCAAGCATTTCTTACCACAATAACAATGTATTTTTGCTAACATTTTAAAGTAAACATCACAGAAATGATAAATAAAAATAATATTAAAAATCAACAACTTTTTTATGCATTTTAATTCGTCCATCTATTTTCTACTGCAATACGGCCGACCATATCCATCTTTCCTGATATTTTCCAGGTCAAACACCAAAACTCGATTATTACTGGGTAATGCGGTAGTCTACCTCGGTCATTGAGATGTCAACACGTAAATATAAACTTTTCTCCTTTAGTCAAATAGTCACCTAGCTAAAGCTGCAGAACCAAGCCTTCTGCCAAAAGAATGAAATATACCGAGTATGGTGCAAAATTATGCAGCAGCAGAAGTTGTATTAATGGCAACAACTATTTTATTTATTATTAGACACTGCGCTGCTCACGAAAGTGTCCTGGCCACACCCCATTGGCGTGCGGTAGTGTGCCTGGTCTACGTAATTAGAGCCCATTATCTAAAACTGTTGGTCTTACATAAAAATGCACACATTTTATTGCATTCAATGTTTAAAAAAATGTATATGGCTCTCACAGATACACATTTTAAAATATCTGGCCTTCATGGCTCTCTTCGCCAAAAAGGTTCCCGACCCCTGCTCTACAGTATTTGAAGATAAGGTATACAAGTAAACAGACAACAACAATCTAATAGTTTATTTCAATTTTGCATCACTGGTGACATATAGTATAAATATAGTATTGCGTGGGGGGGTATTGGGGGGGCATGCATCAGGGTGCTTAAATTCTCAGCATCACACTAACAACTTCTTATCACTGATGCACCCCCATTTGCTCTAAAATGGGTTTAGTTAGGCCATAGGAAAAGATTGTTAATGTTCAACTAAAGGCACATGTTCAAGATGTGGGATGACAGTGAAACCGGGTCGCTAGGACCGGACAACATTCCGCCCACTGCTGGGTTTGAACAGGCCAGTTGGGGTTAGACAATGGAACGTGTATGGGCCTGTCCTGTCAAAGCTTGTGATGAGACGATGTGCAGCTCTGAAGCAGGCGTGAGGCACATTTCAAAACACTGACAAGAATACAAAATGATGCGGTGACGCTGTGTGATTCCCACTACATAGGGACACCTTAAGTCTAAAATATCAGACTTTCAGTAGGACTTTACTGATCATTCTAAAATCATTAGCATGACATTCAGCACCCGACAAGTGGTTTAACGTTCGGCCAAAGACGAGATTGCTAATTTTCGGCGCACTTGCGATCAGCAGTGCTGACGCCAGAGCTGTGATGCAACTCTGTACTTGCACATTTCGAGTGCATAATTGTGTTCAGCAAAATACAGCCGACCGCAGTACACTCAAGACACCGTCCTCGGTCATAGTAGTATGTAGAGGAAGGGGAGGGACAAACTGGAGTGGTTGCAATTCAGCATTAAAAAGGAGAGAAGGAAAAACAAGAAGCAGATAAATACCCACTGGGGCACTGTACTGAAAACGTGTGCCCTCAGGAACTAAGTACATAGCGTACATAGTACATATATATATTGAAGTGTACTAACGGAAGTACTGGATTTGACACGCATGACGTCTCACAATGACATTCACTGCAAAGATCATTCTCGTCATGAGCTACCTTCTCTGCTGCAGCTGGTGATCATTTTATGCTTCACATTTTTTTAGGTCTTTTATGTAACACATTTTTAAAGCATGTTTGTAACGTCTTCCCACAAAACACTGACTGACGGCTTTTGGAGGCTTTTTTCACCTTGACCTTTATGCTGTCTATAATACAGGAGATGTTGACAGTAGTCTTCACTTAGTAGTGCACCAAAGTACCTGGACTCTTCTGATGCTAATCCACTCCTCCATAGTGGAATATAAGAAAAGTAACATTCTCCCGCTACAAGCTTAGGTGCATCTTACATAGAAATTACGTCACATTTGCATACGTATGTGAAGTTTCTCACTGCAGAATCTCTAAGACGCTCAAGTTGCGTGTTTAGTGTTGCCAAGAAGAATGGAATATTGCTTCTTCTTTGAAATGTTCAAATTTTTCACAATGATATTCCATGTTTAAACAAAGATATGGAGATGTTCTTGCGCTGAGCTTCAAATCATTGGCCAGCCAAATGATTCCAGTCAGTTTTGAAAAGATTTTCTGTCGTGGTCCAAAGTTCCAAAGCGGAGTGCAGCAGTTGGTTATTCATAGTAACAAAGAAAGAGCTGGAAGCTTGTGAGCATACACACTGACTGATGCAAAACACATGATGTACAAGCGAAGGGAGGACTTTGTTCTGGCACATGGCCTCGCCATCAACTTTGCGCAGCAAGGAATAAGCTCAGGATGGGGCTTTGCTTTCAAGATGGCGGGTAAGCTGATTTTCAATGCGAGATGAGCAAAAGGTGGTAAATGGTGGGAAGGTGAGTGTTAGTAGGAGGAGATGTCGGAGGAGCTGCTGCTATTGCTGGTGGACGTCTGGGCCCTCTTGATGTACAGGTTGAGCAGCTTCATCTGCGGCAGGAGACAGGCTGTTAGACGACGCATCAGTTGGGCTGATTCCAAGATTCCAATATAAACTGGTGCTCGTTTTTCATGAAAGCTTGAACCTGGATTATCAGACCTGACAACCTCGAGCATCCAAGGAAAGGTTTGTTGTGTCCTATTTGGCAAATAGCCCCTGGGCTGCACTGTGGACACCCTTGTTTTTATAGCTCCTTGTAAAGGTTGAGCGCTGATGTGATGTCAAAAAGAGAAGGCGAGTGTTGTTGCTGCTGGGACTATTCGATGTATGAGAATGGTCAGTCGATCTAAAATTGGAGGACAAGTCGGTTTCACAGGCTGCACGGCGGACGAGTGGTTAGCGCGCAGACCTCAAAGCTTGGAGACCAGGGTTCAATTCCACCCTTTGTGTGGAGTTTGCATGTTCTCCCCGTGCATGCGTGGGTTTTCTCCTGGTACTCCGGTTTCCTCCCACATTCCAAAAACATGCTAGGTTAATTGGCCACTCCAAATTGTCCATAGGTATGAATGTGAGTGGGAATGGTTGTTTGTCTATATGTGCCCTGTGATTGGCTGGCCACCAGTCCAGGGTGTACCCTCTCGCCCAAAGACAGCTGGGATAGGCTCCAACACTCCCCGCGACCCTCGTGAGGATAAGCGGTAGAAAATGGATGAATGAATGAAAGTCGTTTTCGCCGCAGCTAGAGGTGCACGGAAAACTTCCACTGGAGTTTGGGGGGTGAGGGGAGTCAGACATCGAGGTCGATGCTGGCACTGTGATGAGATAGCATATTTTAGCTTTAAAGGGGACCTGTTATGCTAAAGTTTGTGACCAGACTCCGACAACATATTGCACCTCGTTCAATGCAAAAGGTCATTGCTTTTGATATGATGTACTCGCATTATTGTGTATCATTAAAAAATGGTCTCAAAATAATGTGTTACCAATGGTATGGTTTATCTGCAATAATTTGACTAAATTTGTTATCGCAAATGATGGACGTGCGCATGTACCTTGCTGCCTGTGAGCTGAGACAGGTAGGGCTTGAGCTCCTCGCCGATCACGGCGTAGACGGCCACTAAGCAGAAGACGCTGGCCTTTCTCACACTACTCTCAGTGCTGTCGTAGCCCTGCAGCGGCACAGCACATTCCCCTCACTGAGGCATCGTGGCTGAAATATTCAGCTTGACTGGGAATTTCGGGCTCACCAGCAGGAGGCCCGGAATGATGTCAGGCAGCAGCTGATGAAGCGGTTCCTTTACGATGCGTTCAATGGCCCTTGTCTGCATCTTGATGGCGGCCAAGTTGATGGGGTAGTCAGCGGTCTGCACAATGGGACAGAGGACTTTGATGCACTGCTCCGGGTGTATTGAGCCCGCCAGTGTGAATGCAGCCTCCTCTGCCGCACGCACCACCTTGACAGACCACCAAAGGATTGTTAATCAAAATGAAACATGGCAGATTTCAAAATATTCTCCAACTCAATGTTGTCACCTCCTTGTGCGAGTCTTTATGAGCCTCCAGCATCTTCATTATGGTGAGCTCAGCATAGTTCTTGAAGCGGGCTGGTTGGTTTCTCAAGATTTCCTTCAGGACTCTCAAGGCCAGCGCCCGGATCATGTACTATGGGAAGTCAGAAAACAGATGACTGATGTTCTAGTGGCTGTGCTCCTACATGGCGTCTCCTCACATCTTTGTCTCCCAGCATCTCCAAGAGCAGCAGCAGCAAGGTCTTGAAGTGCTCATCCCAAACCATCAGACTGTCATCTCGGGCCACCTTCAGCAGCTCCAGCATGGTGGCACGTCGCTCCTCGGTGCCACTCTCACCTGCCGGCCCTTGGGAGAGCTCCTTCAGCAGCTCCCCCACCAGCTGCAGCTGCTCGGTCCCTCCTGCAAGAGACGGCATGTTGTAGCACAATTCCGCACAAGACCGAACTCTTCTGCTTTATGTGGTCACCTGGGACATTTCTGGGTTCCTGGATCTTGTTTTCAACACATTCTTTTTGGTAACCTATAGAGCACGGCGGGAAATGAAGGAAACATCGTTAATTAGAGCTTGGCTAGCAAACAAAGGTCAGATATGCCGTACCGTCTAGCCGTAGCTCTGCATTATCAAACAGCGTCTCCCTAAGGCTGGCTTTGTCCAAAGTGCTGATGTTGTCTGTGTAGTTGTAAGGGTTGTAGTCTCGAAGACGCGCTATTGGAAACAAGCGTGGTGAAGGCGTGTACACTAAAGATGTCTTGTTGTCCACGGCTGTTCCCCCGGCCTCCATCATGTCACCATGCAGTCTAAAGTCCGAGTGTAAGGGAGTGCTGCCTCCACACTGTGGGAAACAAAACAAACATTTTAATTGTTTGGAATCTCATCAGTGTAGAACATCAAGAAGCTTTGCTCCATTCACCATGGCGTCCCGTTTTTCATCTGGCCTGTACGTCTCCACCGGGTCCTCTTGACTGCGGTAGCTGAAGTTCTGGATGGCCTCGGTGACACCACGCAAGGAGCTGTAAATCTGCTCAGAGTTCAGGTTCTCACTGTCGTACTCTAGCATGCTGCAGTGGGTACATTTCAGTCAGTGAGCACCACTTTAAAAACGACAAAAAGCAATGCACAGCTATGAATGCGTATTTCTGAGTACAGCAAAAGCACGAACGTCCATTATTCTATTTTGTTTCATTCATTGCACATAGATGAGGTTCTGATAGAGTTGAATAAAAAAAAACACATCCACATCCTCAGGTGAAAAGGCACTCAGATCTAGAGTGCTGTGCAGTGGAACTGGCATCAGCGATTGTTGGCTCGGGTCCGCCTGGAGCACTCCCAGAGAGGATGCAGGGGAGGTGGGGAAATCTAGTGGGCAATTGGGCTTCATTTGGTACACAACTAGAGGGGCTCCAGGGGAGGCTAGGAAGCGCAGCGGGAAACTGGGCCTACAGCGGGCCAGAAATAGTACCTGGCACCCGGCCAGAATTTCTTACGGTTGACGCACTGAGCATCAAAACTAGGGATGGAAATGGAACAATTTCAATGATCTCGGGAGAATCTTTCAATAATAAATGAGGTTTGTTGACATCGTTTTCCTCCATTTGCGCAAAACGTAAATGAGTGCATTTGGTGGTTGCAAAAAGGGGCATGAAGCGAATGATAACATTAAGAACACTATCAAATATAAACAGATCAACGTTTGCCCTTTGGATTGTGATTTTTCAAATTCAGCACTTGTTGGTAATAAAAAAATAATGTTGAATTTAATAAAAGTGTTTTGTTGTATTTTGGTATGTGTACCTGGGAGAAAGCCCCCCACGAGAGCAGGTGGTGGGGGATGTTAGTGGGCTGCTGCGGCTGCTTGGCTGGCGTGGAGTTGTTCGACCCGTGGGGCTACTGGAAGAAGCCTGCATGTGACAACACCCACACACACACCAAAACACTTGGCTCAAGATAATCTCTCACCATGACGGACAAGACGGTGTGAATGTGCGTGTACGAAGGCATGCGGTACCATGTTGATGCCGCTGTTGGCGCTCGTGCTCCTCAAGTGGTTGTGCAACAACTTGGTGGTCCCGTCTTGGAAAGTTTTGGGTAGAGCGCCGAGCAGCATGGTAAACTCTGGTGTGTTCAGCTCAAACAGAGCGATGAGCACCACCTGGGCCGCCTGCAAGCAAGCACGGACACACACACACACACACACACACACACTTCATTAGAGGTCTCATTACAGTAGTGTTACACATTTGTGGGTATCAGTGGTCTATCAATACACCATCCTACAGCACATTCAGTGAAGTTTAAACAAGTGAAAGCTGCTGATGAGAAAAAAAAGGAGCAGAGCTACAATTGTTAACCTCATGCTATTGCCAGATGATTCTACCTGCTTGCACCTCTCCTCCAGGTTGCCCTCTCCAGGTAGAGAGGTCACCGTGCCGCATCGGCCTGACAAATCCTCCCCAACCCAGTTATGAAAGGTCTGGGGGTTTGGTGAATGAAGAAATATTGAATGGGGAGAAAAATCAACATGTGAAAACAAAAAAGTAACAGACAAAGACCTCAACTAAACATAAAAATAAGAAGAATGTGAAAGTGACAACAGAAGCATGTGGGGAAAAGTGGGGGATGGTGTTTAAAATGCTGCACACTGGCGCCCCTACCTTCCGGACATCAGAGCTTTTGGGTTCGGTGGTCCAGGTGATGATGCGTGAGACAGCCAGGCGTGTCTCGCTGGTGTTGACAAAGTCAGATGGATCCATCTGACGGGCCAGTGCCTCAATGTACCGCAGGATGGCCACCTTCACCTTCAGGTTGGGCGTTTGCGTCTGATCCACGATGAACCGCATCAGGATGTTGAACTGCTGCTCGTACGGGAAAGACTCACTGGAGACAACATTTCCATGTTATTCACGGGCACCACCCACATTTCAAACCAAAGTTTATTTCCTAACCGTGTGACGTCCAGAGCCTTCTGGACTTTGGCTTGAACAGAGCCCAGGAGGTCGGCGCCCATTTTCTTCAGCAGCTGGGTGAGCAGGACGAAAAGCCAGTCGAGCAGGTCTTCCCGGTACACAACTATGAAGTCCACCAGAGTCTCCAAGAACATGCTGAAGACCTGAGAGCAACATGTTTATCCGACAAGGTCAGCGCTACACATCTGGGATGTAGTGCCAAAGCGAGTGGTTGAAGAGAGCAAAGACTTACTCTCTGGTGTGTGTTAGAGTCCATACAAGTGAGGAGCCATGCAACATAAAAGCACAGTTAGTTGTCCTTCAATTAGTAATGAAACACCATCAGTTTGTTATCACTGACGACAGAGTATGTACTTGACATCTGTCACCTTGCTGTGAGGGTCTGCAAACATTCTGGTGAAGATCTCACAGAGCCTCTTCAGCTCTACACGACTGATGCACAAACATACACAGGTTGGGACCGTATCCTTTCTCTCATCTGTTTGATGATATGATCAACATCATGTCACCAACCTGAGAATTCTCTGGCTCTTCAGCAGGTTCTGCAATCCAAGCAGGCCCTCCTTTCTTTCGGACCAGTTGGCGCTGGCGCAGTGGTTCAGAACCTCAGCCATATCCTCCGTCTGACGCACATGATGCGGCGCCAAGCCACCGTTGCGCGAGCTGTACGATCGCTCCGAGCAGGCACTAGAGGCATCACTGTTCGCATCATCATCAGAGTACATACCCGGCGACTCAAAGCGCCGTCGCCCCGACCGTCGCTGTGGAGGGAAGAGTCACAAAAGTTGGTGCCAACGTCACCTGGAGGGCTAGGTGTGCTGCTCTGGTGTCGACATGCGATAAAGTGAGACACATTAGCAGCTATGGTATTAACACAGGTTGTCTGGCAAAGGTCACAGTCATTGGTGTATGATATGATACATGATATGATAGATGGCATAGTTTCATGCTCATGCTGACACAAGACACATCAGCTTCTGTACCTTACTCCTCAAGTCTCCTAAGAGCTGCAATGTACAAAGTCCAGGAGGGAGGAAGTTAAAATGCAGAATTTATTCAATCCAAGACACATCAGGTTATTGTGAATGTTTCTCACCAGTGCATCAGCGACAGCAGCCTCCACCTCGGTGCCTGTGTTGAGGATCCTCATGGCATTGACGGAGGCCGAGATCCGAGCCTGGTGAGATAGCCGGTCTGACAGAGCAAAAGCTGGAGTGTTAGTAGGTGCAAGCAGGACAAATTATCACAGTATTCAGCTTGTTGGTCCCCTATGAGTGTTCAATCAACTCACAGGTCACTTGGCTTATTGTCTTTTTTTTCATTACAACGAATCAAAAAAAAGTAAAAAGTAAAATACACCATCACAAAGATGCTAACATGAATAAGGTATATTGAGACACACAGAATCAAGATAGATGGTAGCTTTTACCCCATTCCCCCCCTCCAAAAACTAGACCATATGATATCCTGTTATAAACAACTGTTATGAACAACTGATGAGGACATGCAATCTAATGTACAAAACATTGGATATTGGCGACGACTGAGCCAATTTCAGGCCTAAATGCTGCATTGTTGTCCCAGCAGTGTGTTTCCACCGAGCTGTTCTGGACATCACAGGGCTCTAACCTCGAGGATCTGGCCTGGCTAGTTAATGACTGACCATGTCAGGGATCAGGAGCCCTGGAGCAATGCCGCTGTGTCCACCCCACGTTTCTATTGTGGTAACAGTGGGCAAAAGTTTGGGGCTTAGCTTTGTGGTGACAACTTAGGATGTCAACAGATTTATCTTTTTAATACAGAGGTACCACGGTTTTTGTACAGCTGAGTTTTCAACAAAAATATTCGCATAATTACGTCTCATTTAGGCTGCACAGTGGACAAGTGTTTTGCATGCAGGCCTCAGAGCAAGGAGACCTGAGTTCAATTCCACCCTCGACCATCTCTGTGTGGAGTTTGTATCTTTTGTGTGGAATTTGTATTATTAAGGAAAAATGTATTCAGTTTTTGATTTGGTTAGTTGGCTGTAATGGCTTTGAGAGGCAAACACACTTCGATATTATTCATCAAAATTTCTGAAACAGCTTGTTCCAGCCATGGTTATGGTTAACACGCATCATTGACTGGACTTAACACAGCACCATGACCCTGTCAACCAGACGTAGGGCATCTGGCTGAATGGCAGTGAGGGAGAGGAGCTAGATAGATAGATAGATAGACAGATAGATAGATAGATAGATAGATAGATACTTTCTTTATTGGCGTAGATCAGATGATAACACAAAGTGGTATCACAGATTGAGAAACTGTAATGCTGCTCAGAATGATTGTACTTTCCTCCAAACACACTTAAGGAGAAGATACAAAAATATGAGCATGCCGACAATCAGAGTGGAAAACCGGGATACAAAAAAAGAGCAGGGGAAAAAGAGATAAGAAACTGATGAACTATTATGGCGTCAGTCACCAAGCGAGGACTTTGGTGCTGTACTCACCCAGGGGAGAGAAACCCCTGGAAGGGCTGGTGTCACAGCTGCTCTCCCGACTGGTTTCACGGCTGCAACCCTGGCTCATGCTGGGTCGAGGGATTCGGCTTCGTACTGGAGTGGCAGGATAACAGACAGACAGACAGACAGACAGAAAGCAGCGCAGGCAAGAGTTTAGCTGTTAGCTTTAGCTCTTAGCACGCTCAACTATGGAAGAGCATTAGTCATGCAAGACAAGAAAGATGGGGTTAATCAGAGGAAAGTAAGAAAGGAGGTGTTGTGGTGCACGTCCCTTGCCCACAAGAAGAAACAACTTAATTACACTACATTGAGTCTAACCCAGGGTAGGATGGTGGGTCCAGTAGTTAGCACGTCTGCCAAAGTGTCAGGAGATCTTGGTTTGAATCTTTGTGTGCAGTTTGCATGTTCTCCCCGAGTCTCTCCCACAATCCAAATACATTCACGTAAGGTTGATTGTAAACTCTAAATTGTTGTGAATATTTGTGTATAGGCGAGAGGCTTTCATTTCAGTGCAGACCTGCCATGTACTCAACATGCAATTTGACTTTTGAATACATTTGGTATGCTCTCCATTTGATGTTTTCAGTTTCAAGTACAGTCTAAATGAATAGATGTTATCAGTTGCGCCAGTATTTTAAATCGGGGGGGTGAGAACAATGTGTTTGAGTCACATGCTGGAATGCTGGACTCCAATGTGTATTCTGGGAACCGACACAAAGACTGGTGGTCAGCAGTCCTTACCAGAGCCCAATCTGCTGGGGCTGGTCTCTCGGCTGCAGCCCTGGCTGCGGTGGCCTCGTGGTCGCCTGCTGTCCCTCAGGCTGCTGTTGGTGCCATTGCCATTGCTAGTACTCCCTATGTTTGTCCTGGGGATCCTCCCACAGGTGGAGCTCAGCACTCTGCCTGGGGACCCAGACCTGCTGCCGGCTAAAACATAGAACTTCAAATAAATGTCAACATGTGAACAGCGCCGGTGCAGATGTCCCATTTAAGTTTTCTCACGCTGTGACTGTGAGACGACTTTCCCTTTGCTGCGACCCCGACAGTCTGGCACGGTTGGACGGTTCCTTGTGTTCGTTTTCTGTGTTCGGACTCGACCTGGAAAGCCATAACAACAGAAGAAAAGTAAAAGCTGGTTAAATGACTACCTTGGTGTTGTATACACATACAGAACTCAGCATCACTATGCTACTCGTCAAGTCCCTGAACTTCAAGAAATATTTTCCTCCTCATAGACAAAGCATGTGAGACAGGTACAGTATAACACACATGTTGGTCTCAGAATGGATGGGTATAAATTAACATACAGTCGGCCCTGTGCAAAACAAAATACAGGTTGCTTTGGGGAGTAGCGTGCACCTTGCATGGGTCACCACTGACAACTTGACTGTACTAATGGGGGTAGATGGCATGAGGAGGGGACAAATGGACGAGCATCACCCTGCAGACGTACACAGCTTACCATCTGCTTTAACACACCACAAGCAGTCTGACCGGCAAGAGGACCCAGGAGAGACACAACGGGGAGTTAAAGGTCAGGGCTTCCAAGGTGAGTAATCAAACATGGGAGAGCAGTGGGGATTTCATTGTGTCACCTAACCACACCGACACGTAGTCCACTCACCGAGTGAAGCATAGGATCCAGGCGGAAGAGCAGAGGCCGAACTGAAGGCCAAATTCGATAACTGCACTGCCGAGGACACAGCAGGCATCCAGGTGCGAGCAGTGGCTGCCGCGTTGACATCCACGTCGCTGCAAGAACGCTGCAGGGAGCCAGAAGAGGAGGGGCCAATGGGTGGTCTTGAGGCTTGGCCCACTTTGGCTAATAGAGGGGCAACAGGAGACATTAAGTCTTAATTTGAAATATTATTGTGGAAGCAAGAATTTAGTTCTGGATGGTTAAACTGCACAGAAACTTAAAAGCCTGTCAACACTGAAACATTTTCAAGTCAAAACTATGTGTGATCCGGTCAGTTTTCGATCGATATCAGTGAAAAAGCAGAGGCAGGCAAACCTGCTTTTCATTCAGGTTTTCAGTTAATAATGTGAGAAGACTAGAAATAAATGCATTGTGAAATACAAATCGGTATTGGTAATCGGTGATCGGTATTGATATCGGCCAATTTCATTCATGGATTATTGAGATCGAGATCGGTAGCATAAATCCATAGTCGAAACTGTAAAGTACTTTATCATTTCAGTCTTTCATCCTCACAACAGCATTTTGTTTTTTTGCTTTTTTTTTTTTTTTTTAAAGGCTGCCAGGCCGAGAAAATCTGATGATGCCGTCTTGTTGTGAGCTCCTTATTCCCACTGTGGATTACTTTGGATTCTATTGCTTTCTACTGTGAAAGGTTATCAAATGTAATTGTTGAAGAGAGATTGTGGCGTGTTTTCATGTGTGCGTGTTCTTCCGTTAATCTAAGCAAACATTATATATATATATATATATATAAAATAATATTATAATATAATATTGCAAATATACAGCAAATGTATTCTTACATCTGGTCATGCTCCTCCCAGTGGCGCTTCTTGCAGGCAAAGGTCGACTGCAAAGAGTAAAGGGTCAAAATTTGTCAATGTGAAACTGAAGGACAAATCTTGCATTGACTTTGGCTTGTGTGTCTCACTTGAGGCTCTCCTGTGAGGAGGACGAGGAGCGATCAGAGGCCGGCAGCGCCATCAACGTGTCTCCACTACACAGGTGAGCTTGCAGAGCTTTCTGGTAGGACGACTCCAAGCTTTGGAACAGCAGCTCTGCCTCCTGACTAAAATGACCATGGAAGTTCCAGTAGCACCTGCAGTAACACGAGCAATGATCATGAACTCATTGGCAATCAATACTTCCAAACTGTTGAGGACACTTTGATTGTCACTTACTTCCTGGCCAAAGAGCGTACCTCGGCGTCTGCATCATGAATGCCTTTTTTTATTGTTTCCATTACAACGGCTCCATGCCTGATGACAAGGGGAAACATTCAGATGGATGAAGCCTGGCCATTGCTCATACACACAGACACAGACTTATTGACGACAACCCAATAGCTCCCTGGGTATCAGGGTTCAGCTCAGGTTTCTCCCAAGCAGTGGTGACGCATCGTTTACGCACTGGCAGCCACCCCTCTGAGGTAGTCTCATGTTACCTCAACAGGATGATCAGCAGCCACTATCATGACTTTCACTTGCTTGTCAGAACCTCTGCTTGTACCACAGCAGATGTTGCAAACGCTGAACAAGCTTCACTTTATCTGCCCTTTTCAGTGAGTCACCATGTTCTGAGAACCTGTGTCATGCATTTATCACAATCTCAACAGTGTGTTTCCTGACCTCTCCAGAGCGCTCATGTGCCACTCCTGCAGCTGCAGGTTCAAGAATTCATAGCAGCGCCTGCAAGACATACAGCAACATACAGCATCTATTTCTTGTAAGATACACCTTTGAAACCAAACAACAGCCTGAATCACTTGTGCTCACCTTCTGACGGCTACAGATTTAGAGGTGCAGTTGCTGGTGATGATGGGGATCAGACGAGGGGAGTGTGTGTGCTGAAAAACACACAGATGCACTTTAGCGCGTGTGCACTTATCCTGACTGAACAAGTGATTTGTCAGGAAGCGTAGACACACTCTAAGGATGAGGCGGATGGCGGCCACTCCAGAGGTGGCCATGACTTTGGCACTATTGGGGACCAGGTTGAGGAGGGTCGGCATGATGGCCTCAGCAGCATGATCAAAGCGGTTGCAGAGCACTGAGGACAGGTGTCTGGAGACAAGAGATTCAAGCAACCACTCAAAACAACAACCGCCACACATAATGCAACAGAACTGATTGTGTGAGTTGGGGCCTTTTAGAGCGCGTGTGAGGACCATCTTACCCAAGAGTGATACAGGCCTCCCGAACCACCTGAGAACGCAGGTCTTTGGCCGACAGTTTGAATGCCGACTCAAGGAGCCGCAGCTGCTGCAGGAAGCCGTCAAACTCTGCTGCTCCAGCCAACAGTAGAGAGCGTACCTTCTTCAGCTGGAGGAGTAAGACAAGCAAGGCGTTGTGACCCATTCACATCCACAACAGACCCCAGAGATGACATCTTACCGCCGCCACACGGAGTTCCCAGTCACGCTTGTCGTCTGACAGCACATCTCGAATCTTGGCCATGGCCTCTTCTACCTCCCGGTTGGAATAGAGCTGATAGATGGAACGAGGACATGGAGTCAGCCGCTTGTTGTGACAGAGGAACACAGTGAGCCTCGAGTCAAACAAAAGGATCACCTGCATGATGGGAACATCATCAAAGGCCTGCGTGAAGTCGTCCTCATCCACTGCGCCGGCAGCAGACCCATCCCTCCCTGCAGACAACAAAAAGACTTCTTCTGCCACATGATGATTGCATGTGTTGTTAGACTGATGAAGAAAGTGGGATCTTACCTGCTGATTTTGTGCGTCGGAGCGAACCCACACTGGCAGTCTTTCTCCCAGCCACTGATGCTGCTTTGGATGAGGTGGAAGAGCAGCCACCATCCAGGGAGTCATCGTCCTCAAAGTTTTTATCTAAAGCAGGCGAGAGGTGAAACATCACATGGAGGACCACCAACGGCGGGGAGGTGGGAGGTGCTGTTGTTTCCTGCGAGCTGGACGCCAACACTGTGACGCTCAACAATGTGGTGTGTGCAAGCGCTCTGCATATCTGCATTTCAAATGAAAACTGGCAGAGGGCAGAAGACAAAAATTCCTGTAGCCTGGACACAGCATGCCAACCATAGTTGGGGAGGATCACAACAATCAGTCCACTGTCTCTTGTGATGACAAAAACACATTTTGGAGACAGAAAGACCGTGATAAGGTTTGCAGAAAGTTAGCATTCTAAGAAAAGTTTACCAAAGACATTGTTGTACCTATTCTAGTTGTCCCTGTGACGATGCTCGTTATGGAGCTCTTCTTAGGCTAGTGTGTTCAAACTTTTTTCCCAGCAAGGGCTGCATACAATAATCCATCATTTATCTCACCGGAGCAGAAGCCTGGAGGCTCATTGAAGCAAACAGGCTACTGCATCTGCGGTGGAAGAAATCGGCAAGAAATAAGCAGTAACTCAGTAATAAACATTGCACAAACTCCATTATGAGGAATGTTTTCAATGGAAAGGAAAAGCGACCATATCACATTTGCTAATATTTGATCCTCGTGCAACAATGGAAAAAATGACTTCTAAAAATGTTTACCTACACTACCGCTCAAAAGTTGGGGATCACTTGCAAATTTCTTTGTTTTCCAAAGAAAAACATTTCATGCATTGCACAAACAATTTTTATCCATTTCACAAACATTGTTATCCATTTAACAAACAATTAAAATTAATTAGATGATTTTCAAGGCCTACTATCAACAACGGTCAGTCCTCTGCATCAATCTCCTGGTATGGCTGCTAATCCAAGTTCATCATTTCATAAGGCTAATAGACTATTAGAAAACCCATCTAAAAAAATCTCTTACCATGCTGTTAACTACTCCCTTCAGAGAGCAGCACAAACTGGGTATAACAAGGACAGAAAAACGATGCACAACTGTGCAAGAAGACAAATATCTTACAAATACCTGGCAGCTGCACTAAACAGTTAGGGTTAGTCAAACACCAGTTTCAGTATCAACAGTGAAGCGGCGACTTCAGGATGCTGGACTTCATTGCAGGATTGTCATGAAAAAAACATATCTCAGACTGGCCAAGAAAATGTTCAAGTGATGCCAAACTTTTGAGCCATAGTGTATATATATATCGATTTTCAACCTAAATATCCTAAATCTCTCAGTTTGCATGTTCTACCCGTGCGACCGTGGGTTTTCTCAGAGTACTCCGGTTTACCCTAACTACTCTAACTTTTCCATAGGTATGTGCCCTGCCATTGGTTGGTGACCAGTCCAGAGTATACCCCTCCTCTCGCCCCAAGTTCACAGGGATAGGCTCCGGCATGCCACAGCAACTGTAATGTGGACATGATGAATAAATGAATAAATGTTTGAAAAACATATAGTGAAGTCGAAAACCAATCCAATCCAATCTGCTAGCTAAGTATTTAAATGTCATTGACTACATACAAAGGAGACGCCAGTGGATTTTTCTGAATTTTCTCAAATGTAAACAATTCACAAATCATTTCTGGCAAAAGTATTTTTTTTTTGCTAGTCAATTAAAAAGTGACTCTAACTGTAATTGGTACATTTGCCATTTTCTTCCGATTATCAAATATACACATTTTTTTCACACAGCAAAAAACTATGTCTTGTGACTTTTTAATTGTTTTTTCTTTCAGTCATAATGTTCTGATGCACGCTATTTTTTGTGTTTTTTTTTAATATGTCACAGGCTGACAAAAAAAAAACAAGGTGGGTGGCAAATGACCCCTAGGCCAGACTTTTTGTCGGGTATGCTACCAACAGTTTTACTGTCTCTCCAAGTTCCACACACACACACACACACACACACACACACATCTGCTGTGACTTCATTCCGTCATGTAGGACGAAAATGAACAGGAGGATGAAGAGGCCCCTCCCCTGGCGTTATCACAATATAACATTTAAAAAAAACAGTCGGCAGTCTTCAGTCCATCAGAGACAGACCTGAAGTCTTCATCATCCTGTGTGGCCACCTCAGGGTATATTCCACATTTATCCATCCTATACTGTCCTGCCCCTCCATCTAGCGCTAACATCATTATGGATGGCAGCAGCTTACGGGAGCAGATCCGCCTGCAGACCAGTTTCCTCAGCATGCCGACAATCAGGTGGTTCCAGCAGCAGTCCTCTGTGGCCCTCACATCTCTGTCCTCCGACCGCGAGAATAGGGAGCAAGGATGGGAGTCGACATGCTAGCCTCCCTCCTCCCCCACTACAGTAAAATGTTACTCTTGGTCCTGATACACTCACGTTGTCGTCTAGCTGACTTCAGCAAACACACACACACACACACACACGCACATTGCTGAGATCAGGATGCAGGAAGAAGGAAGTGGGGGTGGAGACAATGGGAGGAGCATGAAAGCGAGAATCATAAGAGGGTGGAGCCAGAGCTGAGGGACAGCCATTGTGTCATAATGACTCAGGAAAGGAGGGGGAGGATGGAGAGTGCCAGTAGGGAAAGATATCAAGCAGCTGTTGTGATACATCGCCACAGCTGTGAAATACGCCAAATGCTGGTGTGGCAAGTGATGATGCACAGCCAACACAAACAAAAGCATTTCAGTTGCAGAGAGTTCATCTGCGTGTCCTGGAAGAGTATCAATATCTCACACACACATCTCACGCACACTCCACCGTGCTGCCAGACATTAAATATATTTAATATACATTTTGTAATTCATATTACATTATTTTATTTATATGAGGTTTATTTTTCACCTCCTGCAGGATGTCAGAAATGGCATAGACGTCCAATGGCAGGCCGTCACTAACCATAAGAGCCATCAAATCAGCACATACGTATAAGAGATGGTGATGAAATCTTACCAGAGACAGGCGACAAGATCATGTTTCCAGACCTTTGGACTTCATCAAATTTACTGAAGATGACGTTCAATCTGGAAACGGGGAGATTTGCATGTTCATGCGTCAACTGCGTCAACATCAGAACACAAGAGAAAACAACCACCTTTCAAAAACTATGGCCTAAGTAGAAAAATATGTATTATTTGAATAATTAGATATTCAATAATTAATTTAGATTTTCAGAAAAACTCTGAAATCTATGGTTTATGCTACTATTTTCGGAAGGAGTTGATAACTGGTTTAAATGCCAATTCACCGTGACTGAGGTAGGCCCTTCTTTCCCAGGTCAATCCTCACTCGCTCGCCAACATGGCGGTAGATCTCCACCAGACAGCTCATGGCGCCATCACGCACCTGCAATCGAGTCAGTCAATTGATAGCAAAGCTAGTCATATCCCTAGCAAGCAATTAAAGGCAAAGAAAAAAAACATTCACATAAAAGAACACATTTTTAAACGCAAACATGAAAAGGAAAGCAGTCATAATGTTAATGTTATTTCTATTCATTACAATCTATACCTTTAAACGATCCTAATTTATGACAGTGTTTCCCAGGGTACAAATCTGAGGTTAAATGTTCTGTGAAAAGTTGGGGTAACACCTAGTTTCGACATTTAAGCCCTGCTTAGCTGCAATAAACAATCTTTGCCACTAGAGGGCAGTCAAAGACATGATGTGTTTTGGTGCAGCAGCAGATACCTGACTTGTCGGGTCTCCCAGGAGGTGGCAAATGTGAGGTACTATTTTGTTCAGCGTCAGACTCTGAGATCCAAACCTGGAAACAATTTTAGAGATGAACCGCTACACGTGAAAGTCACCGTTGCGCATATTGTACGAAAAATGATTTGATAGCTGCCTCGATATAGAGAAGGATGAATGGATTGTTTTTTTAATCAATTGTCTGCTTTGTTGTGCAAGTTTCACATGTTCACGTGTAAAAACTGGATGATTCATCGATGTGAGCTTACACATTTAAGGTGGCGATGAGACAGAGGCAGAGTCCTTCTCGGGTCCGGTTGTTCTTATGCTTGAAGCCTCCAATCATTCGCTCCCAAACATACTGATAATGCATAAATTCAATATTCATGTTGCAAATAAATCATAGTGGTCAGCTTAGTTTGTGTGTATTGATGTTCTCTCCAACCTGTGGGTTAGCAGCCTGGTCCATGATCTTCAGTAGAAGTGCTTGGTCCTGGTCCCGGACTTGGTCCTTAGCATCTCCCAGACGATCTATTAAGCTGGGTAGAACTGAAGAGAAAATACTCTGCCTTATCTTTTAAATGTTATAGTTTTGTCCACTAATGAAATTTAGTCGACTAAAACTAAACTATAATACATTTTCTCAAAAAACTAAACGTCAAAAAGGTTTGACAAAGTCTGGATGTTAAACAGCTCACCTGTCGCAACCTGCATCCTGAATCTTTCCTGCAGTCTGCTGACAAGCGCTGATAGTAGCTCCATCCCTGACAATACCACCTAAAGCACACAAATCAGCACTAAAACTCTCACTAAATGGCTCAAATTTTCTTAAATAAGAACATAGCGGAAAGCAAAAATGGAAAAATATACTACTAGATACAACAACCCAATAAAATATGGTCTAAGCACAAGAGGTTGGGGAGCTGCAAAGCATTGTGGGTAATCAGATAAAGCTTCAACTTTACCATAATTTAATCAAAATACATTATTTTTCCCACTGCAGAGTACAAACTATTTGCTGTTTCTTGCCCTCAGTGAGGTGAAAGTGTGAGATCAGACACAACCATGAGTGAGATTAGTATCCCCCTGCACTAGTCTGTTGGATTGACTCCTTCAGTGTATGAATCCTTGTCTTGGGGTGCTTGGGACACTCAATGAACGTATAGTGAGAGTTTCCCTGCTAACACCAAAACAACACTTACGCATCTCCCAGCCATTTACGGCTTGGGTACTGGTGCAATTTTTGGAACAACTCATGTTTGTCGAAGATAATACATTAATATTTAGTAGTAGTGAAATGATGCTCCCTGCTGGACGACACGCGTAACTACGGTATGACATCATGCACTACAACAGGTCATAGACACTTAATAATAGCGTTTCTGGGGTGTACCTTGCCAAATTAAGTTTTTATTACTACTTATTCTGTTATGATCCTATTAAAAAAGAACTTTTATTCGTCGAACATGAATTACACAGGGCAGTGTAGACACATACGATGCATGTGAATAGTCATACGTCCGATTCTCAAAACTGACCTTGAAGTTGCTGGAGTTGACCCACGAACTGGCCACCGTCTCCACGATCCTGTCCAGCATTCCCTGGTCCTGCTCCAGCTCCGGGCACTTGTCCTCTTGCAGGATTAGCGCCACTAGTTCCGGGCCCACCTGGAGCTTTTTGCTCAGGTCCTTGAGCATCACCTGCTCCAGTAGATACTCCATAGCCACGACCACCTCATCTTCCTCCTCCTCCGCCATCGGAGGGGAATCCAGAAGCACAAGGAGGCTTCCAGCAGGCTACCTCCTCTCGCAATGTGGCGGTAGCTGACAGGAACTCGTCCGGTCACTTGGTCCCGTTTTTTAAGCCAGTTATGGTTTTAAGGAGGCAGCTGGTGCTGCTGGCAGAGACCGTGTGAGCGCCATAATCACCAACTCCAAGATCCAAAGCATCCTCCTGTCTGCTCAAGCACAAAAAGACTACTAATCTTAGATAGGGGGCGAAGTTAGCATAGCCTACTGCTGTTAAGAGTTACGTTAACGTCACCTTAGTCCGAGCGTGGCATACTAAATGAAACAACAATTTGACCGTTCGCAACTTAACTTTGGTGGCATTAATTCTTCAGCTGTAGCGGGAACAAGAGGCCATTATTTGTCACTAATAGTTTGTTTGTTTGGCCGCTAGCTTGCCTGCTAGCACACCAGCTAGCCAACCTGAGCGTTCAAGTGGTGGAAGCTAGCGTTAGCAGAGTTAGCGCCTGCGCTAGCCAGTGGCGTCAGCATTTGCTATGCGAATTAATGTGTGGCGTGTGTATGATATATAAATTAATTTCGTCTCACTGAAGTTTAAAATATCACTCACCGGATGAAGCAAAGTCAGAAGCGGCGACGCTGCATCGGTCCACAGCTTCCGTTCATTCACGTTGCAGCCCGACAAATACTATTAATAACCATTAAAACTTCTCATGTAAAAAAAATAAATGGCGCGTCTACTCGCCCCTTAGTCGTTTATGATTACAAGCAATTAATACAGCAAAGTGGACATTTGCCAAGTATATACAATATGGCCCTCATCGCGTGCTGTAGAACGGTTGGGCTCCAACCACCCGGCCGCGGGCCGGGACTGGTACGTGGGCGGTGCTGAATCGGCCAGGTGCAATATCAAAATCAATTAAGACAGTCGCCAAAGATGGCCAGTGCCTCTGTGTGGAGACAAACAATTTAACAAGCTTTCCCAGCATGACTGCTGAGATCTAAAAAAAAACAAACAACCTCCTATAACAATGAGGATGATTCGGAGAATCAACTGAAATTATGACAGCAGCAACATCATATTTGGACTTATTGCTTTTAGGCACGCTGGTGTTGTATGCGGGGAAAAGGTAATTGTTCCATCGTTTTGGATTCATGTGAAAAAGAAGTCAGTGTCATTGAAGGTGTGATTTTTCAAAACAATGGACGGTAACAATGTCATGAGTGGCAGTCAAATGTAATGCAATTGATCCCAGTCCATCTGCAGCCAGCGATGTGAACCGCCACAGTATCACACAATAGATGGGTGGGTGGGCAGGCGGGCGGGCTTTCTGTCAGCTGCAGGTGCGCCTGCATGTCAGGCTTTTACATGTCAATGTCAAAAGGCCCCATTTCCATTCCTGGAGCCTGTCATGTCCCACCTGGCCCTGAAATGGCCACAAAAATCATTTATTTTATGGTTCATGGGAGGGTGGAGCAGGCAGAGTTTGACTCAGACTGCACGGCTGAAGATGTCAAAGGTGAGAGGGAGAATTTTATTGACATGATTATATTTGCACTTTATCCAGCAATGCTTCTTTTAAAACTGCATTTAAACAGGAATGAAATGTATATTAACAGTGAAATTTGTGGTTTTGCATTCAATTTCACTGTTAAAATCAGTGATGCTTTGGTGTATAAGGACTTGACCTC
Source organism: Doryrhamphus excisus (assembly GCF_037039965.1). Taxonomy (NCBI): domain Eukaryota; kingdom Metazoa; phylum Chordata; class Actinopteri; order Syngnathiformes; family Syngnathidae; genus Doryrhamphus; species Doryrhamphus excisus. The sequence goes on along the minus strand of NC_136371.1, from coordinate 39,386 downwards.
CATGTGGTGTTGACAGGTCCTCAGAATAAAGACCATCGTTCTCTACGGTTCTGCCATGTTGACACAGATACATAATCCACGTGTCATCTGGCACAGCCACTTTAATCAACCTCAGAATTGGAAAAAAAACCCTGCATTTTAAAAATAGAGTGACAGAGCATGTTTACTAGGGGTGGGTGATACTGCTAATTTTGCATTTGATTTGATACCAGATAAATACAGGGAATACTTTTACAGATACTTTTTAGTTGACATTTTTTTAGGTCAGTGAATGATGTTGTGATTTTGCCTTTAATTTGATGATCGTGATTACAATCACAATAAAACAGGAAGCATTATAAACAATTAAATAAACAAAGGAAACAAATATCATAGGCCACAAATCAGAAAAATAACATACCAAAGTAAAATATGGTGGTAGTAGTGTGATGGTCTGGGGTTAGGGTTAGGGTGTGTCGCTGCTTAAGGACCTGGAAGACTTGCTGTGATAAATGGAACCATGAATCTGCTGTCTACCAAAAAATCCTGAGGAGACTATCCAGCCATCTGTTGGTGACCTCAAACTGAAACCAACTTGAGTTCTGCAGCAGGACAATGATCCTAAACACACCAGCAAGTCCACCTCTGAATGGCTGAAGAAAAAACAAATGAAGACTTTGGAGTGTGCTAGTCAAAGTCCTGACCTGAATCCTATTGACATCCTGAGGCATGACCTTAAAATGGCTTCATGCTGGAAAATCCTCCATTGTGGCTGAATTATAACAATTCTGCAAAGATTTTGCAGATTTTTCCCACACTTTGGGAATCACTGCTATACACAATAACCCTCCCTTATTGTGTCGTATCGCCCGTTGCTTGACAGTCATGACACAAATTTGATTTCTAAAGCTGTTCATTCTTGCCTGTCATACCTGACAGACTTGTTCCGAGCGGCAGCAGATGCGGCTCCTCATCACATCCTGAAGATGTACAAAGCCAATGGCAGCGTGGTGAATATTTCGCCCATGCTGGAGCCAAACAGCCAGGACTCGTACTACCGGCTGGAGGTGGTGGCGTCTGACCTCCAGAGTGAGCGGCCTCATCTGCAAAAGATTCATTCAGTCTTTTGATCAAACTTTACTTGACACCATCACGTTATTAGCTACCATTTAAAAGAGCTCTACAGTTCTCTTCTGCACATCATTTAAGATACATAAACAAGTGAAAGGTAACGTCTTCTATCGTGCAGTATCCTCATACTAAAAACCATTAGAGAAAAAAGCTTCAGCACTAAATATCTTTATAGCAAAGTGTATGCAGATTTACCATCACATGCATTGTGTTCCTTGCTGTAGTAGGATCCAATGTTTTGATTTTGAAGTTTACTTTGCACTGAACAGGAAGTCACCGTGTGCAGATTTTAATCCTATGCAACTAGACCATGGGTGTCCAAAGTGCAGCACGGGGGCCATTTGCGGCTTGTGGGTTTTTATACATATATTGGCCAGCGGCACATGATGAAAATACACAGTAATTGATCAAGAATACTTTAAAAAAACAGCAAAAATTGAAAAATCTGCAATAATTTTACAAGAATAAAGTCAATGTATTACGAGAAAAAAGTTGTATTGTAAAAAGAATTGTTTAAAAATGAGAATGAACTAATGTTAGGAGAAATGTCATTTTAGTAATAGGGTTGAAATATTAAAATATGATGTTATGAGTAACAAACAAAACAAAATAATGTAGTACTATTCGGACAATTAGGTTGGGAAAGATGTGGAATATTTTAACAAACTTCAAATAAAGAACTGAACTGAAATGAATACAAATACTATACTTTTGCAACTATCACAAAAATATGATTTTTCCTTCAAATACAGGTAAAGTACATATAACTTCTTAGCATATCTACATGTTGACAAAATATCAAGGTGGCCCTGACACCGTTTTCACGATGTGACACCCCTGAACTAGACGCTGCTGAGCAATGATGAGGATGTTGAAGTTTTTTTTTAAATATAAATTCCAGCGCTGGCTCCACAAGAAGGCCCATGGACATACGTACAACGTAAGAGTGTCCCACTGTAATAATAGTAATGCATGAGAGGGTGTCTTGTCCTACATAGTGCTTGCCCATGTGTTGGAGACACATGCAACGCATCACAAACTCCCAAAGACGTTTGTTTGCTGCCACCTCATTCTGAGTGTAATTCATGGTAAACATGGCATCATTCATTTAAGATGCTTTGTGTCCAAATGTAGGTGTCGCCATGTCAACTGAGCTGGACGACATGGAGCACAGGTAAGTGTCCCTTCCACAATAACCGGCAGAGGTACGAGTGACAAGGTCTCACTTCCAGTAGCGTATGTGTGATCAGGCTGTGTCACCTGGAGACCAAAGTCCTGGAAGAGTCAGGGAAGACTCCAGAAATCATTTGTGATCTGAAGAGTCAGGTGGAGTCCTTCAAGCGCAAGCTAGAGGTTTGTCATCCTGCCGGGTCTTGGTGGCCAGCCCACGTGCGACGACTGAAATGTTTATTCCCTGTTAGAACGTCAAGCACCTGAGCTGGATGGGTCTGTTCAGGGATGATGGCCCGCCGAAAACCAGAGGGCCTCAGCAGAGCGTGATTGAGGAACGCCAACAGGTCCGCAGGAAGTTCCTCAACATGAGGTGATTGAGTGGCCACTGGGCAGGTTCTTTTGCAGTTCCCAAGCCAAGTCAAGGACGCTTTGTGATGCAAGACCTTTTTGTAGCTCTCTGCAGGTGACAGAGGAAGTGAGGGAGCATCTAAAAACTCCCATTTTTGACAACTGGTCAGTCCAAATATGAATGCACATGCACAAGCTCCCCCACACGACTGTGTGATACCGTTGACAGGCAGTGGGAGGAGGCGGAGATGCTGGTGCTCCTCCAGGTGATGTTCACCGACCTGGACTTCCTGACAGCGTTCCACATCGAGCTGGACATCCTCCAGAACTTCTTGTTTGAGGTCTACTGCCACTACAACAACATCCCCTTCCACAACTTCCAGCATTGCTTCTGCGTGACTCAAATGGTGGGACCACCGGGAGTTCTGTAGGACTAGGCAGAGGAGCGTTGTGTTGTGACGGCTGTGTTGATCTGCAGATGTACGGGCTCATTTGGCTTACAGACCTCAGAAACAAACTGGCGAGGACTGACCTTCTCATCATGCTGACTTCAGCTCTGTGCCACGACCTTGACCACCCCGGCTACAACAATGTCTACCAGGTTACTTTGCCACGCTCAGCAGACTTCCCTCCATCAGTGAGATGATTGTTGACATTTGGGTCACGCAGATTAACGCCCAGACTGACTTGGCGCTTCGCTACAACGACATCTCCCCGCTGGAGAACCACCACTGTGCCATTGCCTTCGGAATTCTGTCCAAGGTGCCCGTGGCATCTGGTCGACCTCTACCGCTTTGACAGCTCAATCATCTCATTGTTCTTGTCAAATCTTTGCAGCCGGAGTGCAACATCCTCAAACATCTCACCAGCGAGCATTACAAACACATCCGTGCAGGAATGATCAAGTAACTGAACCTGGCCACTTACGTTTTCTATATGGAGACGTTTCTTCTCAATTTGACATCACGTCGTGTTTCCAGGTGCATCTTGGCCACCGACATGGCGAGGCACAACGAAATCCTTAACAAGTTCAAGCTCATCCAGCCCACGTTTGACTTCAAAAACAAGGATCACAAGGAAGTGGTAAAGAACTGAACATTAGTTGGGGTTTTTTTCCCCAAAGGAAGCCCGACACAACAGTTGTCCTTGCCTTATGTGTGCAGCTGATGAAGATCATGGTGAAGGTGAGCGACATCTCCAACGAGGCGAGGCCGATGGCTGTGGCCGAGCCCTGGCTGGACTGTCTGCTGCAAGAGTTCTTCAACCAGGTTTGAGGCCCACACAGGAAGTGTTTTTACCTCACCATTTCATCCGTGTGGTAGTCAAGTGAGTAAAAATGAAGCTTAACTATGACTGGAAATGAGAAGAATGTACCGTCATGTCTGGGTCGCAGAGTGACACGGAAAAACTCAAAGGGCTTCCAGTGACCCCGTTCATGGACCGGGATAAAGTATCGAAGCCATCCTCCCAGACCAACTTCATCCGCTTTGTCCTGCTACCGCTCTTCACCGAGCTCACCAAGCTCTTCCCCTGTCTCGAGGTAAAACATCTACAGTGCGTGATTCTACAAGCTGCATCTATGTAAAAAAAAAAAAGTCTTGTTGTGCGTTCCTCCCCACAGCAACATATCCTGGAGCCAGTACGACGAGCCCTGGAATACTACTCAGACCTGGAGAGGGCCACCCAGCAGGAGGAGGTGGCCACCAAACCCTGATGAGGATGACATGGCCAGATGATAAAAGTTCTGTTCTAACAATCATGTAAATGTAGGTACTTGAAATAAACTAAAATAAAGTGTTTAGCACATTACTATTATTATAATACTACTATTTTTGACAGTAAGACCAATACTTTATTTTCCATCACTGCATTTACAAGTCCAAAGTGCAAATATCTCAAAATATGTTTCCAACTAAAAACAAAAAAAATCACATAAATACACATTTCAATACATTCTGTTGGCATTTCAAGATGGATTCAGCACATTAACAGTGCCACACACTACACATTTTCAGTGTAACGTGACAGAAGTGAGCATCACATGTATTTGTTATTCTTCACCACAATGACAACAAATCATAGGACATGGCAGCTTATGGCGCACACAAACACTGACTGTTTACTTATGAAAGTACAGTAGGTAGATTAGGAAAGTAGGAAGCGTGCAAATGTCTTTCCCCCTTATCAGTGTAGTCAGAGTTGTGTGTCGTCGCCACAGTGATTAGATATATTACAGCAGGGGTGCCCAAAGTGGGGCCCAGAAACCACTTTTGGCCCGCATCCCTTTTTTTTTTTAGTCATCCCTTCTTTATCGTCATTAAATGGTTTCCGAATAGGATTCCTTATTTATAAATGAAATACTTTCATAGTGTTAGTAGTAACACTGGCCTATTGAACTAACTATGAAATAAACACCCCAATAGTCGCCTTTACACTTGTATTATAGATGTAAGTGACAATAAGATATAATATAGACTCAGATATGCTAGTGTTGACAGAGAATCTCTGTGTGGAGTTTGCATGTTCTCCCCATACGTACGTGGGTTTTCTCAGGAAACTCCGGTTTCCTCCCACATCCCCAAAACATGCATTTTAGGTTAATTGGTGACTCCAAATTGTCCATAGGTATGAGTGTGATTCACCAGGTTCACCAAGATAGGCTCCAGCACACGCCTATTTGGCCATTTTGATGATTGAAAATGCTTAAATTTTTTAATAATACGCTGTAATCAACCTCAAACAGCATGATTTATTAATTATATTTTGAAAAACCATGATAGCGTTAAGCCACAAAATTCGATGTGCAAAGTGACAAGGGCGACTGCATTCTGAAAATGTAATTATGAATGAGATATATTATTACATATTCCATGAATTTGCTTTATCACATAAAACGCAAAAGTAAGTTAGTGATATTTTGTTTGGATAGTTTAGCACATGTTAACCTACGCTGGATTGGTGTGTCGCAAGTGTACGGAATATGCAGTGGCCCCCGCATCCTTCCGGCGGAGAAGGTTTGGACACCCCCGTGTGACAGTATTAAAAGAATCAGTTCAGTCAGTAAATTAATCTTTTTAGTCGTTCAACCCTTACAAAAATCATTCATCCTCAAATTGAACCACAAACATTCACACATTCGTACATATGAGCACTGTGCAAACCTGCTGTCCCAAAAAATAAAAAGCCTCTGGACGGCGACTGCTGAGCGACGGGGAGGCCGTGAGTGACAAGCGCTACAAGCCAAATCTGAGACTCAGACCTGTTCAGAGCTGGGAGGGCATTCTCACAATTTTACAGGGGGCAGCACGTCACAAAGTTAATTGAACATAATGGACTCTGGATCCTGGTTCATCATTTGAGCCATGTGACGCAAAACATCCTTCTTGGTGATGATGCCGAGCAGACGCCTAGTGAGACGACAATGAAATAAATGACCAGACACAAAACAATAACATGGACAATGCTCTGACGGCACTCCCTTGTTCTTACCCGCTGCGTGTGACCAAACACTGGCGGAGACCCAGCTTGCGGAATATGTCCACCACTGTCTCCATGGGCGTGTGGTCAGTGACTGTAAATGGGCTCAGGTTGAGTATGCGACGCAGCTTCAGCGGCTGCGGGGTGCTGGCCAGCAACTGTGGCGCGTCCTCTGTGAAGTAGACCACCGAGCTGCTCACCACGCCATCTTGTTTCTGACGGGCATTTTCTGTGTGAAGACGAAGCAAGATGAAACAGATTGACACATCTTGCCAGCCAAAGGAGAAGCAAGCTGACTCACTGATGGCGAGCGTGAGGTCTCTGCGCTGCACAAATCCAATGAGCCGCTCAGACTCTCGGGACACAACGACTGGGAAGCCATTATAATCCGTGTCTTTGATCAGCGTCTCCACATCCTCCACGGTGGTGGCATCCTGCGTGAGGACGGCCAGCGGCGGGTCGTTTCTGCGAGGCCGCATCACATCAGCGGCCAAGGTGCGGTGGGTGAATTCATCTCTGACGTCCAGGTAAGGATAACCATTGAGCTGGATGTGCGACTCATAGATGCCTTCCTTCCCAAAGGCATCAGCCACCCACTTGCTGGTGACAGCAGCTGCCATCAGCGGAACAATATACTCCAGACCACCAGTGAGCTCGAACATGATGACCACCAAAGAGACAGTCATCCTGGTCACGCCACCTAAGGTCACACCTTTCATCAAGCAAACCTCCTCAGACACTCCTAATTTCTAACCACAAGAACTCTGCTTACCCAGACAGGCAGCGGCACCCACCATGGCGTAGAGTCCAGGTGTGACGCAGTCTGCGCCAGGCCGGCACCAGTTTTTGAAGATAATCCAGTCATGATGGTGGTATGCCATCTGCTCCACGGCGATGCCGACGATGCGCCCCGCAATGGCACCCACCGCCATGCTGGGAATAAAGAGCCCTGATGGGATCTGAAGACATCACAGTTGTTGTCACGCCAATGTTTTCATGTGCGATCACAACCGACATGCAAGCTAACTTGCACTGACCTTCATGCCAAAGGTGAAGATGGTGATGACAATCTTGAAGACAAGAGCGAGCGCCAGCTGCCACAGAGCGTTGTAAACGCCGGGGCCAGCCGGGCGGTCCGGGATGTCGTCAACAGGTCGGCTCATATTAGGGTTGTTGATGTAGTCGCACAGCTGAGATGACTCGAGCGCTCCGCAGTCGTTGAAGAGCTCGGAGATGAGCTCACTGGTACTGCGCCGTGTGTATGGGTTGGGATACGCCAACACGGCGGTGATGCCCGTCACAGCGATGACTTCCAGGACCGGGTATTTCCCCAGCTGGGTTGTCTTCCTCCGCCGACACCAGGCAATATTGGCGCGGATGAAGAGGGTCCCCCAGAGGCCACCAAAGACGCCCAGCATGATAAAGGGCACCAGCTCAGCCATGTACCACGGCGTGTGGTATTCCACGTAGAACAGCACCAGGCGGCTGTTCCCAAATGGGTTGATGGAGCGCAGGGTGAAAGCAGCCACTAGTGCAGCAAAGAACGAACGCCATAAAGTCTTGAGAGGGAAGTAGTAGCTGACCTGAGAAGACAGAGGATTATGATGACAGTAGACAGGATGGAGCACGGCCCTGACACAAGATGTATAGTCAACATATAACCCACCTCCTCCAGACTGAATAGAACCCCTCCGATTGGTGCACCAAAAGCCACTGACACACCAGCCGCCGCTGCAGCCGATAACACCTGCAGATGCAAGACAGTGGACTGAGCTGGCATGTCTCATCCTATCGCATTAGGGACTACAAACCATCAAGTACCTCTCGTCGCTTTCCCTCGTTCTTGCTGTACTTGGAGAAGAGGCTGCAGAAGAGATTCCCACAGCAGCATGCAACATGAACCAGAGGACCCTCCTTCCCCAGGCTGAGGCCCGATGACACTGCCAGCACCAGCGTGACTGTCTTGATGAGCAGAGTCCATTTTCCCAAATAACCACGGATGATGAAGCCACTGAGGATGGTCTTGATCTGAAAACAGGCCAAGGTTCTCGGGAATTCTGAATAAAAGTCTCCATACGTGAGAAACCCAAAATGTACTTTTGGATGAAAAACAAAAAGCGCAATTTGTGGTTCATAAATACAATCTTGAGTAGAAATGCACATACGCAACCCCGCCTCTAGTTATGCCCTTTCTACGTCTACCGTTTACCATCAAAGGTCAATGCAAAGCGACTCATGGCGCCCATATTTAACCAGCCTTGATTGCATTACCACCACAGCGGCTGTCATTCGGAATCACAGCTGGTGGGAGCAAAAAGTGTGGGTGGAGAGGGGCAACCACTTGAAAACGTATATTTGGAGGGCACAGCAGTGGCAAACAAAGATTGAGTGACAGCAAAAAAGATAATGGGAGTGGTATTGCAGCTGGAACGTATCAATGTGATACGTGAACAGTGATTTGTATTACAAATGTTGATCCAAAACCAGAGAAGGTGATCGTGCCCTCTGAACAGGAATTAATGTTCAAGCTGACAAATCGCAGCCCAGCAAGGGATGTTTTTTGGGGTGGGGAGGTGGTTTCTTTTGACACAAGCTGGGAGTTTGTCACAGCCAATGTGGCTGATGGCAACCACCATCAGTTCAAACAATTGTACAGAATTATATATCCAAATAAAGTGGTGTGGAAAAGTGTTTATCTCCTTCCTTCTATTTTTTGTTTATATTTGTCATACTTGAAGGTTTCAGTTCATTTCCATTTATTGTATGATTAATTCATTCATTTATCATCGCCCCAAGCCTAGTGGCCAAAGCAAATGTTGTCATGAAATGATGGATAAACATGTATTGTCTTCCAATGAATGTTATTTATAAAATAAGACATCACTTCAGCTCTTAATATGTCCATTGCCATGTCTCCAAAAAGTGTCGTATTGCTGCGCACATTCTCATGTCTCATGTCATACTTTGCGTTGAAAGTATGCAACTTTTTTAACCTCCAGTTAAGACCTTTAGTGTTTGCTGGTATCACTGTCACTTCCTCACCTCTGGGATTCCTGAGCCGCAAGCATACGGAGCAAACACTCGCACGAGTGACACAGCCAGGAAGGAGAAGAAAAGAGCCCACAAGATGTACAGGAAGTAGTTTAGCACATATGCTCCACCACCCTGAAAGAGGGTAAAATTACAGCATTTCATCAAGTAAACTACAATGTGTAAGACTGCTCTTCGCTATTCTGGACCGTTCATTATTTAGCAGATTAAGGGAATTAGGTGTTTCAACCTCAGAATGGCCTGTCATCAGCTCTGCCCACTTCTGCCACTGTGGACACTTGTCACGGTCATCAAAGGTTGTCTCATTAGACGTCCAGCAGCACTGCTCGTGGCTGTACCAGAAGGCAGACAGACACACACCCTCCTTCAGGTCTGTCATCCAGTCCACTGCCAGGTCAATGACTCCGGCCAGCGTACCTGGAAAGGATGTGACGGATAACAGCTGTACAGATGGCTGCTCTGCTGAAAAAGTCCTCCTGACCAACCTGAGAGGAGTCCAATGAGCAGCATAACAACCCATCCCGACCATGCATCCAGCAGGCTCTTGATCAGCTCCCATATCGACTCTTTACTTTTGCTGGTGATCTAAGAGAAAAAGATGGATGAAGCGGTTTAGTCAGAATGAGTAGCACCGACACTGGGGGTGCAACAACCTTGCGGTGGCGGTCAGTGTCTCGTGACTTCTCCCTCAGCCAGTCGATGGTATGAAAGTCTTCATACGTGGCAACATCAGGAAAAGGTTCCTCCAGGAAGTCCATCAAGTTGCCAGCTCCATTCATCTCATCTGTGGGCGTGGCGCTGCTTGCACCTGCATTTGGAATCCCCATCCCAGACAAAAATCCCCATCAACATGTAAGAGTCCCTCGGTCAGTGAAAAGACCTAAATGTACATTTCATCCACATCCAAGTTAGAGGCAAGAAGTCGTTTTTATTTCTACGTCAACAGAAACTGCGACAATATATTACCAATGTGTGCTCCGTGTTTATTTATTATTATTTATTATTGATTATCTTATCGACGCATTCTTAGTCTCGTCTAATATGGGTAAACAATGTGTTATTATACTGTATACTATATTATATCTGTCTCCCAAAACACTCAAGGTTCCATCAATGAATACCACATGAAACCAACTACATCTTATCCCTGGTAACATTCGTGAGCTAGCTCAGTCGTTAGCATGCAGTAGCAAATATTTTACCTTCACCCGCTTCCATTTTGGAGTCCGTCCAACCGTTAAGTGAACGTAATTATTATGAACATACGAATAATTTATTGAATATAAATAACGGCAACCATTTCTATGGAAGCGTGTTTCGATAAAAAAAAAAAAAACAGTCAGCCGTCAGTCATCCTTAGCATCCTAGCATGAAGCGTCCATCAGCTACGGCAGTCTCGCGAGATCTAAATTAAAAGCTCGTCTAGACAAGGATGCATCACGCTGCAGTTTTGAAAAAAGATAAAGATAAAAAGAAAACACCAGAAGGCAAATCTTAAAAATGTCCTTTTATTGACTTTATATGTATATATATGTATAGTCTGCTAAATCTATATATATGTGTGTATATATAAAGGCAAGAGAAGACACTTTTACAGCTGCTTCTTCTCGAAGAGCTTCTTCCAAGCAGGCATTATGTGCTCATAGATTCTCTCAATCTGCAACAGATACAAATCCAACTTTAATTCCATGCTCTTATGTTGCCATGAAACACATATGATCGAGATGGTGGAAGTACAGCAGCTTTTAACCTGCTCTGACTTCTTGACTCCATATCTGAAGAACGTTGCTTGGTGCTCGCTGTTGTGGAACAAGATGTCAAAAGTCACTTCCTGTCCCATCATGTTGTCAATGGCTTGTTTCACAACATTGTGGAAATCTCTGGCCGGGACGCAATCATCCAGCATGTTGTTGACCTAAGCAGCAGTCATATTTTCTTACAGGTTTACCTGCCTATTTACAGTACCCAGCACTCACAGATAACTTGTTGTTGCATCACCTTGTAATTCTTTCCCAGCAGTTCCATCGGATCCAATTTGACTTCTGACCTCAGGGCCCGTCCAAAGAGCACAAGCTTGGAGTCAGAATCTGGTGAAGATGTTGAACGGTCATATACAGTACATACGTAAGCTTTCATCATAAAGTTCAAAACAAAACAGGAATAAATAAACCTCTGGTTGTCAGGTGAGCCACATAGCGAACACCATCCCGCTCGCCGTAGTAGACCGCAAAGTGGGAGAAGTATTTGTTCCGGGGATACTCCACAATGTCTCCAGGGAACAGCTTTGGTGGAGAATGTTTCTGCAAAGACTGTGTGAAGAGGTGATGCTGGTGATGTTGTCTTTTGGAGAAATATATGAATTGCTTACCTGCCCCATGAGTTGATGTTTTGATGGCACTGCTCCTCTGGTCTGGTCTGTTCCAGGATGCAGATGTAAAGCTCAGGCAGGAAGACGGTGACCTCGCCCTTGTCACGGTCCATGGTCACGCTCATTAGGTGCTAATGTGGGCGTTTTGGGGAGGACATATGTAGGTAGCATGCGAACCAGCTGTTTCCTGCTCAGAGAGACAGAAAGAGGAAGTCACTTCAGTGACACTTGTTTGATGTCAAGTGTGGAGGTAGCGCAAACAGTTCTTTTACATGCACACACATAATACAGAATATTGACAAACACAAAGTCCAACTTAGTATGTACTGTAAATACATGCTAAGTTTATACTGTATAGGTCTGATATATGTATTCTTATATATGCTTTATTTTGGAAAAAGGCTTTAAAAAAGACTACAAAATACCACAGGCCAATAACAAACATGCCAAGGGCAGAGTAGAGTGAATGACATGATGTCATCTTGTCAACTACTTAGCTTGTTAGCTTCCTTGGTAGCAAACGAACCATGACTAAAAAGATAATAGGAGTGTTATTGCAGCTGAAATGTATCAATGCGTTGCAACAGTGATTTGTATTACAAATGTTGATCGAAAAATCGGAGGATGCGATCATGCCCTCTGAACAGGAATTACAGGAATTGGGTTAGGGTTAGGGGGTTAGGGGGGGGGTCTTTTGACACAAGCTGGGAGTTTGTCACAGCCAATGTGGCTGATGGCAACCACAATCAGTTCAAACGATTGTACGGAATTATATATCCAAATACAGTGGTGTGGAAAAGTGTTTAACCCCTTCCTTCTGTTTTTTTTTGTATATTTGTCATTTTTGAAGGTTTCAGATTATCAAACAAATTTGATTAGTCAATGAAACAACTGAACACAAAATGCAGTTTTTAAATATTAATAGAAATGGCAGTTTTAAAAGCCAAAGCTTTTCTAAAGCTGTGGGACTCCAGCAAACCACAGAGAGAGACATTATTCACAAAAGGGTGAAAACATGGAACAGTGGTGAACCTTCCCAGGAGTGGCTGGCCAACCAAAATTACCCAAAGAGCACAGTGACTGCAACAATATCCAATGAAATGCAGGCCTCACCTCCAGATCAATGTTCACGACTCCACCATAAGAAAGACACTGGGCAAAAACAGCCTGCATTGAGTTCCAAGACCAAAACCACTGCTGAACAAAAAGAACACACTTCCATTTCATTTGTCTATTTGTTTTAAGCAGACTAAAAATAGCAGAAATTGACATGTTGGAAAGAATGAAGACTGAATGGTGAAATGTATATACCGATGGTGCAGAATATACGCTCTCCGTAGTTCCACCATTGCTTAACTAGTCTACAAGTTAGAGGGCAGTGAGGTAATATAATTTTATAAAACATGTGAAGTCCTACAAAAGAATTTAACTAGCAACCTCAGCACTCGACCACCTTAGCCATGTGACCTCTGTATTCAGTAATGGGAACTGTAAAATGATTTTTCATCAGTAGGAGGCGCCAAATAAATAGCACATTCATTTTTAATGGGAACGTTTTCACAATAAATGTGAAAATAAACTAAATGGGACATTATTTTGAAAATTCTGAACAGATAGCCACCTTTTCCTGAATGATCCATCCATCCATTTTCTATGCAGCTCATCCTCACTAGGATGCTGGAGCCTAGATAAGCTGACTCCTACCCTGGACTGGTGGCCAGCCAATCCCAGGGCACATATAGACAAACAACCATTCACACTCACATTCATACGTATGGACAATTTGGAATGGCCAATTAACCTAGCATGTTTTTGGAATGTGGTAGGAAACCGGAGTACCCGGAGAAAAGCCACGTGTGCACGGGGAGAACATGCAAACTCCATGCCCATTCATGCCCATTTTCCAATCTCCTAACTATGTGACCAACATACTAACCACTAGGCCACCTTGGTGGAAGGCATCTGAGTTGAACTGCTACCTGCGCAGCACAGACACACACACAGTTGCTGAGGTTCTTAGTCTCAGCTGAGGCCGTGTTCAGGCACCTTTTGGTCCCAGCAGTCCATGCAGTGTCCGTGTTTCCTCTGATGGCGTTTATAGTTGTCCAAGTGACCCGTCGTGTAGTCACACTGGCCGCAAGCGTACGGCTTCTCGCCAGTGTGTCGCAGCATGTGTCTCTTTAGGTTCATGCTCTGATTGCAGGAGTAGCCGCAAATGTCACAGTGGAATGGCTTGGCACCCGAGTGGATGCGCTCATGGCGGTGCAGGTTGGCAAGGTTACCGCAGGCGTAACTGCAAGACGGGCACTGGTACGGCTTCTCACCTGTGTGTACGCGCATGTGCCGTTTGAGGTTGTCGAGGTGCGAGGACGTGTAGGGGCAGTGTGGACAGTGGTGAGGTTTCTCCTCAGAGTGAGTGTGGGAATGGCGGGCCAAGTGATTGGGGTAATGGGACAGGAAGGGGCAGAGAGCGCAGCGGTACAGCTTGCTGCCATGCCGCCGTGGTTCCCGAGTCGCAAGTGGGCCATTGGAACCAGCCGTAGCATCTTTTATCAGCAGGTCCAAGGAGCACCGTCGGCATACCTAAAAACAACAGATGCATAATCGGGATTGTTGTCACAATGGAACGATTTGCTATTTCAACACACCTGCCATTTACCATCCTCTCCATCCTCCATGTTGACGCCCACCAGGTCAGCCTCCTCCAGCGTGAGGCTGCACAACCGGCAGCACAGTGGAAAGAGCAGAACAGGCAGCGGGTTGGAGGCGGTGGTCAGCCCGCCCTGCAACTGCAAGCAAGTGGAATCCTGAGAAACTTGCAGCGTCAGATCCGTGATGTCTAGTGTGGGAAGGGAAGGAATATGAGATGTTTAAGTTAAGCTACAAACCTTTCAAATTCAAGGCAAATTCAATATTCAACATTTTTTCCTTTTACCGTCTGCTTTTCTCCTCCTCGCTTTTCTGATCTCCCTGACCCTCCTTGGTTGGCGCTCCTGCGCATGAAGGCGCTGGTGCCTCCGCAGGTTGCCAAGGGAACTGCAGGTATAGCTGCACTGAGGGCAGCGGTACGGCTTCTCTCCGGTGTGTGTGCGTGTGTGCCGTTGCAGGTTGACCAGCTGAGCCGAGGAATACGGGCACAAAGAGCAGCGATGCGGCTTCTGGCCGTCGTGGATGCGCATGTGGCGTTTCAGGTGATTGGAGTAACGAGACGTAAAAGTGCACAGCGAGCAGGAGTAGATTTTACGAGGAAGGTCACTAGCGCCACCCGTTTCACCTTCACTAACTTTCTTCTGGTCAACCATGTCGACCATTTTGCCATCCTCCACTTGGGTTGAATTGACGGAAGCGTCATGCTGGACACCCAGCTCGCAGGTGAGACAGTACAGCTCCGCCCCGAGATCTAAGCTTACACCTGGATAAATAAATCATTCTGGTTAAAGGTCACCAGCACACTACGGGAGTAAGGGTGTTTACCAAGATCAAACTCTGCTCCCAGTGGTGTGTCACATGAAAGCTGACCACAGCCTTTACACGAGAGGACTGCTGGGAAAGTCGAGTCTGGAAGGGATGAAGGATTCTCATCCACACTCAGAGACAACACCGTCACACCTGAATGTGAGACAATAAAATCAATTTATTGTCCTGCTCTATGCTCTGAGTTTTGTGTGTGTGTGTGTGTGTGTGTGTGTGTGTTACTGACTGGTGTCTCGATCCAATCCCATGATCTCAGAGTCACCCAATTCCAACTCTCCACTTAGGAGAACGTCTCCCTCCAGAACCAGACAGCTCGGATCACATGTCACACCACCATTATCCAACTCCACTGAGGACAAAACACAATAATGACTTTTGTACAGTAGTGATCTCTCAATCATGGATGAAAGTTCAGTGAGTGTGCATGTCTAAGGGATGCCAACCGGTAGTGTTATAATGATATCATCTTGGTTAAACCTAACTACCTGATGCCTGAAGAAATTAGAAATGTGATGAGCTGACATGCTGAGACAATTAGGAGTCTCCCACTGTTTTTGCCGTCAAATTTGGAGGGACTATTTGGATATCAAAGTAGTTCTGATAAGAAAAGACCAGTTGATGGGAGTACTCTTGCTAGTATTGGAGATAAACTCACATAAATGTATGTGTAAATTACTGTAAACTTACCTGATTTGTTTACTCTTGCGCAAACAAGTTCCCATGCCGCTGTTTTTAAATGATCTATAATTTAATTTTTAGAAATGTCAAATAGTTCAGGGAAAGTATGACTTTTTTTCCTCCATGTTTACCTGCGTGAGAGAGAACTTAATAGCATCCTGTCCACGCTCCCTCATGCTCATCCAATCAGAACTCAGAACTCAGCCAAGATGCATTCATGGTCTCACACAAAGTTGGATTTTTAAAACTCATTACAAAGACGTGCATTGTATACTGTATTATAATGATAAAAGAGAAGCAAGTTGCCTGGCATGGCAAAGAAAGGGTGAGCAGAGGTTAAAGGTCAAATAGAGGAAACACTTTTCGATGGTGAAACAGATGGAATCATGCTTCTTCAATCTACTAAAAGAGCTGCAACATCACTCATGACAAAGGGCGGAAAGAGCCAAAGTCAAACAGGAAGTGATGAAGAAAAATAAAGAGCTCCGGGAGGTCGAAGCAGGAAGAAGAGTGAGGCACTGTCAACATTCAGGATGAGATAAGACGCACAGAGTCAGTCCGACTCGTTAACAGCCAGAAGGAAAAGCAAGAAAAGTCAACAAGTTGAACCAGTCAGACCAGTTCCTGTTTCTTGAGAAAACCGTTAAAATAAAACTCTTAAAAGAAATCCAAATCCAAATGGTCTCCGAAAGTAGAGGTTGTGGCTTAACTTAGTTGCCCAGCTTGGCACTAAAAGAGGACAAGAACTCACATTTGACAGGCTGTGGGTTGGACTGTTTCCTCCGCGGCATTCTCGCCTCGTCGTGGCCGAGATCCTGCGCGGGATTCGGCTTAAACTCCCTTGCAGAGTGACCGCTGGTCCGTCCGTCTGTTCGCCTTTCTGGCTGCACACTAACTGCTCATCCGCATATCGTCACCTCCTTCCCCTTCCTCCAAAGAAGTGGCGAGGAAATCATCAACGGAACACCAAGAGCAGACGTCCTGTAACGCTCTTGACTTGACGTTTCTCCGCTACATAGCCAGTGCCATCTTGTCCATGCCAACCTTTCAGTGAGCTCGACCTTTCTTTCCCAGGAGCTAACTTACCGCTTACTTCTTCCGGGGCAATTTTGTTGCCATACGTACGGTGGACAGACCACCTCCAACATGACGTCAGTGAGCAGGACTTACTTGGCAAACAGCTGAGCTGTCAATTGAGCTGGGCGATACTGCAAATTGTGGTATCAATCTCATTCTAAGTGAATACAGAGCCAGTCGATACCGATACCGATACTGATACGTTTAACTTGCTAACGTTCAAAATCCACCAATTTGTCATTTTGCTTTGAATTTGTTGGTCATGATTATAACCAGACTAAAATACAGGATGGCGATTTTAGTACATACACAAAAAGTTGAACTGAATCAGGGGCGTCACTAGGAGATGCACAGGATATGAATGAATGTAGTACACATTCAAAAAAAATCCAAAAAACAAATAAGGAACAAGAACCGGGATATAAGTTTCCCACTTTTGGACAGATTTAATAGAGATACTCAATTGTTTTAGGCCACCATTAAATGTACACAAGTACACACAATCTACACTGCAAAACCGCTGCTCAAGCTCTGCAACTATTCTGTACAGTGGACAGTCATCAATTATATAATAATCATTGTTATATTATTAATCAGCCCATTATTATTACTATTGTCATTATTCTTCTTTTGATTACTACTACTACTACTAGTAGTAGTAGTCTAGTATTAGCCTTCTTATTGGCTTGCTTATTAGCCTGATTTTGCCCTATTATATAAAATTTGTCAGAGATTTTTGTATGTAAAAAAAAGAAAAAAATCAATATAAAAAAGTAAATAAAAAATACCAAATTATTTAGGGGGGCTTAAGAACATTGAAGCCCCGCCTAAAATAGGCCTAATGACAGCACTGAACTGAATATCAACAACATCAGAACCATATCAGCAAAATAATACAAATGTTCCTAGTTAATTATATTCAATTGATTTGTACTGAGGTTCATGCAGCACATCCACGTTTCACCTAACTAGTGACACAGGAATACGCAATGACACTCGACTTGACTTCATTGCATTCGGAGTCGGAGAGCTCAACTTTATTGAACAGGCCATCACAGACAATCACACTTGCAACAACGGCTGCTTCTCATCTCAGCACTGCTAAAAATCATTCATTCATTCATTCGGGGGGTGCTGGAGCCTATACCAGCTGTCTTTGGGCAAGCGGCGAGGTACACCCTGGACTGGTGGCCAGCCAATCCCCGGGCACATATAGACAAACAACCATTCACACTCACATTCATACCTTTTGGAGTGGCCAATTAACCTAGCATGTTTTTGGAATGTGGGAGGAAACCGGAGTACCCAGAGAAAACCCACGCATGCATGGGGAGAACATGCAAACTCCACACAGAGATGGCCAAGGGTGGAATCAAACTCGGGTCTCCTAGCTGTGAGGTCTGGTTCAGGTTCAGCTGCTAAAATCAACTACATCAAAAAGCAAAATAGGGTCTGTCGCGATATTAAGCAATAAGCAGTAGGTTTATTAATGATCTTTACTCATTGATATGTTTTTGCCACTTTGCTTCCTGCTGCGCTCTCCAGGCGGTGACCACCTCGTTGTCCACTCCCTCTGCGGCAGCCCCAGCTCTGGCCCTCTGCCGAGTTTGAGCAATGAAGTTTGCAACGTTCTCTTCCTCAGCGTCATCATCCGGACCCTGCCTTTCCTCCAGCGTGTCATTGCGTTTGTATCGTGAGTCGTATGTGAACTTCCTACTTGAGCTGAGGTCACTCGCCTCGTCGTCCTGGCTGTATGACCTCCCAGCTCGACTGTGGCCGGGATATTCCGCGTCGTCAGGGGATGATGGTTCCTCACGCAGCCGAGATTAATATCTGGAGGTGCCGCCGTGCATCTTGTCGTCGCCATTCTCACCAGCACATGAAGCCTGGCGATGGGTCCGAGATTTATGGGGAAAAAGAGGGTTTTTTGGAGGGAAAGCAGTTTTTCACGCCCTGCGAGGCCCATATTGACCCCAGCGACCGCACATTTTTCAGTTTTTGTCTTTCCAGCCTCGTGAGACTCCAATGAAAGAAAGACAGCCCATTTCAGTTCAGAAAGGGGTGACCTTTGACCTCAAGCAGGTCTCAACTTAGTGGGCTTGCAGGTCTAACCACGCCCCCTTTTGAGCCAGACACTTGAAACTTGGCACACAGGTCAGCGGCCAGCCCCTGATACACATATCAAAAAATCCGGGTCCTGGATCAAAGGGTCCGAGATTTATGGGAAAAAAGAGGGTTTTTTGGAGGGAAAGCAGTTTTTCACACCCAGCGAGGACCATATTGACCCCAGCGACCCCATATTTTTCAGAGGTTTTGTCTTTCCAGCCTTGTGAGACTCCAATGGAAGAAAGTCCATTCATTTTCCAAATCTGGCTGAAATGGCCACAAAGGCTCTGAGAGTCATCGTCGTGCTCTTAAGACCTGATCCGCAGAAATCTTTTTTCCAGACAACGCAGAGGTCTGAAATTCGAGTATGTTGTTGGGGGCCTCCAGATGAGCGGATCGACATCAGTCGGGTGTCAGTCGGACATGTACTTTTTGACCAGCGGGCGTCGGGAATTTTATTGTTTCCTCATGTTCACGCCCCCGCCGATCGGACAAAAAATGTTCAAATGTGTCAAAAAACGCAACAGAACATCTACAAAGAATATAAAGCAAGTGTGCACAGTTTCACATCTGTGCAACCTTTGGTTAGCTAATTAGCTTTAGCAAGGTTGTATCGAGCTGGGACCAATTTCTTCCTAATTGATGGGATAGTGTCTGCAACATATTGAAAAATGAAAAAAAAACTCCAAGAAAAAGTGTTTCTAATTTCAACAAATTGATGGTGACCTATGACCTTTGAGCAGTCTGTTCGATTACTAGGCAAGGTTCCTTTAGAGCTATACTCTTGAAATTTTGCACACTGCAGAATAATTGTCTGATGATATGGTGAAAAATTGGTGGACCTAGCTCGATGCTTGATGAATTTATTAAAGTTTTGTTTTTTTTAGGGCCTTCGACCGGCTTCGTGGTCAATCTATTTGGGAAGGAAACATGGTTCCTGTTGAGTCCCGTCTCTGAAATTTTGCACACTCGTGCAGAATAATTGTCTGATGATATGGTGAAAAATTGGTGGACCTAGCTTGATGCTTGGCCTCAGGTTCCAACCCTCGCCTCCAGTTTGCCCACCGGCCGGCCACCGTTTCCAGTTTGCCCGCAAGCCGGCAGCTGACAACAGATTGCCCGCCAGCCGCTGCAGTCTGCGCCCTGCCGCCGGCTTCGTATTGCTCTTTGGTCGCCGGCGGCCGCAGCCTTCATATTGCTCTCTAGTCGTTGTTGTTGTTGTTGTCGCCGTCGCCGTCGCCGTCGCCGTCGCCGTCGCCGTCGCCGTCGCCGTCGCCGTCGCTCCACTTTCCCGCAATCTTCAGCAGAGTAAGACAAAGCTTACATTAGCCACGACTTTACCATTGAGAAAACACAGTATATGATTGCCCAGCATAACGATTACAGTCACGGTGTCATGAAAAAATCCCATCAAACATCAACACAATAGATAGATTTAGAACAGACTTGGCCAGTCGTGTGCAAGAATAACCTATTTACGTGGCTTAAAACAAGTAATTTAACAGCTATTTCTTTCATAGACAGTACCGCAGAGCACGCTGGGATGTGTGCCAATCGGCTACATTATGAAGAGGACAAGGAACTGCTGATTATAATGCGGGCGAGGGAGGATGTCAATTAAGGGCCTCAATTCTTGAATTTCTTCTCCTTAAAAATTACTTTTATGCAACTCTTGGCTATGTTATCTGTATCATGTGTCATTTGTGTGCTTTCAACATATACTTGTTAGTCCAAAATACAGTACACTTCAAAAAGACGTTTGTGTGTTTTCGAAGTGGCCACAGGAGGGCGATAGAGGCTGATATCAACTATGTATGTCCGTCACAGGCCACCGTACTGATCCGCCAGTAAGTGGTGACATTACGTGAAATCCAACAAATTAAATAATGCCTCCTTTTTTTACAGCACCTTAAGAACGGTGCCCAGTGTGCTTCAGGAGTATAAAGTATTATTTCTCTTGTTATAGTGTGTAAAATCATTGTGAAACACGACGTCACATCCGCGCTGTAACTTCCTGTTTGCACTTCCTGGTTTCGTCCGGAACATGGCGCCGACGATCCCAATTACGCCGTGTCTGTTGGCAGCCAAGCTGAAGTATTCTAGAGGGAATGCCGTCTACTGTTTGTAAAACTAAGAGGCGTGATTGTTGAAACTCTTTATTGAAAATGCTTGAGAATATATTACATGTGTATTGCTTAATGTTTGAAGTTTTCAACGCTGTTGCAGGCATGTGTTTGGCCAGCTATGTGGGGCGGGTTGAGCGTGAACCAGGAAGTGCGGGGATCTCGTGTGTGCGCGCGCGCGCTGTTCTGTCGTTGCTGGCTAGTCGAAAAAGAAAGTTGACCGGAAGCAGCAGGCAACCGTCTGTCTTTCTCTGGCGAAGTCAGGCCGCCCCTTACCACGGTTTGGGGCTGAAAATAGTGACAGTTAACACCGCCACGACCGTGGAGAAGTGTCGAAGTAAACGGTTTGTCTTGCAACAGCATCGTTTTCATTTGCGCCAATTTAATTCGGTATCGAGTCAGCGTTCCAACACCCTGACGGAGACGGCAATGCTACAAGGTCAGTATCAAAGTTTTAAGTCACGTTGAAGCACGAATATTGGCGTTTCGCTCCGACAGTAGGACAATATACATTATATAAACGATGTCGAAGTTACGAGCTGAAGCCGAGGTCGCCATTTTGTGGACATAATTGGCGCGCAGAATGCTCGACATAACGGAAGCAATTGTTTCAACCGGTCCATTTGCAATCCATAATATAATGTGAACGACTTTGGCCCAAATTGACAACGATTTTTCAAAAGTATGTTTCGCTACCCTCGTCATAGTCAATGACAACTGGAGCTAAAAGTGGTTTATTTGTAATTATTTCGTTTGACGTGAAAATCCCTTGATGTCCTGGTTACGTGCATGGCGTGTTAAGTATATGTCGGAACTTGTTGCCATCAGAGGCGAGGCATCTGTTAGGTGAGTGTAAGCCGCTGATTTTATCTTTGAGCATCATTGTGACAACGGAAGAGAAAGCACACTCATAACCCTTCTCCCTTATTCGGTCTATTTTAATGGCGACTAAAAAACTTACTTCTGTACACCGCATCATTACAATAACCAAGCTCCGAACCTGGGGAGACAGAGCCTTCTCCATCGCTGCCCCCACCCTCTGGAACTCTTTGCGCCATTCACTCCGTGCTTGCCCTGACCTTCCCACCTTCAAAAAACAACTCAAAACCCACCTCTTTAAATCTGTTTTTAATAAACTTATAATAATAATAACTTTTTTTTATATCTGACTGCTGTGCCCCTCCCCGCTTTTACTCATGTTTTAACTGTGTATTAACCAATGAATGTTGTATTTTGGTGTGTCTTCTATTCTGTTTACTTACTTTATTCAACTCCATTCTTCTGTAAAGTGTCTTTGAGTATTTTGAAAAGCGCTATACAAATAAAATTTATTATAATAATAATAATAATAATAATTATTATTATTATTATTATAAGTATTCAATGCAGGAATTAATTTTATAAAACTGAGTATTTCATTACAGCAAAGGAATAGCAGCTAATCTTACAACTTCTGTTACAGATGAAAAGCCGCTTGTCGCTTAACAGCCCGTGGGATCCTTCTGCATCCATCTCAACATGAGCTCCAAATGGGAGCGTCATCTGATGATAGGTTCTCCAGTGGACAGTTTCACCTATTGCACGCACAAGACGGCATTTTCTGGAGCTTCAACCTTTTGCGTCCATCAGCAGTCTGTCGGCCCCCGGGGAAGGACTCATGTAATCGTGTTGGCAGACCATCAACAACATGGCGTCAGCGTTCTTCACAGGTAGGAAGACTTGTTCAAGTAAATGACATGATGGCCTTCATACATGTAGCACAATAACACAGGATAAATGAATAGATGACAAAAGATATGCAATTCATACACAAGTGCCGTGACTAATGCTTTGGCTGTAAAGGTTGCTCTGGCTGTTACAGTACAATGTTAGCCGGCCACATGGAGGTCATTATAATTGGCCTACATGTTTTCCCAGCTCTGACAACTACTCTCTTCTTAATCACCACTTGTACTTTTTGTAAAATCTTAAAGCTAAACCAACTGTAACACTTGTCTATAGGAGTGGAGCATCTCTTGACAACAATGGAAGTATTATTTTGCAAGAATTTAGTCCTGTAAGTACAGTAAAGTCTTGTTATATCGATATTCTCGGGAGTCGGAAAAAATACCGATATAACCGGACTATCCATATATCCGATCCTGCGCCGAACTGCATTAAAAGTGGGCGGATCTTTGATATGGCATGTAATTTTCTCCTTGAGTTCATGGATTGCGTATCTAGCATGCTTTTGTACTACAATAAATTTTGTACTACAGTAAATAAAAATAAACTTGCGCTGTAGTGATTACCGGTTACCGGGACATAATTCACCCCGGAACTATCGATAGGGAAGGTGTTGCCACCCGGAGGGGTAGGCGCGAGGGACGGGTGTTTTCCACTTTGTGTGCTGCACTCTGGTGGTGGAAGTGTGAAAAATAAAGTTGACTGGAAGCAGCCGTTCGCCGTGTTCTTTTTTGGTATTGAAATCCTTAAGCAAAGATTGATTTAAGCTGCTTTTGTATCGATAAAAGCAGACCAAATTGGCTGGCGGGAGATGAAAAGGGCATCCTAGTAACCGGATTATCATAATAACCGTGTATCGTACTAACGGAGCTAATTATATCATAAAAGACTAGAAATTTGCCGGGAAATGAAAATAGTATCGTAATAAGTAGTAATTTGTTTTAACCGATATCGATATAACGAGACTTTACTGTACTTACAAATAATGTCACACTTTGTATAAGGAATGTTTTTCAGTATTTCCGTGTTACAATCACTCCACTTGTGTACTTTTTGGCCCTTTAAATCCATTTGTGTCTATCTTTATTTACTCAATAATAGTATTTATGGTATTTTAAATGCATGCAAGTGACCACTATATAGCGGAATTTCCCAAGAAGAATAGCAGTACCTGAAAGACACCACAAGATGGCGGAAATTCATTAGTAAAGGTGCAGTAATTTTAAGTAACCACCAGATGGCGGAAATTCCCAGGTTAAGTTGCAGTAATTTTAAGTGACCGCGAGATGGCGGAATTTCCCAGGCAAAGTTGCAGTAAGTTTAAGTGACCACTAGATGGCGGAAATCCCCAAGTATAGTTGCAGTAATTTTAAGTGACCACCAGATGAGGGAAATTCCTAGGTTAAGTTGCAGTAATTTTAAGAGACCACTAGATGGGGGAATTTCCCCGGCAAAGTTGCAGTAATTTTAAGTGACCACTAGATGGCAGAATTTCCCAGGTTAAGTTGCAGTAAGTTTAGGTGACCACTAGATTGCAGAAATTCCCAAGTTAAGTTGCAGTAATTTTAAGTGACCACTAGATGGTGGAATTTCCCAAGTAGAGTAGCAGTAAGTTAAAGTGGCCACCAGATGGAGGCATAGGGTTAGGGTTAGCCTAACAATATGGTTAGCCTTACAGGGTTAGGGTTAGGGGGTTAGGGTTAGGGTTAGGGTTAGGGCTTGGGTTAGGGTTAGGGCTTGGGTTAGGTCTAGGGTTAGGGCTTGGGTTAGGTCTAGGGTTAGGGTTACATCAGGCTAGGGCTAGGGTTACGTCAGGCTAGGGCTAGGGTTTGGTTTTGGGTTTGGGTTTGGGTTAGGGTAGGGCTAGGGTTTGGGTTTGGGTTTGGGTTAGGGTAGGGCTAGGGCTAGGGCGAGGGGTAAGGGTTAGGGTTTAGGGTTAGGGTTAGGGTAAGGGTTAGGGTAAGGGTTAGGGTTAGGGTTAGGGTAAGGGTTAGGGTTAGGGTAAGGGTTAGGGTTAGGGTTAGGGTTAGGGTTAGGGTTAGGGTTAGGGTTAGGGTTAGGGTTAGGGTTAGGGTTAGGGCTAGGGCTAGGGCTAGGGTTAGGGTTAGGGTTAGGGTTAGGGTTAGGGTTAGGGTTAGGGTTAGGGTTAGGGTTAGGGTTAGGGTTAGGGTTAGGGTTAGGGTTAGGGTTAGGGTTAGGGTTAGGGTTAGGGTTAGGGTTAGGGTTAGGGTTAGGGTTAGGGTTAGGGTTAGGGTTAGGGTTAGGGTTAGGGTTAGGGTTAGGGTTAGGGTTAGGGTTAGGGTTAGGGTTAGGGTTAGGGTTAGGGTTAGGGTTAGGGTTAGGGTTAGGGTTAGGGTTAGGGTTAGGGTTAGGGTTAGGGTTAGGGTTAGGGTTAGGGTTAGGGTTAGGGTTAGGGTTAGGGTTAGGGTTAGGGTTAGGGTTAGGGTTAGGGCTAGGGTTAGGGTTAGGGTTAGGGTTAGGGTTAGGGTTAGGGTTAGGGTTAGGGTTAGGGTTAGGGTTAGGGTTAGGGTTAGGGTTAGGGTTAGGGTTAGGGTTAGGGTTAGGGTTAGGGTTAGGGTTAGGGTTAGGGTTAGGGTTAGGGTTAGGGTTAGGGTTAGGGTTAGGGTTAGGGCTAGGGCTAGGGCTAGGGCTAGGGCTAGGGTTAGGGTTAGGGTTAGGGTTAGGGTTAGGGTTAGGGTTAGGGTTAGGGTTAGGGTTAGGGTTAGGGTTAGGGTTAGGGTTAGGGTTAGGGTTAGGGTTAGGGTTAGGGTTAGGGTTAGGGTTAGGGTTAGGGTTAGGGTTAGGGTTAGGGTTAGGGCTAGGGCTAGGGTTAGGGTTAGGGTTAGGGTTAGGGTTAGGGTTAGGGTTAGGGTTAGGGTTAGGGTTAGGGTTAGGGTTAGGGTTAGGGTTAGGGTTAGGGTTAGGGTTAGGGTTAGGGTTAGGGTTAGGGTTAGGGTTAGGGTTAGGGTTAGGGTAAGGGTTAGGGTTAGGGTTAGGGTTAGGGTTAGGGTTAGGGTTAGGGTTAGGGCTAGGGTTAGGGTTAGGGTTAGGGTTAGGGTTAGGGTTAGGGTTAGGGTTAGGGCTAGGGTTAGGGTTAGGGTTAGGGTTAGGGTTAGGGTTAGGGTTAGGGTTAGGGTTAGGGTTAGGGTTAGGGCTAGGGCTAGGGTTAGGGTTAGGGTTAGGGTTAGGGTTAGGGTTAGGGTTAGGGCTAGGGTTAGGGTTAGGGTTAGGGTTAGGGTTAGGGTTAGGGTTAGGGTTAGGGTTAGGGTTAGGGTTAGGGTTAGGGTTAGGGTTAGGGTTAGGGTTAGGGTTAGGGTTAGGGTTAGGGTTAGGGTTAGGGTTAGGGTTAGGGTTAGGGCTAGGGCTAGGGTTAGGGTTAGGGTTAGGGTTAGGGCTAGGGCTAGGGTTAGGGTTAGGGTTAGGGTTAGGGTTAGGGTTAGGGTTAGGGTTAGGGTTAGGGTTAGGGTTAGGGTTAGGGTTAGGGTTAGGGTTAGGGTTAGGGTTAGGGTTAGGGTTAGGGTTAGGGTTAGGGTTAGGGTTAGGGTTAGGGTTAGGGTTAGGGTTAGGGTTAGGGTTAGGGTTAGGGTTAGGGTTAGGGTTAGGGTTAGGGTTAGGGTTAGGGTTAGGGTTAGGGTTAGGGTTAGGGTTAGGGTTAGGGTTAGGGTTAGGGTTAGGGTTAGGGTTAGGGTTAGGGTTAGGGTTAGGGTTAGGGTTAGGGTTAGGGTTAGGGTTAGGGTTAGGGTTAGGGTTAGGGTTAGGGTTAGGGTTAGGGTTAGGGTTAGGGTTAGGGTTAGGGTTAGGGTTAGGGTTAGGCTTTGAGTAAGCTCCTCCCCCTCTGGCTGAGGAGGAGGAGGGAAACGCACGGTCCTTCCCCCGGGCCAGACCTCCTTCCCGGTCCCTGGAAGCAGGGACCCAACGAGCCCCCGCCCTGTTCCTCATTTGGGGACGTTCCCTTGAACTTTGGTCGCCACGAGAGCGCCCCCTACCGTAGCGCACCACAGTCCATTCCCCATCCGTGGGGTACATAATGATCAAATGTATATTTTTTTCTTTTTTATTTTGTAATTTTTTGCGTTTTTTTTAGTTTTTTTGAAGAGAAAAAACAACAACAAACAACAAACAATAAACAACAAACAACAAGTTTTAACAAAATAAAATGTCTAAATTAGACTTAGAAAGTTGGTGTGCTATGTCGCAACGTTTCGATCGACTAGGATCTTCCTCAGGCGTAGCACACCAGTCCAACAAAAGGTCCTTCTCCTTCCACACTCAACTCAAGAGTGACCAACTCTTCCTCTGCTTCTCCCTTATATAGGCTTCTGCTGTCAACCCAAACGAAAGTGAAAGTAAAAAGAAAGCAACAGCATAGTAACTTCCCAATCTCTCTCCCTGTTGTTTTACTGCCCCACACTCCTCCCATACACACAAACACCTATCTACACATCATTTTAAATATGTATGCTTCTTTATTTATTTATTTATTTATTAATTACGTAATTTATTCAAATATTTATTTATTTATATATTTATTTATTTATTAATGGGTTAGGGTTAGGGCTATGGTTAGGGTTAGGGTTAGGGTTAGGGTTGGGGTTAGGGTTAGGGTTAGGGTTAGGGTTAGGGTTAGGGTTAGGGTTAGGGTTAGGGTTAGGGTTAGGGTTAGGGTTAGGGTTAGGGTTAGGGTTAGGGTTGGGGCCAGGGTTAGGGTTAGGGTTAGGGTTAGGGCTGGGGTTAGGGTTAGGGTTAGGGTTAGGGTTAGGGCTAGGGTTAGGGTTAGGGTTAGGGTTAGGGTTAGGGTTAGGGCTAGGGTTAGGGTTAGGGTTAGGGTTAGGGTTAGGGCTAGGGCTAGGGTTAAGGCTGGGAATGGGAAACCTATATATTAAATGCCACTAATAATCATTGAAATAACTATTATTAAGCCCACCTGGGGCCCTGGTACTCAATTTATCTATCCACTGTCTCTCCACTCTTTTCCTCTCTGCATCTGTCCACACCGAACAACTCTGTAATCCAGCCACCCTAACTGCCCCCTCCCCATGTTTCAAAAAGTGTTTTACTACAAAAAAAGTATTTCCTCTGTTGTTTTTAATATTATATTTATGTTGTCTCATTCTAATGGCAATGGAATTTTTTGTCTCCCCCACATACTGCTTCCCACATTTTGCACAGAACAGTACGTACACGCAGTTGGATGTGAGGTAAGTGAACTCTTGGCAGATTTTGTACAGTCTTTTGTTTGATTGGTTATGAATAAACTTTAATTTGCAAAACCACTGCGTTCTTGGTTTTCTTATCTCTCGCCGCAATGGCTGAAGTTTCGCCTTCACTAATATATCTTTTAAACTTCTGTGTTTCCTATAGGCAGAAATTGGTTCAAAATTATCCCAAAGTCCAGATTTCCCCATTATTTTCTCATAATTTTTCTTCATTATGTTATTCATTGTCATATTCATTTTTGAGTAATTCGTAATAATTGGTACTATTTGTTTCTTTTTAATTCGTTTTGGTTTGTTCAACAGCTTTAAGCAATGTCTCAAAAATGATCGTGAATACCCTCTTTTCCTCAATGCTTTAAATAAAATCCTCACCGCCTCCCAAAAGTCCACTTTCCTTGTACAAATCCTTTTAAATCTAATTAACTGTGACTTGACTATGCCTTTGAAAGTATGCTTAGGATGAAAACTAGTTTTAAACAAAAGCGCATGTGTGTCCGTGTCCTTGAAGTATACTTTTATATCTAATTGATTTTCTTCCTGAAAACTTGGCCCTTTATACACTGTCGTGTCTAAGAAATTAATCGAATTGTCATCCACTTCAAATTTTAGTTTAATCGATGCATCATGGTTATTTAATATCTCAATGAAATCCTCAAATTCTTCCTTGGTCCCATTCCAAATTCCCCAAATATCATCCAAATATCTAAAATAATGCAATGGTTTAATTGGACATTTGCTCAATGCTTCCTCCTCCCACTTAGCCATGAAAATATTGGCATACGCCGGTGAAAATCTCTTTCCCATTGCTGTACCTTTTATCTGTAGAAAAAATTCGGAATTGAACTCAAAGTCATTTCTCGTCAGATTTATCCTTAACAATTCTAAAATTTCCCCATCTGGCCTTTTAGTATCTGGGAATTTACGAAACATATGTTTGACCGCTGTTAATCCCGATTCCGTGTCTATATTCGTATACATATTTTCTATGTCTATTGAAAAAAAGAAAGCATTGGGAGGGACTTTTAAACTTTTTACTACTTCTGTAAAATGATATGTATCTTTGATATACGCCGGATGTTTAATTGACAGGGGGTTTAGGAAATAATCTATGTATTCCGCTGTTCCATAGGTTTCGCTCCCACAATCCGACACAATGGGTCTTCCCGGTGGCGTCCCAAAGGGTGGGAACCATTGTTCTGGTTTTTTATGAATCTTCGGTAATATGTAAAAACGCCGTGCTCTCGGTTCGGAGTTGCCCATAATATAATCCCTTTGTTTAGCTGTAATAAAGTTTTTATGATACAAATTATAAACAATCGCTCGTACCATCGGGATCGTCTGCAAATAAATTGGATCTTGTAATCTTTTGTAATACCTTTGATCATTCAGCTGTCTATAAACCTCTTGTACATATTGTTCTCGTCCTAATATCACCACCACACTCCCTTTGTCTGCTGGTTTGATTATAATTTGCCTATTCGCTCTTAGTTCTTTCAAGGCTTTAGCTTCCGCCCTAGAAATATTCGTTATTTCACGTTTTACATGCCCAAATTGCCTAAAAGCTTCCCAATCCTTTTCTATTAATGTATGTAATTTCACAGATGTACTTTCAGGTGGTGGCCCCCAGCCGGACGCCCTAACAAATCTCTGTTGTTCCCGGACTTCTTCCCCCTCAAAGTATTCCATCAATCTGAGTTTCCTGTGATATTCTTGTATATCATATCGTAGTTGAGTCCTTTGGTTTTTGTAAAGATCCATGGTTGGAACAAATGTCAACCCCCTATTTAACAGATCCAAATGTGCTCTCGACGGTTGAAATTGTTTGGTCAAAACCACAACATTATTATGTTCCACTACTGGTTGCCGTACCCCCTCCCCATCCGGGTTTAAGGGGTGTCCAAGTTTAAATAATCTATCCAATGATTGAGTGTATGTATCCCTGTCAGTTTCGTCCAATGTACCAGGTCCCTCTCTGTCCCAAAATGCATGTCCGGTAAGAGTGGGATGTATGCCATGTGTCCCTTGATGTACTCGTTCAGCTGTTCCAGCGTCTCCCTACTCTCTGCTGGTAAGTCCGAGGAGAAGTTGATTAGTGGAACCCAGATTTCTGAAAATGGAAATCTCTTCTTCGCCGCCCTGAGCATTCCCGCCAACTGCCTACTTGCCGTCTCCTTAAACCTTTGATCCCTGTTGTTGATGCCAAATGATAACACCAACTTTTCCACTGTGATATGCCCTTCTGCCCTTGCCAGTAGGGACTCTGCATTCCGAAAAGTCGCTCCTGGGAAACACTCGATCTGCAACTCTTCCAGCTCATGTGGGGGGAACCTACACAAGTTCGAATCCCCTATAATCACCCACTTCTTTTCTACCCAGAGAATCCAGTCTACATTCTTTTGGCTCGTTGTCTTATGGCGTTTTGTGTAGAACCTTGTAGCCATTGGGATCTCCCCTCCTTCCTCCTCATCATCCGATCTCGACAATCCTTCCACATTGTCCTTCTCTATCGTCCAACTATATGCTCGCTCCGGCATTTCCGGGGAAGTTTCTCTTACTTGCTCCCTTCTTTCTCCAGGGACCAATGTTGGTGTGTTATCCAACTGTTCCCCCATCACCTCTTCAATCAATATCCCCCTGTCGCTCCTCTCTCTTTCTTCTACTTGGGTCCACTCTTCCATCCTTGTCTCGCTTTCTCTTTCTTTCTCCTTCTCTCTTTCCTTTCTTGGTCTTCTCCTAGGTTTAGGCGAAGGTAAAGGCATCGTCTCAACTATTGGTGGGGGTGACAGTTCCGGTAGTGGTGTAGACTGTATCTCTACCAGCGGTGCAGGTACCTCCTCTTCCACCTGCTCTGTCATCGTTGCCACCGACTGTATTTGTCGGGGTTCAGGAACCTCTTGAACTAGTCGTTGTGACTGTTCTCTCCTTTCAATCACCGCTTCCGTTTGCACCACCTTCTCTCCTCTTTGCGGCGCACAGGCTACGATCATGGCCTCTGCCTGATCAATAACCTCCTGTCTGACTCTGGGCAAGTTCTTACGCATCCATCTGACTGCCACTTCAAATGCCTCCTTCCAATCTTGAGCCCATTGGTCCGACAGTTCTCTCAGAGATTCCTCTAACTGTCTCTCATAATGTTCCTGTAACACCTGTAAGGTGGTGCACCCCCAATTTTTTGCATTTCCATAAATGCCATCTTCCGTCCTCTCTGATGGAAAAGCCGGTTTAATCATCTCCCCCAACCATTCCACTATTTTCATGATCGTAGGGGGACCTTCATACCGCCCTGTTGGTGTGACATTCTGTAAATGGTGGACCATCTTGATGATTTTGTATAATTTTCTCACCAGTTGGCCAAATCTTGGATTCGTCGGTGGGTCCTGTCTTTGAAAGACAACTCTACGTTGTTGTCCTTGTTGACGTCCGTCAACACCTTGTCGCAGCACTGCCGCATAAGATCGTGGTTGCTGCCAGCCACTTCTAAAAGCCTGGGGTCGGGTCTGAAACCCACGGGGAGGCACAGGCCAGTCAGGCTTTGAGTAAGCTCCTCCCCCTCTGGCTGAGGAGGAGGAGGGAAACGCACGGTCCTTCCCCCGGGCCAGACCTCCTTCCCGGTCCCTGGAAGCAGGGACCCAACGAGCCCCCGCCCTGTTCCTCATTTGGGGACGTTCCCTTGAACTTTGGTCGCCACGAGAGCGCCCCCTACCGTAGCGCACCACAGTCCATTCCCCATCCGTGGGGTACATAATGATCAAATGTATATTTTTTTCTTTTTTATTTTGTAATTTTTTGCGTTTTTTTTAGTTTTTTTGAAGAGAAAAAACAACAACAAACAACAAACAATAAACAACAAACAACAAGTTTTAACAAAATAAAATGTCTAAATTAGACTTAGAAAGTTGGTGTGCTATGTCGCAACGTTTCGATCGACTAGGATCTTCCTCAGGCGTAGCACACCAGTCC